>NW_017617678.1:600000-1050000 GCF_001879475.1 Ipomoea nil | reverse complement strand
TTTCACAGGTTGCTTGTGCCATTGCTCTATACTCTGACTCTGCACTTGACCGTGAGACAACACTCTGCTTCTTGCTTCTCCACGAGATCAAGTTCCCACCGAAGAAGACACAAAATCCAGTTGTAGATCTCCGATTCTCCTTAGACCCTGCATAGTCTGCATCTGCAAAACACTCAACCTTCATATGTCCATGGTTTTGATACACAATTCCACGCCCTGGAGCCCCTTTCAAGTAGTTCAAGATTTGTTCAACAGCTCTCCAATGATCAACAGTTGGTGATGCCATAAACTGACTTACAACACTAACCGAGTAAGCGATATCAGGACGGGTTACAATCAGATAGTTTAGCTTACCAACCAATCTCCTATATCTTTCTGGATCATCAAATGGCTCCCCCTCTGGTGTCAACTGTGAATTTGGGATTATTGGAGTATTGCACGGCTTAGCTCCCAGTTTCCCCGTTTCTGTCAATAGATCAAGTACATATTTTCTTTGGGAGAGAAATATACATTTCTTACTCCGTATTACCTCGACACCTAGAAAATACTTTAATGTACCAACATCTTTAGTCTGAAATTGACTATGAAAAAGGTCTTAAGAGATGCAATACCAGCCGTGTCACTACCGGTGATGACAATGTCATCCACATAGACAACTAATAAGATAATACCTGTTTTAGAATGCTTATAAAAAACAGAGTGATCAGACTTCCCTTTCACCATGCCAAACCTTTCAATTGCTTGACTGAATTTTCCAAACCATGCACGAGGGCTTTGTCTTAGGCCATATAGAGATTTGCGAAGGCGACAAACTTTACCATACTCCCCCTGAGCAACAAACCCGGTGGTTGCTCCATGTAAACTTCTTCATGGAGATCACCATGTAGAAAGGCATTCTTAATGTCCAGTTGGTGTAAAGGCCAATCATGCGTAGCAGCCATAGAGATGAGCAATCTAACAGAAGTCAATTTTGCAACAGGGGAAAAAGTGTAAGAGTAATCAATACCATAGGTTTGAGCATACCCTTTTGCAACAAGACGTGCCTTCAATCGAGCCACTGACCCATCAGGATTAACCTTCACCACAAACACCCATTTGCACCCAATGGCCTTCTTACCTATAGGTAAATCCACCAAGTCCCATGTACCATTGAAATCCAAGGCATTCATTTCCTCAATCATAGCATTACGCCAACCCGAATGAGACAGAGCTTGTTTGACAGTTTTAGGAGTTTGTATAGAATCAAGAGAGGCAATAAAAGAGCAGGAAATAGGGGTTAAGTGAGTATAAGAAACAAACGATGAAACAGGATAAGTACATGACCTTTTACCTTTACGAAGGGCTATGGGCAAGTCAACTTGATCAGACGACGAAGAGACCGGCTCAGGACATGAATCGGGCATATTGTCTGGGTTGGGGTCAACGATATTTGAAATAGACCGTTGTTTACGAGAATATACCTGAGTGATTGGTGGTCGGAAAGGTGGAATAGATGCGGAAGTAGTGGTAACCGTATAGATGAGAACATCATCATCCTCCACATGGCTTTCGGATTCTGAAGAAGATGAGAAGGGAACATCTTCATGAAATGTGACATCAATAGACACTAGATATCTTCCCGTTGACGGACAATAACACCTATACCCTTTTTGGACAAGAGAATATCCCAAAAAAATGCATTTTAGAGACTTTGGATCTAATTTTGTGATATGAGGCCTAACATCTCTCACAAAACAAGTACATCCAAAAGTTTTCGGTGGAATAGGATACACAAATTTTTGAGGATAAACACAGTGATAGGGTGTTGCACCATGCAAGACTGAAGATGGCATACGGTTGATCGAAAAACATGCAGTAGAAATTGGATCCGCCCAAAAGTGTTTAGGAACCTGCATTTGGAACAGGAGAGCCCAAGCAGTTTCTAGTAAGTGCCTATTTTTCCTTTCAGCAACCCCATTCTGAGATGGGGTGTCAACACAAGATGATTGATGTAAAATACCATGTTCAAGCATATAAGAAGAAAATGTTTCAGAAAAATACTCTTTAGCATTGTCACTTCTTAATACACGAACAGGTATATTAAATTGTGTTTGTATCTCAGCACAAAAAGCACGGAAATGAGAAAACAATTCAGAACGACTTCTCATGAAATATAACCAGGTCATGCGAGAGTAGTCATCAACAAAAGTAACAAAATATTGAAATCCAGATTTAGACATAACACGACATGGACCCCAAACATCTGAATGAACTAACTCAAATGGAGCATTTGCTCGTTTATGGACTCTAGGACTCAAAATAATTCGATGATGTTTAGCAAACTGACAAGACTCACAATTTAAAGAAGACACCTTACTAAATTGCGGACACATCTTTTTCAACAACGGTAAAGAAGGGTGTCCTAAACGACAATGAACTTCAAAAGGTGTACCCATCCCAAAGCAGGCAACAGTTCTTGGAGTGTTAGAATCAAGAATATAGAGGCCACTAGACTCATGTCCTCTACCAATAATCTGCTTCGTCGTAAGATCCTGGAACAGACAATGAGTAGGAAAGAAAGTTATAGAACAATTAAGAGCATTAGTGATTTGACTAACAGAAATCAAATTAAAAGACAAGTTAGGAAGGCTCAAGACAGAGGACAACGGGAGTTTAGGAGTTGGATTAGCAGTGCCTATCCCAAGCACCCTAGAGGTGGATCCATCCGCTAGAGTGACCTGGGGAGAGGAAGAAGAGGATTGAAAGGTAGAGAGGAGACTAGAGTTACCTGTCATATGATCCGTGGCACCCGAATCAATAACCCATTTGGAAGCGGAAGAGACGAGGCAAGTGTTGGGATTACCTGAGGTGGAAGCAGCTACAACTGAGGCAGATGATGAGGATTCTTGGTACCTTAGGAACTTAGCATAATCATTTGCAGAGAGTACAACCGTTGTCTCACTTTTCTCACTATTAGCTTCGGAAGACACCACATTAGCATACCGATTTCCTTGATTTCTAGTCTGAAGCTTTCGGCAATCCTTCTTCATGTGCCCCGGTCTGTGACAATAGTGACAAATGATTGTATTAGACTGCTGTCCATGAGAATCCCTATTGTGATATGATGACTTCACAGGCTCCTCCTTTGACTTCTGGCTGACAAGGACGCTACTTGACTGAGGGGGATGGTAGGTCTCTGCGCGTAAGACTCTAGAGAATACATCAGATAGCGATTTGAGTTCTGCACTAGACAATATCTGTGATTTGGCTGGTTCTAGCCGAGGATGAAGGCCAGCCAAAAAACTCATGATGGCCATTTGTTCTCGCTGTTTCTGCTGCTCTTTTATATCCAACGTGAATGGCATTAACTCATTAAGCGCCTCATAAGTTTTTTTGAACTCCATAAAGTAGGTCTGCAGAGGTTTGTCAAGCATTTCGGTCCGATAAAAAGTCTTACAAACATCATAGATTCGAATAATGTCGCCCTTACCCGAATACAAAAAATTAAGATAGTCTAAAAGCTCTTTTACAGTTTCACAGTGACTGACAAAACCAAATATCTCAGATTCAATTGAATTCCGTATTTGAAGAAATAACTTAGCATCATCACGCAACCAAGTTTGTTTAGTTTTGTCATCCTCAGGTGGATTTTCAGTCATATGACCATCTTTGTCAATACTACGCATATATATTTTAATGGTTCGTTTCCAATCCAAATGATTTGAGCCATTTAGTTTGTGTTCTGTGATTCTTGCATTGATTGGAAGAGTATCAGACACAACAAGAGACCGATTTTCAGTCATTATGCTAGACAACCCAAACCACCCAAACCAAACAAACAGAGGCAATTCTCCAAACCCACACAAAATAGGTAGCAGGCAGTCACAAACCAAACAACCAGCAATGCTTCAAACCCACACAAACCAAACAGCTAGCACAACACTGTCGACCAAAAGAGAAGACAGAAAAATATTACTGGGACCTTCAATGCCAAAACCGAGCCTAGAGCAGTGTTGTGGAAGGCCAGACGACCTTGGGAAGGGAAACCGAAGCAGATTCCGGCAGCAGAAGAAGGCTCATGCGCAGAAGAAGAGAACGGGAGAAAAAAAAAATCTGTTTTTTTTTTTTTTTTTTTTTTTCTTACAGAGGTTCTGATACCATGTAACTTCATGTATTTCATATCTTTCAATAAAATGGAGACACCTATTTATACAAGACTACTACATGTACTAACTAAGGAAAATAAATCACTAAGAATATACTTAGAATCCCTAAGATTAGTCAAATATAATCATATCAGAATATACACAGAATCCTTAAGATTAGCTGAATATAATCCTATTAGAATAATGTCTAACAATGTTAAACGTCATACATATATGACTTTTTCATGAATGTGGTAGTCGCTTTGGCTCCACCGGTGAGGCGTCCAGCGTGGATGAATACCTCTGGCTCATGGGAAGAGCTCGATACAAACCTGTGATTGAGTATTGTGGTGGTACAGAGATTGGTGGTGGCTTTGTAACTGGTTCACTGTTGCAGCCCCAAGCTTTGGCAGCATTTAGCACAGCAGCTATGGGCTGTAGTCTCTTCATTCTTGGCGAGGATGGACTTCCTATTGTAAGTGCCTTCCAACTTCACATTATGCATGTCTCCTATTGTTAGGATCAAGCGCTTACCACTACGTCAAAAGCTATAGCTAGTAGTGAAGGCGCAATTTTATTTTTATTTTCTTAATAGACTGCCATCACATTTTCAAAGAGCCAAGGTGCTGGAGCCTTTTATCGGCCGGCTCTGATACCACTTGTTAGATCAATTCCCCATCCCTTGCTGGGACTCAAACCCGTGACCTGACTCTGATACCACTTGTTAGGATCGAGCGCTTACCACTACGTCAAAAGTTATAGCTAGTAGTGAAGGCGCAACTTTATTTCCTTATAGACCGTCATCGCATTTTCAAGAGTCAGGGTGCTGGACTTGGCCTTTTACCGGCCTCTGCCCAACAATCCCCTTAGCCACATGGTGCTGGACTTGGCCCTTACTGGCCTCCGTCCAACACCTGTTTCATAGGCTGTGACTTTAATGGATAAGATTTATTCGTTAGTATATTCTACTCTACTTTAGGAAAGGACTCAAGTTTCTATATATCAAATTTCCTTTGGTGAACATGAAATAGTCACAAAATACATTTCTCATGTTACAGCATGGAATCTTTAAATGCTATGTATTCACAGTTAATAACCTCCCACTGCTGCTGCTACATGAAATTTAGCACCTTTTAAAGAAATAATTTCCGATTCTCTAGGCGCCCGAAGCTCCAGGAATTGGTGAATTGGCACTTGGATCCCTAATATTTGGAGCATCAAGCACAGTTCTGAATGCAGACCACTACAAGATATACTTCAAAGGAATGCCTGTTTGGAATGGAAAGGTAAGAGAATAATCATGGCAATCTTAGCTGTTATACTTATATTATACATTCATTGCTGCCTGTTATTTCTTGCTTGTACTTAGAGACTCAGAAGGCATGGAGACGTCTTTGAGCGTACTTGTAGAGGGTATTATCGTGCACATGGTCGAGCAGATGATACTATGAATCTTGGCGGTATCAAGGTCTGCTTTCATACACTAGAAGCTATAAACACATATATAGTCAAGTGAAGTCATATTCTAAGTTCTTTAACACTTACTATGAAATTTAGCACCTTAGTCATGCTCTGATCTCTCTTTTCTGAAAGCTATGGATCGGGATATCATGTTTGGCTGCAGGTAAGCTCGCTTGAGATTGAGCGCATTTGTAACGCAGTGGACGATAATATTCTCGAGACTGCTGCCATTGGGGTGCCACCCGTGGGAGGCGGGCCGGAGAAGTTGGTAATTGTTGTTGTCTTCAAAGATTCAGCAGATGAATCGAAGCAAAACTTGGGTGCATTGATGACTTCCTTCAACTCGTCTCTGCAGAAGAAACTGAATCCTCTATTCAAGGTAAGAACAGTTTACGGCTTTGCTGATAGATGGTAATATCAGAATCTCAAAACTGATATCTGCACGGTCTTAGCTCACTGGTTCAATAGATAGTATTTGGAACTAGAGACCAAAGTTCAAAACTCGGCAGTAGCACTTTGGGGATGATGCCCAAAGTGAGCAGATCCTTGCGCCAGACTCCGGCATTTAGCCTTGTCTGTTGGAGTTATTGTGATTTACATTTTTCCAAATGCACTGTTGAGTCAGGGTGGGCGATTCAACTTTTTCGAAGAATCTAGAAACTGACCAATGTAGTGTGCAGGTTTCCAACGTTGTAACGCTTCCTTCTCTTCCAAGAACTGCAACAAATAAGGTCATGAGAAGAGTTCTGAGACAGCAGTTTTCTCAAGCTGGTCGGGGTTCAAGATTGTAAAATAAAGTATAGAATATGATGCCCGCGGGCTTAGCTCATTGGTTCAGTATTTGAGAGAAGTATACAATATGACAAACAACACTATAATTATCATCAATAATGCCACTTCTTCTACTATAATATAATTTATAAATGCCTACCTGAAAATCTTTTTTCATACTACCAAAACATCATTAATTCCATAGATATCTGATCCGTTTTTGTACCCTCCATTTTCATTTTTTTTTTTTTGTGTGTGTGTGTGTGTGTGTGTGTGTGTGTGTGTGTGTGTTCTGGGATTGTGCATGCTTTAATTGATTTTTATACATTATAAATATGCTTTATGCCTTTATGGTATCGAATAAAATGGTTAATCGCATAAAACGCAATATGATAAGATAAGAATTAATTTCACTTTTGGTCCCACGACTTTTGAGTTCTTATCACTTTTGGTGCACAACTTTAAATTTTTTCAATTTTGGTGCCTAACTTTGTTATTTTTATCAGTTTAGGTCTTTCTAGCCAAATTGACGGTAAAATATTTCTAGATTTTATATTTTAGGGGCAAAATCGTCATCCCATGGAAAGATCTTCAATATTTAAACAAAAGAAAAATCAGATTAAGAGGAAAAGAAGAGTTTGCCAATGGTCGAAACTATAAATCCCATAGATCTGTCTGGTTTCTGCCCATCTTCCCCATTATTCTCATCATCAAACACCTATAGATATGATTTTACGGTGATTTTGTTTAGATATTGAAGATGTTTCCTTGGGATGACGATTTTACCCCTAACAATATAAAATCCAACAACATTTAACTGTCAATTTGGCCGAAAGGACCAAAATTGATAAAAATAACAAAGTTAGGCACCAAAATTAAAAAATTTTAAAGTTGTGCACCAAAAGTGATAGAACATCAAAAGTCGTGGGACCAAAAGTGAAATTAATTCGATAAGATAATTTGTTTTCTTTGATCATGCATGAAAAGAAAAAGAGAAAATTACACTTTTGGTCTTGTGATTATTGGGGGTCTTGTTAATTTTAGTATTTACTTTAAAAACTAACAATTTAGTCTCGTAACTATGCAACTTTTAACATATTTGGTCATCTCGGTGAAATATTGTCGAAAAAATGTAAATATTTTTAAATTATTTATTCATAGGGATAAAACGGTCAATTTAAACAAGCAACTTTGGCATTAGATGGTTCCGAAAGAAACCCAGTGCAACCTTCACAGCATCGCCGACCTTTCCCAGCTTGCCAATGCTCTAATAGATAATAAAACTAATAATCAATTAAAATTGGTTTAAAATGCGTGTAGGATTTCTGGATTTTCTCATACGAAGAACAACGCCGAATTTTCCATTCCCCACTGTTCCCTACGAAGTCTCTAATAACATTTTCTTTCTTAGAATTACAATTCCATGAGCTACTGAGTTCAACATCCCTATTTCTAAGCTTCTCGGCAACGGTTTCTTGACGGACGGTGGCCTAGTTCTAGGTGTGGATTTTGGCTAAGCCGGCTGCTTCGACGGCAAGTCTTTTGGCTTATCATATCCAGTTCTATGCTGGAGAGCCTCCAGAATTTCTTCAAGCCGGCTCCGAGATACTGAGGAAGGCGAAACGTATAACATCTTTTTGGGTAAAGAAATCAGGCAAAACATCTTCTTTGAAATTATAATTCAATACGAATCATATCCAAATATTGGTGCTCCCCGAATTCGAACGATGCCTGGGGGGCAGCATTGCTTGAAACAACGATAAACCCCTAAATCTAACCACTATCCCGAAAAAAGCCGCCGGAAATGAAAAATCCGACGTTGTTCTTCCTGTACAAAGATCCAAATTCCTAGGAGAAAGAAATATCGTCCGCCGCCAACTGAAGACTGCATAGGCCATTATTTTAAGCTGTGAAATTGACAACATAATCGTAAGAGAACAGCGTACAGCACTGCTGCCTTACGCCCTTGCCTGCATGTTCAATGGTATGATCTGCCGCCGGTGTGCAGTGGCGATGGGTGAGTCCGGCGGACTCCGGGCGACTAACTGGTGAGTGGCGAGGGCTGAGTTGCTGACTTCAGCTTAGTTTAGTCGCATTGGCGATGAATTAACTTAAATTGACCATTTTATCTCCATGAATAAATAATTTAAAAATATTTATGTTTTTCTGGTAACCTTTTCGCCGGTGATTTGACTGGTTAAAAATTGCATAGTTACGAGACTAAATTGTTAGTTTTTAAAGTCAAGTACTGAAATTAACACGACTTCAATAGTCACAGGACCAAAATAGTAATTTTCTCAAAGAAAAATAATATAGTTATATAGTACTTTCAACTATATCAAAAATAAAATTGTTTAATTTGGTACAGACAGAAATTTAAGGAATATAATGCAATTAAATCTTCTAAGTAAATTTTTTTTTTTTATTTAAAAAAAAGCTCTAATGGTGTACTCTAAATTAGTAAAATAGTGTAATTGAATTCTAATCTTACATATTTAGCATGTTATTGCCGATGCAATGTTGACTAGATTAATACATGTAGAGATGTCAACCGGATCAACCTCTTTGGTTTAGGGCTAGTCTTGTTGGGTTATTATTGTTATTTTTATTATTATTATTATTATTATTTTTTTTTGTGACGTTCAATTGTTTGAAATTTTTTGCCCTAATTTTAAGGTATTAGTGTATCCGGCGTGCTCAACTAATTTCTTTTTTTTTTAATATTTTAAAATAAACACTCTAAACTTTCAATTGAAAAAACTAACACATTTTAAATTAGTAAATACTTCGTATAAACTTAAACATCATTTAATCAATTTAAATCTCTATTATATAATGCAAGCATGGAACATTCCTTTTATACACACCCAAAATATTACTCCATAAAATAAAACAAGAGTATCAAAGACATATAGTCTGTTTACTAACCAGAGAATTTCAGAAGTTTTCTGAAAAACTAAAAATTAGAGAATAGAAAACAAAAACAAAAAAAAAAAACATATTTACTAACACAGTTTTCCATTTTAAAAATCAGAAATAATTTTCCTTTTTTAGAAAACTTAAGGGTCAGTTTACTAACAGAAAGCTGTTCTCTGTTTTCTGTTTTCTAATTTTTCAGTTTTCATTCTCTATTTTCCATTCTCTGTTTTCTGTTTCGAAAATTTGTTTACTAACAGAAAATTGTTCTCTGTTTTCTTTTTTTCTAATTTTTTAGTTTTCACCTAAAATTTAGTTTAAATAATTTTAATATTTTTTGAGCTAATATTTAAAATATCTCTTTTAGATATATTCATTTTTAATGACATGTGTTGGTTTTAGGGTTTTTGGGCCAAGGAGGTCCAACACAACCTTGATTGATGGATACACCTTTCAATAAAGCTACTAAAAACAGAAAGGAGTAAGCACTTTTGGTGAATATGTCTTTTTATTCTTGGGGCCTGGACTCGCCTGTTTGACACTCTCGGAGGGGCCTTTATATAGCAGGCCCTCCTTTAATTCGGACTTCAAAATACATTTAGGGCCTTTAATGGCCGATTGATGGCTAATTACTTTTAAGGGCCGTTGGGCTGCCGTTACTGGGCCTCCCAACGGTTATTGGACGGGGCTCTTTAATGCTCTCTTAAATGCCTCCAACGGCTCTTTGTTCGGCTGACTGAGTCCTCGTGCCGACCCCAGAGTCTGGCCGACTTCCCGACTCGGTGCAGGTCTCTTTTGGGCCTCCACTCTCTTCCTCGGGCTTCTCTTTATTGGGCTTTTCATTACCCCTTTCTTCTTTGGGCTTCCTTGCTCTCTCAATCTTTTTGTGCCGGGGTCCACACCCCATCAACTAGTCCCTCACTTTTCAATATCCCGGGTCCTAACTCGGATGTTGGAAAGTAACCGTATCTACTCCATCAATTCCGAAAATCTCTCTAAATCTACTTCCCTTAACGGCCGAGTAATGCCTAGATCTCCTGCGATTTGCCTGATTCGCCGGGTCCGTTCGGATTCTTTCCTTCTTTCCTGAGATCTTATAGATAGTGCCATGGTCCTTTGGTTCTTCCTCACCTCTTTTGACCAACCATGGGACGTTCCCCCATAAAAGGAAAAAAGATTGACTTCGAGTCACCGTCTCGCCCTCCTCTCTCCAAGCGGTCGAGACTGGAAAAAGAGGGCAAGAAGAAGGCTCCTCGACCCTCTTCCCGAAGGCATCACTCTGGTGCTACCTCCTCTGTTTTGCGGGCGACGACTGAGGCTCCATCCCCCGTGACAAACTCTCCATCCCTGGTCGACCCCCCACCTCAGACTAAGGCTCACGTCACTGCTCAAGACGGATCCTTTGTCGAGGTGGCGGTTCCGGAGCAGCTGGCTTTTAAGATGACATTCACTATTCCTCTAGACGATCTTGACGGGCCGACGACCAATCTGATGACTGATGCGGACTTCGCTTGCTATCTCGAGCTGTACCCGGATGACGAGGCGCCCATTGTCCCACCTCTCATGCCGGCCTTTTGGGACTCGTTTTGTCCATCTCTTACTGGCCCATCGGAGGAGATGTCTTTCCGGGATGAGCTTTCTTCTTCTGACGAGTGATCGCACCATCCTGGGTCTGCAGGTGGCGGGGCATGGTGTCGAGTGAGGTCTAGTAAAGAGCTGTAAAAGGAACATTTTATATATTTCTGCACAATAAAGTTCCTTCCCCTTCGCTATATTGCTCCTCATATGAATAAAAGTAATTGGATTTTGTCTGCCGGCTGTTTTTCCTTGTTTTGTTTGATTAGGCCTGCCAGTCGACCGACCCCGGAGTCGGCTCATATCTTGCCCCGAGATCTAACAATCGCAATCTTCCAGTATCCCTGGAAGATCTTGCTTTTCTCCAGTTAAAGCGCGAATTTCGCTCTTCCCGAGCGATTTTGATGGGATTTTTCCCTGACATAGATTCCTGACCCTTATCCAATCCTGCCTGAGGATGGCAATTATGATTCCCTTCCGTGATTTACTCCTCGATATTCGCCCCCTTTTGGGCTATAAAGGGAACTCCTTCTCGTTTGTTTTCCTTATCATTTTCTCTGGCAACTCTTTGCACCTCACTTCTTCCGCCATGAGTTATCGAATCGGCGATCGGCGTTTCTCTATCCGCCAAAAAGAGCAGGCTCTACTGGAAAAACTAAGGCAACAAAGGCTGGCCAATGGTGGCCGCTTGGTGGGTGACTCCACCACAGACCCCATTGTCATTCCCCTGGACATGCTGGACGTGATTCCGGTGGGCTCGCCTAGCCGGCGAGTGGAGCCAGTGGTGGACGAGTCGCCGTTGGATGAGGAAGAAGTATGGGAGGTTCCTCTACTTTTCGGGGTGTCCATGTCTCCCAGTGCTCTTGAGAGGCCCCTTCAAATGATTGACGACGGGAAGACAGCAGTCTATGTGGACGACATGCCGGAACCGGATCCGACTCCGCCTCCTTTCCGCCCCCAGCTGTTCCTAGAGGGTCCGCCTCCTGCTCGTCCTACAGAGGAGAAGTCCAGCCCTTGACCTTCCTTTTCATGCTTTCCTTAGCTTGTAACTTGGCCGAGATGTAGGCCTTTTTCTATCCGTAATTAATAAACTGTTCCATCTCGTTTCTTTCTTGGCTTCTCTGGAAAGAGAACTTTATATTGCCGTTGCTGAACTGTTCTTCAGCCGACTTCATTTTCATTTCTCTTGCTGCGTGAGGTTGGCGGCGACTCCATGTCGACCTTGGTACCTTGTCACGTAATTGCATCGGGCTATTTGCGTCGACTGATGGACCCGGCTGACCCGGCGATCGACCCTCAGTCGGCCTGTCCCATACCCGGGCAGCCCAACGGCCGTGGCCGAGAATGAGCCTGAATTGAGTAGGCCGGGTCACCTTGACTTTTCCTAGGCCTAGGGTTACAGACGCGCCGTCTTAGGCTGACCCTAGCCTCAACCGTCATTCCATCTTTCGAGAGCATTTATTACAGCCGTATCTTCACATCCCATCGACTCTCTCTATCTCCCGATGGGTGGTCGACACGTGGCAACCTCTTGGGATTCTCCCAAAGTTTAAATACCTCATCCACTCTTCTTTTGTGCACTTCATCTCAAAACTTTTGTAAGGCACTCCAGTTAGCCGTGACTCCCTCTCTTCTTCTCCATCTTTCGCCGGAAAGCTATCCAGGTTGGTCACTCCGATCATGTCTTCTTCTTCTTCCTCTTCCCGCCGCTCGGCGGGGTCCACTGCCTCTACTTCTTCTTCTTCTACTTCATTTTCTTCCTCCTCTCCTCGCCGACGGGAAGGTTCTTTCCGATCTCCCTTCTCCATCCTCTCCTCAGCCGGCCCCATCTTCTTTCGGGGCGGCTGCTCCTCTAAGTCCGGCCCCTCTGACCACAGTGGCGGCCTTGCCCGACGGTCTTCGACGGTCGAAGGGTAAGTTTGAACCCATATCCCCTCCGGCGGGGGCCCCGTCTTTAATTACCGAGGCGGAGCTCGAGATGACCCGCTTCCTTCTCAGTGCATCTGCCGCCGGAAGGCCGATCGATCTATAACCCGCCGGAGGGTTATGTTGGCATCCATCTACACTCGGTGGCCTTTGGCTTTCGAGTGCCACCTCATCCCTTTCTCTCCCTCTTCTTCCGGTACTATAACTTAGTCCCGGGTCAACTCGTTCCCAACTCACACCGCCTCCTCGCCTATTTCATCGTCCTCTGCCACTGGTGGCTCTGTGAGCCCGACATAGAGCTGTTTAGGTGTCTGTTTACGGTAAACAAGGTCGGTTCGCACTCCCCAGGCTTTGTTCAGGTTTCTGCCCAACCCGGACGTCTTCTCTTCGAGGATTTACCAGATTCCGTGAAGGACTGGAAACCCTATTTCTTCTTCGTCCGACCTTCTCATACCCTTTTCACCTTTCCAACTATGTGGCCGGCTGCTCTCCTCAAACCCTGCTCCCGGCGCGTTGTCTTCACCCCGGACGCGACCCAGGGTGCCGAGTTCTTAAAGAGCATGGGGCCCTATTCCGCCAAGTATTGGTCGCGACTGCGGGCTATGGCGAAATGGGGCCTTCTGCCAACTGGGGCGGCCACCACAGGTAGCCTTTCATCAACCCTTTTCTTCTCTTGCTTCTTCTCTCCGTCCGACTGCTAACCCCTTTTATTTGTGCAGGTCTCGACGACTCCGAGTCCACAAGTTCAGAAGAAACCGAAGCTCCAACCACCGCTATGGCCGACCGTGCTGAGAAGATGAGGCGTCGACTGACGTAGCGCTCATCCGGGACTCCAACAGTTCCTCCTCTATTCCTTTCTCGACTCCCCGGGCGGCTTCGACTCTACCAAGGGAACGTAGTGGACCTGTCGACTTCCCCAGTGGCTTCTCCTTCCAGGTTTCCACCTCCGGTCCCAACAGACAGCCTAAGCTCCAAGCGTCTCCTGGAGCAGTCGGATGCACCCCCGCCCAAGAAAATCCGGCTGAGCCGGGAGCTAGACGAGGACACCCAAATATGGCAGGGCGACTACTCGGTTCATAAATGGGCCGAGCACATTCTCCTCCCAAAGGATCTGGAGGCGACGAGCAAGATGCAGGACGAGTACATCTTGGAGGCCTCCCTGCGTCAGTCCTACCGGGTAAGCTTTCATCATTTTTTTACTTGTGACTTCCTCCTTTTTTCTTTGACTTATTTCTAACGTGGCTCCTTCCCCAAAACCTCACTTTTCAGCTGGAGATGAGGAGGCGGATGCGGGCCCTCAAGACTACATTACAAGCCCTCGGCACTCGCCTGCGCCAATCCGAGGAGGCTCGCCAAGAAGAGCAGGCTACTTTTGTCAAGGCGAGGGAGGTCCACACAGCCGAGCTCTTGAGGGTGACCCGTCAGTGGGAAGAGGAGCGAGACAAAGCTGCCGCCGCCGTTGCTGAATACAAGAAGTCTACCGCCTTCGAGGTGGGCGTGAAGTCGGCGATCGAGGGTCGTCAAGAGGCATTGGCAAGAGAGTGGCTGGCGACTCCGGAGGGAGACGACTACCTGTTGGATCTCGGCGAGCGGGACTATCGCCTGGGCTACCGTGAGGCGCAGCTGGAGATGCATGCCCTCCTACTGGCTCGGGATTCGTCTTTTACCCCTGAGGGTTGGGGTTTCAAGCCGGTGCTGGAACTGTTACCAGCACTCCAGGCGGCCATCGCAACTGCTGATCCTTCTCCGGTGGCCTTACCAGTGGCGGATCCGCCCACGCCGACTGAGCCGCCGCCTCAAGCGGAAGACCCTTCGCCTGCTCCTTCGGCTGGAACATCGGCAGAGGAGCGAGTCGAGGAGGTCAAAGCTGATGTACCCCCTCCCGTAGTTTAGGTTTTTTACGACTTAAACTTTTTGTAAGGGCTAGTCCTCCCTTTGGACTTTTATGAATGAAAAAACTTCGTTATGCGTTCTTCTGTGCCTTGCATCTTTCTTTTTAACTTATGCAGTCTTTTGTTCATGTCCCGGAATTATCTTTGCCGAGTCCCCCAGTCGAGGCGACTTATGGTAAGCTTCTCTTCGAAAAAGTTTTGAGGGTCAGTGCCCTGGCTTACTTTCTGCTTTTTAACTCGCCGAGTCCCTCAGTCGAGGCGACTCCTGTAGGATTTTTCTCAGAAACGCCTAAGGGTCAGTGCCCTTGTTTCCTTCTCTTCTTGCCGAGTCCCTTAGTCGAGGCAACCCTTTAGGCTTTTTCTATCTCAGAAACTGTTTAGGGTCAGTGCCCCGTCGTTTCTTTCTTTTCTCGCCGAGTCCCTCAGTCGAGGCGACTCCTGTAGGCTTTTTTCTCGGAAACGTCTAAGGGTCCGTGCCCTTGTTTCCTATCTTTTCTCGTCGAGTCCCTTAGTCGAGGCGACCCTTTAGGCTTTTCTATCTCAGAAACTGTTTAGGGTCAGTGCCCCGTCGTTTCTTTCTTTTCTCGTCGAGTCCCTCAGTCGAGGCGACTCTTATAGGCTTTTTCTCGGAAACGTCTAAGGGTCCGTGTGTAACACCCCAGATTTTTAAGACATTTAAAACTTATAATAAAGGTAGAATCTTATTAAATCCCAAGATATAAATACAAGCGTTCGGGGTGCTATGCCACACCTGGGCTAGAGAACCCAAGTGCACAGGCTAACTAACTAATATCCTCAAAGCGTAAATACGTAAACGTGGCACGTAGGCCAAAAGGGAAACTATCTACTTCTAAGTTGTAGCGCACTCCAGTGACTTAATCTTCTGTGCCTGAAAGCCAAATATATCTGTTCAGCGAGAGATGCTGGTAACCCACTCCAACGCGTTGAAATACAATACATATAGAGATATATATAGATATACGAAAACCATTTTGAGCATGAAGATATATCCTACGAACTCTAGCTTTAAAACCGGGAATGACTCGACAGATAAGGCCAGACACAAGCAACAGTTATAACGAGCATATGCAGTTCACAACAGATAAGGCAGATAAGGCAAAGCATAAACAATGATCATAACCCAACATGAACAATCCCCAATATAAATCCCATAGTCACATCCCCCAAGACACTCGTAATCACAACTCGTCCATGTCACAACACATAACACACTTTGTTGGCGCCACAGGACCAATCGCATGCCCATACATGAGGGTCAGCGCATATAGCTCTGACACGGCCCCGCAGCACCCTGCTCCGTATCGCAACACGGAGGGGTCGATCGCAACCGACCGATGAACCGCAGCTCATCATAATGTTTGATCGCAACCAAACAGTGGACCGCAACCCAAGAGAGTGTGTTATCTGACTGTAGCCAGGAATTCCCATCTGACTACAGCCAGCCTCTGAACCGCAGCTCAGGAAAGATGTCACATGATTGCAGCCAGGAATTCCCATCTGACTACAACCAGCTTCTGGACCGCAGCCCAGGATACCGTCATCCGACTACAGCCAGGAATTCCCATCTGACCATAGCCGGCTTCTGAACCGCAGCTCAGGATAGCCAATCCGATCGCAACCGAATTGGGGTAACACGCACACATAACACATAGCAAGCACATGCAACCCACATTACACATTAGGAAGGGGGAGAAAACGTATAATAAAACCTATGCGTGATCCATCACTTACTAAGAATAGTCCTAAAGGGTTCATACTCCTTCCACCTAGGTCAACGGGATACCAATTCAACTAGCATGCAATATAATAGACTCATAAACCTACGAACGGTACCCGAAATATCAAACTAGACATAGGCACGACAAACGGGGTCCGTTGGGACACCACGGGGATCGGGGAAACATCAAATGGGGAAGCCGGGGTCCCGAGGGGGGGAAAAATTCCAGCGGGTAGCCGGTGGGTGGGGGTCCACCCGCCGGCTAACACTGTTCCGGGCAGCGGGTGCCCGGCGGGCAGCTGCCCGCTCGCCGGCTGCCCGCTGCCGGAGCTGCCCGAATTGCCGCGGGTAGGTGGTGGGTTCCCTACCCCCCACCTACCCCCCACTGACTCTTTTCACCACTTTTCGTCCCGGGAACCATTGTGGAACCCGAAACCATGCTTAGACACTTTTCAACGTAATTAACGACAACACATAGACAATTAACGGATCAAATACGATAAACGAACGGCACATAACCTGTCATGCTTTTCTAATCATAATCAACACCCAAACATGCGATTTCCCCACCCGATAATCCAAGAATAATATCATACGATACAACCTAGGGTTCTAATCACTTTTATATCGATCAAGAATACAATTCGTCTTCTAATTGCAAGATTCGGTAGGAACAACACATAATCATCAAGGATACCAATTAATCATCAAAAACATCATAATCATCAAGAACAACATATAATCATCAAAACCCCAATTAATCATCAAGAACATCATAATTATCAAGAAACTCCCAATATCCAGATTATCAAGATTCCTCATGGAATCATTATATCGACATCAATAATAATCATCATCAATCGCCATTTACAACAATATGGGGGAAACCCTAAGGGGAAATCATAGCTATGAAAATAGGTTTTGTTGAGACATGGGTTACCTCTTAATTAATTCCTTGGCTATGAAGGGTCTTTCTTTAAGCTTTCTTGCTTTCTTGATTTCTTCTAGGGGATTCTTGGAGCACTTTGGGGTGGTGGAACGTTTATTGTGGTGGGGGATTCTAGGTGCCTCTTAAGTCCCCTATTTATATATTTAGGAGTCCTGGTTAGGAACTAATATTATAGGCTTGCTAATTCTATTCCTTTTGGAACTAAGGATTGGGTTTAGGGATAAGGGTCCATGGTCCATAGTGGACCATATTAATTAATTAAAGGGAATCCTAATCGTAGTCTGAATAGTAAAAGGCCTACTTCCTTTATTCCTAATAGATAACTAGGTCTAGGATTCCTAATTAGAATCTGAATAGTAAAGGGTTTACTTTCTTTATTCCTAATAGGTTTAGGACTCTAATTTAGGCAAGGGTCCATGGTTCATGGTGGACCTTTATTAATTAATTAAAGGAAACCTAACCGAATTAAATCATATTTAATTATTATTAACGGGATTAATTTAATAATTAATCCGGGATTGAAGGCCGTAACACGGGGTGTTACACTCTCCCCCCCTTACGAGAAGCTTCGTCCCCGAAGCTTGGAAATCATTGCAGGGTTAACGAGTCAAGAGAAGAACCGTGGTCCTATAGAGAAGGTATTCCACGGGGAAATTGTATACTTGCACGCCTATGTGTGTTGGGTTTTTGGGAGCGATTAGGTTTTACAGGGTTAAGAGAGTGGGTTTCAAACTTGAGGACACAGTGAATTCAGGAATTAGGATCAAGTTTTCGAGGTTGCAACTTAGGTTGTGAGGTTGCCACTTGTATGGAATCGTTAAAACATGGGATTGAGAATGGGGTCTGAAGGGTAGAAAGGGTTTTGAAATAAGGAAGGGGCCGATTTTCCGAGGGAGGGAAATGAATTCGGCTAGGATGGGTTAAGGTTTCTCGATCCCAAGTGAATAATCTGGTTAGATGCTTTGATCACGATGCACCGACGAGCTGATGATCCTCCTTCCTTGGTGTTGGTGCTTGCTTGACTTTAAGATCCTTGTTAGACCTTGCTTCCCAGGCTAAGGTTTCATCCTTCTCTTCTTTCTTGAGGGAATTTCCCGTGGTGATTCAACACTTACTTCTTTAATGCGCCCAAGGTCTTGACCGAGTTGGGTCAACCAAGCCAATCTCTTAGGGCGCATTTCCCAAATTCTTCCCAAAGTCTCTTGGGAGTCGATGGATTTTGGGTTGAATTTCTCTTCTTATTGAATTTCATCTCCTCTTTAGTGGATGAAATTCTTAGTAAGACTTCATGTCTTACCCGAGGTTCGGCATTGTTGTGCCCTGTTTGTGTTATTTTTTAATGATGAAGGTGTCCTTGCGTGCCCTTTTTCTTTTAAAGCGCAGTCGGTTACCAAATCTCGTTGTGGGATGACTCGGCGACTTTACGAGTCACCTCATCTCCTTGTAGGTCCTTAATGACCCTTGAAGTCTTGGCGCGAATGTGTTCTTCACCCTTTTGCTTAGCACCATGGGCTACGTAGTTCTTGATTCCATACAACTTGTAAGGAGTCCTCTGATTTGCTCGAACGATGTCCATGGTTTGGAGGAGTCCCGGTCCCTCCTTAGCATTTTGACTTTTAAGGTTTTCGTGGGTTCTTAGTACGAGTTCCCAACTCGCCTCCTTGGTTTGCGCAATCCTTTACGCCAAACATCCCTAGTCGGTTGTATCGTAGGATCCGATTTCAATTACTCGTGCAATGTAATTGATTGTGATTTCCCGATGGTGTCTCATGCGTCAAGGTCTTTTACGTAGGACACTATGTTTAGGTGGTCCATGGTTCCTTACCCAAGACTCACATTCCTCAATCGAGGCACACAAGTGCGCCACAAATCAATAAAATGAGGGGTTAAGAAATCAGCACATTGTACCAGTGGGCGCGAGGTGGGCGGTCGTCCGCCTGCCAAGCTCCTGCCAAGGACCCGCCAAGGTCCCGTCAAGGACCCGTTGGGGACCCGCGGGAAAGTGACTAGGAATAGTCAATTCCTTCGGGAAAGACCCCAAAAATGCACAGATTCATGTCCTGACAAGTCCCATGCCATTGTGCACAATAAAAGGGACTTGGATACATAGGATGACCCATCGTACAATGTTCATTGATCCTTAAGCACGAGTTCTAGAGGTAGATATACATACATATATATATCTATGTTTTCTTGGTCTGGGTTTAAAGGGGTGTAAGGAGTGCAAGGGCTAGGTTTCAAAGTCGAGGGGCGGATAGGGTCGATGTCTCAAGGTCGTAATACAGGAAGGAAGGTTGCCACCTTGTACGGGTTCGTCTGTAATGAGGGATCAAGAGCGAGGTTTGGAGTGATAGGACGGATTCTTTAACGAAATGGTACTTGATTGGCAAGGGGAGGGAAAGGGGCTAAGGACTCTTGGCTTTGAGTGATTAGGCCTGTTTGGGGCTTGGTTGTGGCGTGCAGTCGAACTGGTGATCCCTTTTCATTGGCTTTGTTTGATTCTAAGATTTTCGTTTGATCTTCTCTTCCCGTGTCGAAGTCCCCTTCGTTTCTATGGCTTCCAGGGGAATTCTCGTGATGGTTTCCGTGCACGTTCCCCTCGGATGTCCAGAAGTCTGGACCCAGTCGGTTTAGTGGGTCAAACCCCTAGGTCTTGACTCCTAATCCTTGCCGAGGGTTCTTAAGGGTAAGGGGGGTTTCGGGTTAGTTTTTCTTGTTCTATTGGGTTTCATCCCTTCCTTGGTGGATGAAATTCTTAGCAAGGATTTGTGTCCTCCTCGAGGTTCGGCCTGTTGCACCTATTTGACGATGTTTTCTGTAGCGAGGGCCCCTGACACATTGAACGTATTTGTTTGCCCGCTCTTGTCAACGCATGGCATTCTTCGGTGGCGTACGTACAGGCTATGGTTTCTCGTGAAGCCTTCACGGTTTTCGTGCAAGGGTGGGGTGATACGTATTCGTAACCTCCACCTACTTTGCCGATTCTTATCTAACAACTTATTTTAATATTGAATCAATGAATGTCGGTTCTTCACGCCCCTGGGTAGGGTAAGGGCCTTATGCTGCTCTACGTTTTTAACAGGGTTTCCAAACGGAGTGGGGATATGAACTTAGAGTAAGGGCAATAACAATTTAGGGTTTCCGAGGGTTTGGGTTAAGTGCAACAAAGGGTGAGCAAGGTCATGACGGTTGCGAATTTTCTCTTAAGGTAATTAAGGATTCGGGGTGGGAGTTTTCAACAAATATGGGTATCAAGATGCTGGGGTTTCAGGGCGGATGATATTTTAAATTGGGGTGGTGGGGTCGCAAGGTGTCGCGATGTACTTACCTTGCACCCAAGGATTCGACTAATGGTGTCGTTCCTTTGCTACTTTAATAGGTGTCCTAGTTCTCCTTCCTGTTTGTTGTAGCCGCAACCCGGGTTCGCCGAGATAAGGCAACTTGTCGGAAGGTGCATGTCATTTGTCTGACTCGGGGGTTATCGTGGTTACCCTGGGTTGGTGCGTATTGCAGTCCGTCCCTTTTAGCAGTCCTGACTGTAACGCCGCTTCTTAGTAGTCATCCAAATCTTCCTTTTCTTTGGTCAGGGTCCTTGTCAAGTCTTTTGACGGGAGTTAGGACGAGGCGATTTATCGGGTAAGTGTACGTTACCCAGTTGTGGAAGTAAACTTATCTATTCGCACCCTTACCTGGTGTGGTAAGCGTAGGGGGAGGTTCCTTTAAGTTAGAGAGGGATGAAGTGAGGGGAGGTTATGTGTAGGTTTCACAATCTCACTGCGCGTCCTAAGATTCCTGGATCTTATGTTCCTAAGTACCTAGAGTTCAAGCCTAGTGTCCTAAAGTCCGGTCTTAAGAGTCTTATCCTAGGGTCAAACTTGAGCTCTGATACCAACTGTAACACCCCAGATTTTTAAGACATTTAAAACTTATAATAAAGGTAGAATCTTATTAAATCCCAAGATATAAATACAAGCGTTCGGGGTGCTATGCCACACCTGGGCTAGAGAACCCAAGTGCACAGGCTAACTAACTAATATCCTCAAAGCGTAAATACGTAAACGTGGCACGCAGGCCAAAAGGGAAACTATCTACTTCTAAGTTGTAGCGCACTCCAGTGACTTAATCTTCTGTGCCTGAAAGCCAAATATATCTGTTCAGCGAGAGATGCTGGTAACCCACTCCAACGCGTTGAAATACAATACATATAGAGATATATATAGATATACGAAAACCATTTTGAGCATGAAGATATATCCTACGAACTCTAGCTTTAAAACCGGGAATGACTCGACAGATAAGGCCAGACACAAGCAACAATTATAACGAGCATATGCAGTTCACAACAGATAAGGCAGATAAGGCAAAGCATAAACAATGATCATAACCCAACATGAACAATCCCCAATATAAATCCCATAGTCACATCCCCCAAGACACTCGTAATCACAACTCGTCCATGTCACAACACATAACACACTTTGTTGGCGCCACAGGACCAATCGCATGCCCATACATGAGGGTCAGCGCATATAGCTCTGACACGGCCCCGCAGCACCCTGCCCCGTATCGCAACACGGAGGGGTCGATCGCAACCGACCGATGAACCGCAGCTCATCATAATGTTTGATCGCAACCAAACAGTGGACCGCAGCCCAAGAGAGTGTGTTATCTGACTGTAGCCAGGAATTCCCATCTGACTACAGCTAGCCTCTGAACCGCAGCTCAGGAAAGATGTCACCTGATTGCAGCCAGGAATTCCCATCTGACTACAACCAGCTTCTGGACCGCAGCCCAGGATACCGTCATCCGACTACAGCCAGGAATTCCCATCTGACCATAGCCGGCTTCTGAACCGCAGCTCAGGATAGCCAATCCGATCGCAACCGAATTGGGGTAACACGCACACATAACACATAGCAAGCACATGCAACCCACATTACACATTAGGAAGGGGGAGAAAACGTATAATAAAACCTATGCGTGATCCATCACTTACTAAGAATAGTCCTAAAGGGTTCATACTCCTTCCACCTAGGTCAACGGGATACCAATTCAACTAGCATGCAATATAATAGACTCATAAACCTACGAACGGTACCCGAAATATCAAACTAGACATAGGCACGACAAACGGGGTCCGTTGGGACACCACGGGGATCGGGGAAACATCAAATGGGGAAGCCGGGGTCCCGAGGGGGGGAAAAATTCCAGCGGGTAGCCGGTGGGTGGGGGTCCACCCGCCGGCTAACACTGTTCCGGGCAGCGGGTGCCCGGCGGGCAGCTGCCCGCTCGCCGGCTGCCCGCTGCCGGAGCTGCCCGAATTGCCGCGGGTAGGTGGTGGGTTCCCTACCCCCCACTGACTCTTTTCACCACTTTTCGTCCCGGGAACCATTGTGGAACCCGAAACCATGCTTAGACACTTTTCAACGTAATTAACGACAACACATAGACAATTAACGGATCAAATACGATAAACGAACGGCACATAACCTGTCATGCTTTTCTAATCATAATCAACACCCAAACATGCGATTTCCCCACCCGATAATCCAAGAATAATATCATACGATACAACCTAGGGTTCTAATCACTTTTATATCGATCAAGAATACAATTCGTCTTCTAATTGCAAGATTCGGTAGGAACAACACATAATCATCAAGGATACCAATTAATCATCAAAAACATCATAATCATCAAGAACAACATATAATCATCAAAACCCCAATTAATCATCAAGAACATCATAATTATCAAGAAACTCCCAATATCCAGATTATCAAGATTCCTCATGGAATCATTATATCGACATCAATAATAATCATCATCAATCGCCATTTACAACAATATGGGGGAAACCCTAAGGGGAAATCATAGCTATGAAAATAGGTTTTGTTGAGACATGGGTTACCTCTTAATTAATTCCTTGGCTATGAAGGGTCTTTCTTTAAGCTTTCTTGCTTTCTTGATTTCTTCTAGGGGATTCTTGGAGCACTTTGGGGTGGTGGAACGTTTATTGTGGTGGGGGATTCTAGGTGCCTCTTAAGTCCCCTATTTATATATTTAGGAGTCCTGGTTAGGAACTAATATTATAGGCTTGCTAATTCTATTCCTTTTGGAACTAAGGATTGGGTTTAGGGATAAGGGTCCATGGTCCATAGTGGACCATATTAATTAATTAAAGGGAATCCTAATCGTAGTCTGAATAGTAAAAGGCCTACTTCCTTTATTCCTAATAGATAACTAGGTCTAGGATTCCTAATTAGAATCTGAATAGTAAAGGGTTTACTTTCTTTATTCCTAATAGGTTTAGGACTCTAATTTAGGCAAGGGTCCATGGTTCATTGTTGACCTTTATTAATTAATTAAAGGAAACCTAACCGAATTAAATCATATTTAATTATTATTAACGGGATTAATTTAATAATTAATCCGGGATTGAAGGCCGTAACACGGGGTGTTACACCGTGCCCTTGTTTCCTATCTTTTCTCGCCGAGTCCCTCAGTCAAGGCGGCCCTTTAGGTTTTTTCTTACTTAGAAACTGTTTAGGGTCAGTGCCCCGTCGTTTCTTTCTTTTCTCGCTGAGTCCCTCAGTCGAGGCGACTCCTGTAGGCTTTTTCTCGGAAACGTTTAAGGGTCTGTGCCCTTGTTTCCTATATTTTCTCACCGAGTCCCTCAGTCGAGGTGACCCTTTAGGCTTTTTCTAACTCAGAAACTGTTTAGGGTCAGTGCCCCGTCGTTTCTTTCTTTTCTCGCCGAGTCCCTCAATCTAGGCGACTCCTGTAGGTTTTTTCTCGGAAACGTCTAAGGGTCCGTGCCCTTGTTTCCTATCTTTTCTCGTCGAGTCCCTCTGTAACACCCCAAAATTTTTAAAACTTTTCAATCTTATAATATGAAAGCAATTCTATTAATTAATGCCAAGTAGAGTATTCTGAACATAAGGGTCTGGGGTGTTATGCCACATCTGAGCTGGAGAACTCAGATGCACAGGCTACATCAACTAACTATCCTCAAACAATGTCATTACATCATCAAGGCACGCAGGCCGAAAGGAAAGACTAACTATCTAAGCCGAGATCCTCTAGCGCGCTCCGGTGGCTAATCATCTGTGCCTGAAAGCCAAATATATCTGTTCAACGAATAATGCTGGAAACCCACTCCAACGCGTTAAAATACAATACAGGTATATATATTGTTAGTGTTTTTATGTTCAAAAACCCCATATTATAATTGGCAATATTATTATGGCATACTAAGATAGGTTTAGAGTCTGTCGGGTGGGTCTACAGTTTACTGATCAAGCAGAAGCAACGACAGAAGAACTGACACTGAAGATCTGATTTAGGGAAGCTGTTTCCTTAAGAGTCTTACGCGGTATTATCAGCTCAGTATGGAAAGACGATCAGCGTATCTTCAAAGAAGGTAATGGACCTAATCTGCTGAGATTACATTCCTCTTTTATAGTCCTACCTTCTACAATCAAAGATCTTTTATGGAGAGTGTTTATAGAAGGATCTATAAGTACTCGTTCAAAAAGGGAACTAAGGTTACGCCAAATAAGAAGAAGAAACACTCCATATCAGCTTGAAGAGTCTAGATCTTTGATTGCTATGCACCTTCTCAATACAACTTCTTCATGGTGATTAAGATGATGAACTTGAGAAGAGTTGCTGCTGCTTAAACGAAAGGACACTAAGATCACACTGTTGTGGGAACAACATTATAGAGCGTCACTGAAGTGGACTGCATCAGAGCTGGCTCTCCAAGTGAAGGGACTTCATTGGACTTCTGTATGCATGGCTCTCCATCTTCAACAATCCACTAAACCTGTGTACACTGGGTATGTACCTTGTGTGGGGCACTTGGGTAAGATTATTGTATATCTACCTTTGTACATTGGATTATGACTTAGTGGATTGGACGCCTATGTGATCGTCCCCCAGACGTAGATACACACTGTATCGAACTGGGTAAACATTGTGAGTGTTCATTCTGTGTGTTTGTTTATTTTTCTCTGATGTTCGCTCCATGATCTATCATTACTAAGTAGGTGCTTAACTGAATCTATCAGTATTCTAAGTCAGCAAACTATTTCTGATAAATTTCGTAAGATGAGGAAATGCAAAATTACACACACACACACACACACACACACACACACACACACACACACACACACACACACACACACACACACACACACACACACACACACATATATATATATATATATATATATATATATATATATATATATATAGGAAAACCATTTTGAAGCAGGAAGATATATACTTAGGAGACTCTAGCTTTAAAAACCAAGAATAGACTCGATAGATAGGGATAAGCACATTCAACAATTATAATCAAGCATATGAGGATATCATCATGCATCTTAAGGTCACAGTTTAATTTCTCTTCATTCATGTCATCTTTCAGTCAATCATCTTTATCATATAAGCATATTTTGGTGGCGCCATAGGACCAATCGCATGCCCATACATGAGGGTGAGCGCATATAGCGCTAACACGGCCCCGCAGCATCCTACCTTATACCGCAGCATGAAGGGGTTGACCGCTGCCAACCGTTTAGACCGTTGACGAGCTCAACGGCGGACCATAGTCCTACACACCGCTGACGAGCTCAGTCGGTGGATTGTGATCCTCTTTGTGGACTGCGACCCTACACACCACTGACGAGCTCAGTCGGTGGATCGCAGCCCCTGTGAGACCGCCGACGAGCTCAGCGGCAGACCATAGTCCTACACACTGCTGACGAGCTCAGTCGGTGGACTATGGCCCTCTTTGTGGACTGCAGCCCTACACACCGCTGACGAGTTCAGTCGTTGGACTGCAGCCCATGGACCACAACCCTACACACTGCTGAACGAGCTCAGACGGTGGACTGCGGCCCATGTAGGCCAATTTGACCGCAGCCAATATTGGGGAGTCATGCACATATAACACTTAACAAACACATGCAATTCACATTATCACATTGGGAGAGGGGAGAGAACGTATAAAGAAACCTATGCATGGTCATCCACATACTAGGAAATACCCTAAAGGTTCATGCATATTTCACCTAGGAACGGTGCCCGAAACATCGAACTAGACTTAAGCACGATAAACGGAGACCGACCGGACACCACGGGGGTCGCGGAACATCAAACGGGGAAGCCATAATCCCAAGGTGGGAACAATCCAGTGGGTGGCCGGCGGGTGGATGGCCACCCGCCGGCGGCAAACCTCCGGGCAGCAAGTGCCCGGCGGCCAGTCGTCTGCCCGCTGCCAGCGATGCCGAATTGGGCAGCGGGTATGTGGCGGGTCCCCCTACCCCCCACTGATTCCTTTTCAATATTTGGTCCCGGGATCTTTCGTGGAACCCGAAACCATGTTTAGACACTTTAAAACATAAACGACGACACCATGTAGTCAAATAATGGATCAAAACCAAGAATTATATTGAACATCTCCTAACATTACTTCTAAACATAATTGACACCCGAACATGAGAAATCCCTCCCAATCATATCAAGAATAACACAATACGAAACCAATTTAACCTAGGGCTCTAATCATATCCAAATCATCAAAATCATAGTTTATCTTTAAAATCAAGAACATCAAGATTTATCAAGAATATCACACAATCATCAAGATTCTCTCATAATCATCAAGACTATCAAGATCAACACATAAAATCATCCATCAATCATCAAGATCATATTATCATCATCATAAACGATTTATCAAGACACAAGCATGGAGAAGAAGCCAAAGAAGAAGATTATAGCAAAGAAAATAGGTTTTGTTGAGACATGGGTTACCTCTTAGCCTTAATTAAATTTCCTTGGCTATTAAGGGTCTTTCTCTAAGATCTGCTCTTCTTGATTTCTCATATGTTGGTGATAAGTGAATTCTTGAGAATTCTTGTGTGGTGATATCTATTGTGGTGTGTATTCTAGGTGCCTCTTATGTCCCTATTTATATATCTAAGAGTCCTAATTAAGGTCTAAAGGGTATGGGTTGCTAATTCTATTTCTTATAGGACTAAAGAATTGGTTTAGGGATAAGGGTCCATGGTCTATGGTGGACCCTCCATCATTAATTAATGGGATTTAATTCTCTTTTTAGGGTAGGTAATTATATAATTGATTGATTTGGAAGCCGTAACACGGGGTGTTACACCCTCAGTTGAGGCGACCCTTTAGGTTTTTTCTGACTCAGAAACTGTTTAGGGTCAGTGCCCCGTCGTTTCTTTCTTTTCTCGCCGAGTCCCTCAGTCGAGGCAACTCCTGTAGGCTTTTTCTCGAAAACGTCTAAGGGTCTGTGCCCTTGTTTCCTATCTTTTCTCGCCGAGTCCCTCGGTCGAGGCGACCCTTTAGGCTTTTTCTAACTCAGAAACTATTTCCGGGATGTGAAAAGCGATAGGCGTTTTATTCAAAGCTGAGTTTTAAATAAATACATGAGGCTGACCTTTTACTGGTAGTATTTCTTCAGGTGAATTACATTCCAGATTCGATCGATGGGCTCCCCTTCTAGTGTTTCCAATTTGTAAGTGCCGGCTTAGACCACTGCGGCTATGCGGTAGGGTCCTTCCCATTTGATGGCGAACTTCCCTCCTTCCATGGGTCGGCTAGCCTGCCGGTCACGCAGCACGAGGTCGCCTACTTGGAAGGTTCGTGGTTGGATTCGCTTATCTCGGTATCTCTTAACAGCCTGCTGATACTCCACCATGCGGGCATGCGCGGCCTCCCTTCGTTCCTCCAAGAAGTTTTTCTCAATCCTGAGGCTTTCTTCGTTTCCTTCGTCGGAGTAATTGCAGACCCTGTGAGTGGGCTCGACGACCTTTATGGGCACCTTGGCTTCAAAGCCGTATGCTAAGGAGAACGGGCTTTCGCCGGTTGCTCGTCTTTGGGTAGTTCGGTATGCCCACAGGACTCGGTCAAGTTCATCTGCCCAGTTTCCTCCGACATCTTCTAACTTCTTTCGGATACCGTCCACGATCGTGCGATTTTCATTTTCAACCTGTCCATTAGCCTGGGGGTAGGCGACCGACACCTTGGTATGCCGTATGTTGTGTCATTGGCAAAAATCGGTGAAGGGTTGGCAATCGAATTGTCGGCCGTTGTCGCTTACTATATGCTCGGGTAGCCCGAAACGACAGATCACTTTCTTCCATAGAAAATGCCGACATTGATACTCAGTGATGGTTGCCAGTGGATCGGCTTCGATCCACTTAGTGAAATAATCAATAGCCACCACGCAAAACCTTAAGCGTCCCGGGGCGACCGGTAGAGTGCCCAGCAGGTCGATGCCCCATTTTGCGAATGGGATGGCTGTGGTAACTGGCGTGTAAAAGGTAGTTGGCCGGGTGTCCTTCCGGGCGAATGCTTGGCACACCACACACTTGGCTATCCATTCAATGCAATCCCTCATCATAGTAGGCCAGTAGTAGCCTTGGACGACTAACTTCCGGGCGAGAGTGTGTGCACCCTGGTGGGCCGCGCATATCCCGCGGTGAGCCTCGTTCATATTCTATATATATAGGAAAACCATTTCGAAGCAGGAAGATATATACTTAGGAGACTCTAGCTTTAAAAACCAGGAATAGAATTGATAGATAGGGATAAACATATTCAACAATTATAATCAAGCATATGAGGATATCATCATGCATCTTAAGGTCACAGTTTAATTTCACTTCATTCATGTCATCTTTCAATCAATCATCTTTATCATATAAGCATACTTTGGTGGCGCCACGGGACCAATCGCATGCTCATACATGAGGGTTAGCGCATATAGCGCTAACACGTCCCGCAACACTTTACCTCATACCTCAGCATGAAGGGGTTGACCGCAGCCAACCGATTAGACCGTTGACGACGGTGGACCACAGTACGTCCTACACACCGCTGACGAGCTCAGTCGGTGGATTGCAGCCCCTGTGAGACCGCTGACGAGCTCAGCGGTGGACCATAGTCCTACACATCGCTGACGAGCTCAGTCGGTGGACTATGGCCTAGAGGTGGCCAAAACCCGGGCCTGGGCCGGTCCCGTGCCTCGGTTAACATTGCTCGGGACCGGCCCATAATGTTCAGGGCCGGTCCCGTGCCGGGCCTAGTCCGGGTCGGCCCCGGGCCTCTTGTGGGCCCATCCCGGGCTAGGCCCGGAATTTTTTATATTTTTTCTTAAATATATAATTTTTATAAGTTGAAATATTTTTGTTTGAAATGAGATTTAAACCCTCAACCTTTGTGTTGTCAAATTAAGTTCTTTCCAATTAAGCTAATTCAACCTCTTGTTACATTAATAATTGTTAATACTTTAATATCATTTAAACTTGTAGTCTTGTACTATAAATCTAGTATCCAATTTATTTAAGACTTAATATTATTTGATAACTTATAAATATTATTTACTCACTAAATTTTATTGATAAATTAAAATTTATAAAAGACTTAAATTAAGTTTACTCTTAATTTAAGTTCTTTCCAATTAAGTTTATTAATCTCAAAATTAAAAATTAACACAATTTTCTACTAAATTAAATTTTATAAATGACTTTAATATCATTTAAACTTGTAGTCTTGTACTAGTATCCAATTTATATAAGACTTAATATTATTTGATAACTTATAAGTATTATAGTTTATAAATTTCATTTGATTTTTTACTCACTAAATTTTATTTATATAAGACTTAATATTATTTGATAACTTATAAGTATTATAAAATGTATTATAGTTTATAAATTTCATTTGATTTTTTACTCACTTAATATCAAAAATTAATAAAAGACTTCTAAATTGAGTTTGCTCTTAATATTGAGAAACATTAAGATGCCTACGTATCCTCAATAATTTAGAGGAATCAAAACCCACGTAGTTCTTTATTTTTATAATCATTTAGAAAAATAATTGGGCTTGCTCTTAATATTGTAAAAAATTAAGATGCCTACGTATCCTCAATAATTTAGAGGAATCAAAGCCCTCGTAGTTCTTGGTACGTACCTCATTTGATTAGCTCATTTTCATTCTTGATCGGAAGTACCGACGGAGGTTGCACGAGAACTAGCATTAGGCGTGGCTTCACATGATGTATTCATGGCCAACCATTCATCTATTTCATCTTCTTCCATTAGTGCAAGTTGATCTTGAGTGCGTTCTTCGGCAACGTCCCAATCCTTCTTCATGACACAAATTTTGATGGAATCCGGTGCCAAACTTGATCTTTTATCGTCTAATACTCTCTTGCCGGCACTAAAAGCAGACTCGGATGCAACTGTTGAAGCAGGACATGCAAAAATATCCTTTGCAATTTTTGACAAAATAGGAAACTTTGTTTCGTTTCCTTTCCAAAATGTTAGTATATGAAAATCATCATTTATTTCAAAATTACAAGACAAATATGTATCTATTTCAGAAGAATTACCACTACCACTACCACTACCCTTTGATTTTTTTAATATTGTTGAAACAATAGGATTATGCCACTTACTCTTACGGACAACAACGGGATCAACAGATTGTGGTGCATAAATCGAATAATATTCTTCATATAAAGTTTTTAACAAATACGAACAATCATTAATATACGTTTGAACACGTTCAACATAGTTTGGAAAATTCAAAGAGTTATAATAAAAATCTAATAAACTATTTAATCCATTTAAACCCACATTTGGATCAAGAATAGCAGCTAAACCATAGATATAAGGAATATCACTAAAATATGATACAAATTTATTTATCATATTTTTAACTAAATCAGACAAAATAGGATCTACAATAAAAGAAGTAAGAGTACTAACAATTGTAATGCATTCAGTTACAACTAAATGAACGTTAGGCTCATAAACTAAAGAAAATGATTTTGTAGCACTATCAAATGATTGAAGAATTGCACAAACATTACTAGCTACTTCCCAATGTTGAGCTGTAATTACACAAGCATCACTACTTTGATTACTATTATACAAAATAGTTATTACCTAATGATATGGAGCAGTTTCACATAACAATTTATATGTAGAATTCCATCTAGTAGGTGTATCCAAACTAAAATGTCTTTTATCTAGACCATGTTGTTCACACAATACTTTAAATTCATTTTTTTTTGTTTCTATTGTATCTAAGCCATTTAACACATTTTCTAATCGGTTCAACTAAACCACTCAAGTTATTTAGTCCTTCTTGAACACATAAATTTAAAACATGAGCACAACATCTAATATGCAATAATTTACCACTAACAGGTAAAGATAAGCTTTGAAGTAAATAATCTATAGATCTAGTATTAGAAGAAGCATTATCTAAAGAAATTGAAAAAACTTTATTTCTTAATTCAAACTCATCCAAAACATTTATTATTCGTTCTTTTAAATTAAAAGCAGTATGAGATTCTTCCATTAATTCAAAACCGATAATTCTTTTTTGGAGTATCCAATTATTATCTATCCAATGACAAGTAACACAAATATATGGTTCACCTTGAGGAGTTGTCCAAGTATCACTAGTTAATGCAACACGACCATTAAAATTTGCAAAATAATTAATTAACATAACTTTTGACATATGAAAACTTTTATAGATAGCACGTTTTAAAGTATTTCTTGGTACTTTTTTATATTGTGGTTGTAACGTTTTTTTAACAAATCTTTCAAAATGAGTACTTTCGGATTGACTAAAAGGTAATTCATCACTAATTATAAATCTACCAAATTCATCAATCATTGTTTCTCGTGAATAAGTAAAAATACCTCCGCCAGGGGTAGCATACCCGGAAATTTGTGTTTGTCCTCTCTCGAGTTGTCCTTCATCATTTCTCAAATTGTGGCAAGAAGTCAAGTGTCTACTAAGAGTTCCGGTGCCACTTGATCCGGATTGCCAAGAAAATGGTTTTTGAGTCCTCTTCATATTTGCACATATTTTACAAATTACTTTATATCGATTGGAGGATCCTTCAACGAGTGTTTTTTCATAGTGTTGCCAAACCCATGATGTTTGTTTCTTCACCCCTTCCGTTGGAGGAATAGGAGGAAGATTGCCGTCACCTTGAGTAGAAACAAATTGATGTTGATCAATTTCTTGTGAATCTCCTCCTACATTAGAAAAATTAATTGGCCTCTTACCGAGATTGCCACTATAAGCCATATGATGTTAGGAGTACAAGAATTAAAAATATAAGACAAATATTTTTTTTTGAACAAAAAAATATAAGACTAATATTTTATTTTGAACACACAAGAATATAGGACTAATATAAGATTATAAGAATTAAAAATATAGGATATTATAAGAAATTAAAAATATATAAATTGAAATTGAAAATTTGAAGTATTGAAATTTGAGAGGTTGGAAGAAATTAAAGAATGAAAAATAAATAATAAGAGTAATAAAATTTGTAAAGATTAAGAGAATATATGGAGAATTGTTGTGAGTAGAAGTAAGAGAGTGTAGGATTGAGAATTTTGGTGTGATAAAAATGGATTGAGTAAGAGTATTTATAGAGTTTATTAGTTGAAAAAAAAAAACAAAAAAAAAAACAAAACTTCATCCAGTGCAACGGCCAAAAATTTGGCCGTTGCACTGAGGAAGTAGTCTGCCGGAGGCCAGGCCTAGCCTAGCCTCCGGCGAGACTACTTATATTGACGTGATGCAACGTGCAACAGCCAAATATTTGGCCGTTGCACGTTGCAGGCTTGCAGCTAGCTAGCTAATCTAAATGTGCTTTTGGCCAGCTGCCACATTTGTGGCAGCTGGCCAAAAGTAGTTTAATTTTTTTTTTTTTTTATAGCATTAGCCATGGGAGAGGCAGCTTTGCTGCCAATCTCCCATGGTTCCGTTTTCCCGGTCCTAGGCCCGGGCCTGGGCCTGGGCTCTGGGCCGGTTCCGTGCCGGGCCCCGAATTTTTTTTTAAGGGACCTGAACCGGCCCTTAATAACTTGGTTCAGGGTCGAGCTAAGCCCGGCCCAGGCCTAGTAAAGCCCAGGCCCACCTTTTTCCGGGTCGATTCAGGGTTGGTTCGACCTTGAACCGGCCCGTGGCCACCTCTAGTATGGCCCTCTCTGTGGACTGCAGCCCTACACACCGCTGACGAGCTCAGTCGGTGGACTGCAGCCCATGGACCACAGCCCTACACACCGCTGAACGAGCTCAGTCGGTGGACTGCGGCCCATGTAGGCCAATTTGACCGCAGCCAATATTGGGGAGTCATGCACATATAACACGTAGCAAACACATGCAATTCACATTAACACATTGGGAGAGGGGAGAGAATGTATAAAGAAACATATGCGTAGTCATCCACATACTAGGAAATACCCTAAAGGTTCATGCATCTTTCACCTAGGTCAACGGGGTACCAATTCAACTAGCATGCAATACACAAAACTCTTTTCTCTTACGAACGGTACACGAAACATCGAACTAGACTTAGGCACGAAAAACGGAGACCGACGGGACACCACGGGGGTCGGGGAACATGAAACGGGGAAGCCAACATCCCAAGGTGGGAACAATCCAGCGGGTGGCCGGCGGGTGGAGGGCCACCCGCCGGCGGCAAACCTCCGGGCAACGGGTGCCCGGCGGCCAGTCGTCTGCCCGCCGGCTGCCCGCTACCGGCGATGCCGAATTGGGCAGCGGGTCCCCCTACCCCCCACTGATTCCTTTCAATATTTTGGTCCCGGGATCTTTCGTGGAACCCGAAACTATGTTTAGACACTTTAAAACATAAATGACGAAACCACGTATTCAAATAAAGGATCAAAACCAAGAATCATATTGAACATCTCCTAACATGACTTCTAAACATAATTGACACCCGAACATGCGAAATCCCTCCCAACCATATCAAGAATAACACAATACAAAATCCCCAATTTAACCTAGGGCTCTAATCATATTCAAATCATCAAAATCATAGTTTATCTTTAAAATCAAGAACATCAAGATTTATCAAGAATATCACACAATCATCAAGATTCTCTCATAATCATCAAGACTATCAAGATCAACACATAAAATCATCCATCAATCATCAAGATCATATTATTATCATCATAAACGATTTATCAAGACACAAGCATGGAGAAGAAGCCAAAGAAGAAGATTATAGCAAAGAAAATAGGTTTTGTTGAGACATGGGTTACCTCTTAGCCTTAATTAAATTCCTTGGCTATTAAGGGTCTTTCTCTAAGGTCTCCTCTTCTTGATTTCTTCTATGTTGGTGATAAGAGAATTCTTGGGAATTCTTGTGTGGTGATGTCTATTGTGGTGTCAATTCTAGGTGCCTCCTATGTGGCTATGTCCCTATTTATAAGCCTAAGTGTCCTAATTAGGGTTTGAATGATATGGGCCTGCTAATTCTATTTCTTATAGGACTCTGGGTTTGGTTTTAGGGATAAGGGTCCATGGTTTATAGTGGACCCTTCCTAGTTAATTGATGGGAATTAATTCTCTTTTTAGGGTACATAATTAATTAATTAGTTCGGGTTAGAGGCCGTAACACGGGGTGTTACAAATCCCTTCAACATTTCCACAGTCTTCTCTTTGTATTAGGCCATCCGGGCGTTTTTAGCTTCGCAGGTTTCGGACACTTGTCCTACTACCAAGCGCAAGTCATTCTTGATCCGCAGGCGATCCACTCCTAATGTCTTGGCAAGTCGTAGACCTCCCAGCACTGCTTCGTACTCAGCCTCGTTATTGGATGTCTGAAATAGGTAACTCAGAGCGTAGTAGAGCCTAAACCCTTCCGGCGTGATCAGCATGACTCCGCCGCCGCAATGTTGGCGACTCACCGCTCCATCAGCGTGCATCTCCCACCACTCGATGGGGCCTTCCTCCGAGGCCGAGATATTGTCATCTTCTCGTGCTGAGTCGAAGGGCGATGTTGGTATTCGATTCCATATTGGGTTAACTCTATTGCCCATTTTACTAGTCGCCCGGATGACGTGGGATTCCGCAGCACACTTCCCAGAGGTTGGTCTGTCAGGACTCGGACAATATGCGCTTGGAAGTAGGGTGCCAACTTCCGCACCGTGATCACTAAGGCGTATAACACTTTCTCCAAAGACGTGTACGAGTCTCGGCTGACTTCAAGGAGCGAATCACATAATAAACCGGGTTGTTAGTGTTTTAATTGCTCAAAAAACCCCAAAATATAATTGGCAATATTATTATGGCAAACTAAGATAGGGTTAGCTTGGTGTCGGTTTGTTCTACAGAGGACTGATTGATCAGATACAACAACAGAGGGAATGACACTGAAGATCTGTTTTAAGAAGATGTTTCCTTTTTGCAGAACGCGGTTTAAGAAGTCACTTTTGGAAAGAAGATCAGCGTATCTGTCTTGGAAAGGTATGGACCGGATCTTTAAGATTACATTCTTCTTATATCGTCCTACCATCTACAATAAGAGATATCTATGGAGAGTGTTCTTATTATGAAACTATAAGTACTCTTATTCGATCAAGAATTAGGGATACGCTTTTGAGAAGAAAGAAACACTCCGACATATACTAAGAGATCACATCTTTGATTATCATGACTCTTCTCAAGACAATTTGTTCTTGTTAATTATGATGAAGAACTTGAGAAGAGATATCGGTGCTTAAACGAAAAGAAGATCACACATTTGTGGGAACAACATTGGACTGCGTCATTGAAGTGGACTGCATCAGAGTTAGCTCTCCAAGTGAAGGGATTTCATTGGACTTCTGTATGCACGGCTCTCCATCTTCAACAATCTACTAAATCAGTGTAGACTGCGTACGTACCTTGTGTGCGGCACTTGGGTGAGATTATTGTTCTCTACCTTTGTACATTGGATTATTTGTTAGTGGATTGGACGCCTATGTGATCGTCCCCCAGATGTAGATACACACTGTATCGAACTGGGTAAACATCTTGTGTGTTGTTCTTTTCGCTGTCTGCCTTAGTTTACTCTTTCCGCAAGCTATTTAGTGATTCAACTATCTGACTGATATCATCGCTGAATCTGTCAGACTAATTCGTCAGTCGTTTAATTAATATCATTAAATTGAGAAAATGCAAAATTTCATGTGGTATCAGAGCTTTTAAGTCTACATAGTGACTTGATCCGTACGGGAAGTTTTTGCATTTGCATTACTCTCTTTTTATTGGAAGTGTCTCTGATTGTCGGTTGGCAGTCTGCCTACTTGTGTATTTTTGGCTGGTTGTTTTTATTCAGGATGGATGCAAGCATGAAACCACCAGAATTGGATGGTCACAACTATTCATTCTGGAAGGTTCGTGTGGAGATCTATCTCCAGGTACAAGGTACCAGGGTTTATCGTACTGTTCTCTCTGGATGGAGCCATCCAACTATTCAGAACCCTGATGGAACCACTACGGCAAAACCTATTGAGACTTGGACGGAAAATGAGATGACGGCATCTAACCTGAACAATAAAGCACTAAACTCTATTGTAGGATCTCTGCATGAATATGTGTTTACCTTAGTCACTGGGGTAAAGGAAGCAAAACGAGTATGGGAAATTCTTGAAACCAGGTTTGAGGGTACAAGTGATGTGAAGCAATCAAAGCTTCAAATGGACCTGTCTGAGTTTGAAGCCCTTAGAATGAGCGAAGAGGAAACAATCTCAGTCTTTCACAATCGTGTTCAGAATCTGATAAACAGAGGCTCAATACTAGGCGAACCATTCACTGATGAAATAGTAGTCAACAAGATCCTTCGATCTTTGCCAAAACGCTTCCAAATGAAAGTAACCGCAATTCAGGAACACACAGGCTGGGAAAAGAAGAGTGTGGGAGAGCTTATGGGAAGCTTACACACATATGAACTTGAAGTGTTGGCTGGTGATGACCTTGCTGTCAACAGAAAAGGCAAGTCAGTGGCTTTTGTTGCTGAAGCTGATCGAGAATCAGACACAGATGACATAGATGATGAAGCCTTGGCCCTACTAACCAAGAACTTTAAGAAGATCTTGAAAGGCTTTAACAGAAGGAGTCAAGGACAACCTAACAAGACACAATACAAAGGTAGTAACTCCTCATATCAGAAAACAGACACACCCTCTTTCACACAGAACAATCAGTCTCAAACTGGCCGACCAAGACAACCCAGAAGCAGTTCGACTGACACAGGTAGGTCTCTCAACCGGTTAGTGCAGTGTCGAGAGTGTGAAGGATTTGGACACATACATGCTGAATGTGCAACTTATCTCAAAAGAAAAAAGGCTATGTTTGTGGCTACACTAAGTGATGATGAGGAAGAAGCATCTAATGGTCAGTCAGATGACAACGTGGGAAACTTTGTGGCTTTCTTTTCAGCTACAGAAAACCAGTCCGAAGAAAATGAATCTGATGAAGAGTCTTATATTTCGACAGATGATTTTGAAGAGAGGCATATACTCAACTTGTGATGGAATTTGCTAAACTTGTTGCAAGCTGGGAGCAACTGGTGAAAGTTAATAAAAATCTGAATGAAGAACTAAAGCAACGGGATGATCTTCTGAAGAAACTGAACACAGAACTTGTCACAAAAGAAGATCTTATAACTCAGATAAGATCTCGAGAAGGAAAATTGATAAAAGAGTTGGAGGATCTAAAGAAGAACATAAAGATGATGGACACTACATCAACTCTAGACAAAATTCTGGATTCTGGACGAAATCCAAATGACAAAAAGGGTATTGGTTATAAACGAGGAGAATCTTCGAAAACTATTCATGTGTTTGTCAAAGAGGGTACGTCAATTGATACACCAGCTCGAATGTATGAAATATGACAGTCATCCCGGTCAGTCCAGATAAAGGAAAAAGGGAACACACATGCAGAAATTGATTTTGGCAGAGTGGCGTTTCAATCTCAGTACTCAAAGTTCAAAGCTAAATTTGCTAGAATCAGACAATATACACTCATCTGTCACTACTGTCAAACAAAAGGTGACACTCGACCTGAGTGTTATTTCTTTTATAGAGACCAAAGGAAGGAGAAATATCAGAACGAGACTATTACACCGTTCACAAGACAAGTTTGGGTCAGGAAGTCAGAAGTAATATGCTACCCCACTATAGTTCTGACCACCTCTACAACCGAAGCAAGATGGTATTTTGACAGTGGGTGCTCCAGACATATGATAGGAAATGTCAAGTGCCTTATGGTTGTTCAACCTAGCAGTGGATCAGTTACATATGGAGACAGACAAAAAGGGAAAATAGTTGGAAAAGGTACCATAAATGTACCAGGCTTACCTCATCTAGAAGAAGTTCTATTAGTCAGTGGTCTGAAAGCAAATCTTATTAGCATAAGTCAGTTGTGTGATCAAAACTGGAATATGTGCTTCAATCGTAACTGTTGCAGAGTCAGGGATAAAGCAGATCAACTGGTAATGGAAGGAACACGATCCTCTGACAACTGTTATGTACTGACTAATGAAAATGCTTGTCGCCTATCAAAATCAGATGAATCAAAACTTTGGCATAGACGACTGGGTCACATAAACTACTGAGACATGGATAAAATGATCAAATTGGATGCTGTGCGAGGGATACCTAAGATCAGAATAGAACAAGAAGGGGTTTGTGGTGCATGTGCCATTGGGAAACAAATAAGAACTCCTCACAAAGCAGTAAAAGTTATTACTACCGAGAGATGCCTAGAATTGGTTCATATAGACCTTATGGGACCAACACAAACTGAAAGCATTGGTGGAAAGAAATACATATTTGTGTGTGTAGATGACTTCTCTCGGTTCAGCTGGGTATATTTCCTAAGAGAAAAATCTGAAGCCTTCAATGTTTTTAGAACCTTGTGCATAAGGGTTCAAAAAGAAAAGAACGAGCCTATAATAAAAATTCAAAGACTAAGAAGTGATCATGGTAAAGAGTTTGAAAACTCTTTATATTTAGATTTCTGCTCCGAGAATGGTATAACCCATGAACTCTCAGCTCCCAGAACAGCTCAACAGAATGGTGTGGTGGAAAGAAAGAATCGAACCTTGCAGGAAATGGCTAGAGTTATGCTACATGCATCTCATCTACCACAACGTTTCTGGGCTGAAGCAGTACACACTGCATGTCATACAGTAAATAGAGTATACCTGAGACCAGGTACGTCCAAAACGCCATATGAGATCTGGAAGGAGAAGAAGCCAAACTTGAAGTATTTTCATGTGTTTGGGACAAAGTGTTATGTGCTGATCGATAGGGAACAAAGGGGGAAGTTTGAACCTAAGAGTGATGAGGGCATCTTCCTGGGATACTCTCCAAACAGTCGAGCCTATCGAGTCTACAACAAAAGAACACAATCTGTAATGGAATCAGTAAATGTTGTTATAGATGACTATCCTGACGAATCTGTAGAAGCATCAGTAACTGAACCAGAGACAGAACCTCCTCTTAGTGAGTTAGACACAGCTGAGGACACCAGATCCAAAACTCAAGATTCATCAGATGAAGATCAAGAAAGTTCTGAACAGGAGACGTCCCTCATCGATAATGTGGGTAAGAACAAGCCCACCAGAACTCAGAAAAATCATCCTTTAGACAACATTATTGGTGATCCAACAGATGGGATGAATACCAGAAGCCGGATGAGAAACAATTTGATAGAAATATCCGGATCAGCCTGCTATACCTCAAAAATAGAACCAAAGTGTAAAAGAAGCTTTACAGGATGATTTGTGGATCATGGCTATGCAAGAGGAGCTGCACCAATTTGACCGGAGTCATGTCTGGGATCTGGTTCCAAGACCTGATCGTGTCAACATAATCGGAACAAAGTGGATCTTCAAAAATAAAACTGATGAAGTTGGAAATATTGCAAGGAACAAAGCTCGGTTAGTTGCTCAAGGATACACTCAAATAGAGGGAATTGACTATGATGAAACGTTTGCTCCTGTGGCAAGGTTAGAGTCGATCAAAATTTTGTTGGCAGTCGCATGCATACTGGGATTCACACTGTTTCAGATGGATGTTAAAACAGCGTTTTTGAATGGGTACCTGCATGAAGATATCTATGTGGCTCAACCGAAAGGATTTGAAGATCCAGACCATCCATCTCATGTCTACAAGCTCAGAAAAACCCTCTATGGTCTCAAACAAGCTCCAAGGGCATGGTACGAACGACTTACACAGTATCTGCTACACCATGGGTATAAGCGAGGAAGTGTTGACAAAACCCTGTTCGTAAAAACCACTGGAAGTCATGTTACCATTGCTTAGATTTATGTGGATGACATTGTCTTTGGCTCTACTTTACAAAAGTACACTGATGATCTAGTAAAGGTCATGAAGGAAGAATTTGAAATGTCCATGGTTGGTCAACTGACTTATTTCCTAGGGCTGCAAGTTAAACAAAGTTATGAAGGGTACTTTATCTCACAGGAAAAGTACGCTAAGAATTTGGTCAAGAAGTTTGATCTGGAATCGTGTAAACCATCCAGGACACCTATTTCTACCTCTACGAAAGTATCAAAAGATGACACTGGTGCATCAGTGGATAACACAGTCTACCGAAGTCTGATAGGAAGTCTGCTGTACTTAACCGCTAGTCGGCTAAACATAATGTTCAGTGTTGGAATATGTGTAAGGTATCAATCTGATCCAAAAAAATCACACCTGATAGCTGCTAAACGAATTTTGAAATATATAAAATGAACAATTCAATATGGGCTATGGTACTCCAAGGACAGTGAACTTAATCTGGTTGCATACTGTGATGTTGATTGGGCAGGAAATATTAATGACAGAAAGAGTACTTCGGGTGGATGCTTCTTTGTTGGTAAGAACTTGGTATCGTGGCTGAGCAAGAAACAGAATTCAATTTCCTTAAGTACTGCAGAGGCAGAATATATAGCCGCTGGCGGATGTTGCACTCAGTTGGTTTGGATGAAACAGATGCTTCTGGACTATGTGCTTACTCAAAGAATTATGACACTCTACTGTGATAATGTCAGTGCAATCAATATCTCGAAGAATCCAGTTCAACATTCTAGAACGAAGCATATTTACATAAGGCATCACTACATCAGAGATTTGGTAGAGTCCAAGGAGATAGAGTTGGAATACATTCAAACAGATAAGCAATTGGCTGACATTCTGACTAAGCCCCTAGATGCAAATCGATTTGAGATTCTCAGATCCGCTCTGGGAATCTGCAGGATTGATAATAAAGCAGTAAGTTACACAGAAGGAGAGTACATGGTGTTATATTTATAGGTCAAATTTCAGCCTTTGACTTCCTTTTAAAACTCCCTTCTGTTTTGTTAAGAGAATATCTTAACCTAAGTTACCATAAAGTAATTAGCCTTTTTCGAATTTCAAATCTCCAACTCTTCCGTTTCATTCCTAAAAAAGGAGGTATACCATTGCGTCAATCACATCAGCTCTGCATGTAATCTGACAAGCCGCATTGAATAGGGTTCTTCTCCCTTGGAATTATATATGATTATCGGGTCAAGCTTGAAAGGAAGAAGAGTTCAAAAATATCTCTGCTCACTGATTATTTTCTCTTTGCTCTTCTACCTAGGTTTTACCTTCTTGCATACCCAAATTGCATATCAATGGCGGACGATGTACGAAATATCATCATCAAGCTTGGGAGAAATGTCCATTCACCAGAAACAGCCACTAAGCATGTAAAAACGCTGCTCCAGTTGGCTATGAAGAAGAAGTTGAAGCTTGATCCTATTTTACGGGATGAAATCATGGTCACAGTGCTTTCCAATTATCCAGAGTTTTATGCAGACTGGTCCGAGGATGACACCAGTGAGCTCTTGTTGCTGGCCTCCGAAGCGAGTGATGAGGTTAGCCCAGCGTCTATTCCAGAGCCCGCAGATGGAAATCGTGCCGGGGCATTCCTTCAATACTTTGCTCAAAGGGCTCTTGAATCCGACGAGGTCTCCCGTCGTCGAGCAGCAGCTCAACCCCTCTACCTACAGGCTGCCCAGGACGAAACCAAACACCTATTAGAGATTTTTTCGTAACAGGTCCAATACTTCTGAATCTCCTATTGAAATCTCTCCTGATAAGCCTGGTGATTTAGTCTCTGATGCTATTCCGTCTGATGTGCCTATTGTTGAAACTGATAATGTGAATGCTTTATTATCTGTGAGGTCCTCTGTGTCTGATGATCCCCCTTGTATCCCCTCTGAAAAATCTGATCCTCTGAAAGATGTTGATGAAGTTTCTTATGAGAAAGATAAATCCTCTGATTTGGCCAACAATCTTAGTTTGGTTGTTTACTCTGCTGACAAAGTTGTTCTGCCCTCTACTGAAATTGCTGCGTCCCCAAGAGAAATCTGTCCGTATGAGAATCCCTCCAGTTTGCCCACTGAAATTGAGGCTGCCAGTATCTCAAGTCCCCATGCATCTGATCAAATAGATGGGGTGCCAGTCTACACTTCTTCATCGTTCGCTGAGAGCCTTGAACATGTCCGGCACTTTGCAAGTTTACCCGCTGCCTCTATTCCAGAACCGTATCGTGTGATTCATCCTACTGAGTCCTCTAGTGAAGATGAAAAGATTCTTGCTGAAGTCTATGGCTCACAAGCCCATTTATCTAAACCCCCTTCGATTGAGGCTAATGCGCATCCTGATTCAGCCACCTTCAAGATTCAAGAAGTTACTAGTCTTCTTGGAAGTTCTTCTGCCCAAGTTTCTGAGACAAGTCACTCTGTGTCTCCAAGCCCTTCTGCTCATTCCCCATCCAAAGAGACGAGAAAATCCAAACGAAAGAGTGTCCCTGTGAAAGTGGTTGTGGAATCCGGTGATGACAATCTTGATGTGGCTCAACCTGAGAAGAGGAGAAAGTCTGGTGAGTCAGTCAAAAATGAAGCTAATCCTCCTGTTCAACAAGTGTTCAAAACCCTGCGGTCATCCGTCAAGCCAAAAGGTCTTGCTGTGGTTCCCACATCTTCTACCCGGAAGGGGAAACCAATTACTCGCTCCAGAGGACGAAGTATTACGCCTGAGATTCAACCTACTACTGAGAATCCTGACACATCTATTTATAGACCTAAGTTTGTCTCCTCTACTGCTCAAGGAAAATGGTCCACAATGATCCGGAGAGATCTTATTGTTCAGCGATCTGTTGATGAACACCAGTTGAACTCTGTTTGCGACATCTTGCCCTTGCTGAGTGAAGTGGGCCTGTTGAAGACTGTCTCCTCCATTTGTCCTTATTCGAAGCTTCTGACTTACGAGTTCTACTGTAATCTTAATGAGGAGATTGACAATTTGACCGGGACGCGACCAATGCAAATCTTCATTCGAGGTAAATGGTATGTCTTCGGCCCTGACATGATAAATGAGTATTATGGTTTGAAAGGTGTGCACGAGGAAGAAATCACGGACTGGGATTTGGTGGCAAAGACCCTCACAGGTGGACAAACTGATACATGGCCTACGGGTGAAAAAGATTATCTGCCTAGCTCACAACTCACCTCCAAATATGTCATCTTGCACCGTCTTGCACTTCACAACTGGCTTCCATCAGCTCACTTTCATACGGTCGGCATGCAATTGGCAGCTCTCTTGTTTCGGATTGGGACAAAAATGTCTATTGATCTGGGGTCCTGGATCTACTATCATATCCTAACTTTGATCCATCCTCGAGAGCAGAAGGTACGGTTTCCATTCCCTAATCTGATATTTGGAGTTCTAACATCGCAGGGCCTTGAGCCAATGCCTAGTGAGGTGATCAGTCCGACTCTTCTTTATACTGTTGATCCTCGTCTTCTGACTGGAGGTCACATCCGAGACGTTACGCCGGTGATTGCTCCTTCCACTTCTGATGCTGATACAGTGGCTAATGATTCGCCACATGCGAAAGATGTCCATCTCTCTTCGTCTAAAGGCCCGGGTATCTGAACTTGAGACTGTTCATGGAATCATTGTGAAGCAGCTGACAGGGGCCTTTACTGAATTGGCTACCGTTCTTGACCGCTTGAGCTTGACTGAATCTGCTGCTACGGATGCTGCTAAGTCTGACAGTGAGAACCCCTCCAATGTTTGGCCGTGCTTTGACTATCATTGGCAAAAAGGGGGAGTGTGGAACTCAGGGGGAGTATTTTGATGTTTTTGAATCTTCTGGCCCTGTCTGGGCGACTGATTGTGATGGCACCACCTTATGAAGAATGTTGTTTTGTTCCAGCATAACTTGTATGTTGTGTTTTTGTTATGCTTTGTAATCAGATATTTGGTTTTTTAGGCAATTTCTATCTTAGTACTATCTAGTTTGTGTTTTTATAAGTAGTCGAGTTGTTTTGCCAAATAATAGCCAAAGGGGGAGTTTGTTAGTGTTTTAATTGCTCAAAAAACCCCAACATATAATTGGCAATATTATTATGGCAAACTAAGATAGGGTTAGCTTGGTGTCGGTTTGTTCTACAGAGGACTGATTGATTAGATACAGCAACAGAGGGAATGACACTAAAGATCTGTTTTAAGAAGATGTTTCCTTTTTGCAGAACGCGGTTTAAGAAGTCAGTTTTGGAAAGAAGATCGACGTATCTATCTTGGAAAGGTATGGACCGGATCTTTAAGATTACATTCTTCTTATATCATCTTACCATCTACAATCAGAGATATCTATGGAGAGTGTTCTTATTATGGAACTATAAGTACTCTTATTCGATCAAGAATTAGGGTTACGCTTTTGAGAAGAAAGAAACACTCTGACATATACTAAGAGATCACATCTTTGATTATCATGACTCTTCTCAAGACAATTTGTTCTTGTTGATTATGATGAAGAACTTGAGAAGAGATATCGGTGCTTAAACGAAAAGGACGCTAAGATCACACAGTTGTGGGAACAACATTGGACTGCGTCATTGAAGTGGACTGCAAGCTCTCCAAGTGAAGGGATTTCATTGGACTTCTGTATGCACGGCTCTCCATCTTCAACAATCCACTAAATCAGTGTAGACTAGATACGTACCTTGTGTGCGGCACTTGGGTGAGATTATTGTTCTCTACCTTTGTACATTGGATTATTTGTTAGTGGATTGGACGCCTATGTGATCGTCCCTCAGATGTAGATACACACTGTATCGAACTGGGTAAACATCTTGTGTGTTGTTCTTTTCGCTGTCTGCCTTTGTTTACTCTTTCCGCAAGCTATTTAGTGATTCAACTATCTGACTGACTAATTCGTCAGTCGTTCAATTAATATCATTAAATTGAGAAAATGCAAAATTTCACGGGTGTTGGGTCCGTTCCTCTTCTCGGACGAGTACCGAGCTCACAGCCTTGGGGGACGTCGCCAGATATAGATATAAAGGTTCACCGACCTGAGGGGTGGATAGCACCGGAGGTGTGGAAAGATATCTTTTCAATTCCTCAAAGGAGTGTTGGCACTCGGTCGTCCACGCGAAACCTTCTTTCTTCTTCATGGCCTCAAAGAAGGGCACGGTTTTATCTGCCGACTTACATAGGAAGCGGCTCAAGGCGGCTAGTCGGCTGGTCAATCTTTGCAGATCTTTAACGATGCTGGGGGGCTGCATGTCTATTATGGCCTGTACCTTCTCAGGGTTTGGCTCAATGCCTCTCTTGGTCACCATGTACCCCAGGAATTTTCCCCCTTGCACGGTGAAAGCGCACTTTTTGGGTTTGAGCCGTAGGTTATATTTAAGCATTACCTGGAAAACAGTCGGCTAGATCTCCGGCGTGACCAGCTTCTTCTCGACTTTTCACCAGCATATCGTCTACGTAGGCTGCCCTGGATTTTCCTAACAGATCTTGAAACTGCCGGGCGACCATTCGTGTGTATGTGGCCCCTGCATTCTTGAGTCCGAAAGGCATGACTTGGTAGTAGTACACGCTATTCGGAGTAAGGAAGGCTGTTTTCTCCTCATCGGCCTTGTGAATGTAAATCTGATGGTACCCTCGGAAGGCATCCATGAAGCTCAACAGCGCCGACCCTGCTGTCTCGTCGACCAACTGGTCAATCCTGGGCAAAGGAAAAGGGTCCTTTGGGCAGGCTTTGTTAAGGTCGGTGTAGTCCACGCACATCCTCTAAGCTGGTGGTTTCGGCACGAGCACCACGTTGGCCAACCAATCCGGATACTTGACTTCTCGGATATGGCCGGCAGCCAACAGCGTGTTTACTTCCTTCTTGACGAACTCTCTGCGATCATTAGCCAAGTATCGCTTTTTCTGGATCACAGGTCGGTAGCCGGGGGCGACGGCGAGCCGGTGAGAGATTATAGAGCTGTCCACCCCGGGCATATCTTCGGGTCCCCAAGCGAAAACCAGGCGGTTTTCTCGAAGCACTCTTATAACTTCTTCTCGCACCTCCTCTCGGAGGCCGACTCCAATCCTTACTCGTCTTTCCGGTCGAGCTAGATCAATCTCGACTTCTTCTAGTTCCACGGCCGGCTCGGGGCGAGGCGGCATCGTCTTCTTCGGGGGTCGCTCTGTGATCTCGTGAACTTGCATCTCCCGTTTACCCATACCTCGACAAGCTTGCAGGTAGCAGTCTTGGGCGACTCTCCTATCGCAGCGTACCGTGCCTACCCCACTCGGTGTGTGGAATTTTAAGCAAAGATGTTCAATGGAGATCAATGCTCCTAAATCTTCCAAACCTGGCCGGCCGAGGATTGCATTGTGAGAGCATGCCAAATCGACCACAATGTACTTCATATCTAGCTTCTGCACGTCAGGATAATTGCCAACCTCGACAGGTAGAATGATGGATCCTTCAGCTTCCACGGAGTCACCCGTGAAGCCGGCTAGTGGCGCCTTGACTGGGGCCAGTTGCTCTCGTGCCAACCCCATTTTGGTGAAGGTTTCGAGATATAAGACATTAACGCTGCTCCTGGTGTCTACCAGGATCCGTTGAACGACCACCCCGTTTACATCCATCGCGATGACTAGGGCGTCGCGATGTGGCGTCTCTCTGGTAGGCAAATCTTTGTCTGTGAAGACGATAGGCTCCCGGCACACTTTCTTCGAGCCGTCTTCTCGTCCATATACGGTCCCTACGTACAGTTGCCGAGCCTAGGCTTTTCTAGTGTTGGCGGAGTCGCCTCCTTCAGGCCCGCGACAATCATGTTGATAACCGGCTTCTGCCTCCACTAGGCCTCGCCTTCGTCGGTCACCAGCTGCTTACCATGATTGCCCTCGGCCGTTTCCGAAAGGTCGCCATCTTCCTTAGCCGCAGACCTTCTTCGCCACTGATTGGGAGTCGGTGTCCCTTGCTGGATTATTCCCTAGATCATGAGGTAATAGCATTCTTCCGTGTTGTGGGTGTACGACTTGTGGTACCGACAGTATTTGGACGTCTTACTTGAATCCTCATTCGCCACGCGCTCCTCGGGCGGATAATGTGGAGGCGGTGCAACCGCCTGGACTTCATGCACCGGGTGTTGAGGAGTCGGCCTGTAAGGCTGGATGCTAACCCTATCATACACGCGTCGAGCTTCGGGCCGCCTAGTTGGGTCGGGACGTCTTTCTTTTACCTCCGCTCGGATTCGCTTTCCACCGGAGGATCCTCCGACCTCCTGTTGCCGTTTGTGCTTCATGGCTTGCTCTGTATTGGCTCGCTTGTTGGCCATGTGTATGGCCTCCGCATAGGTGGCGGGCCGGTTGTCCCATAGGTCACGATATAGTTGCCCGGACCATAACGACTCGATGAAAAAGGTGAGGCCGGTCTGGTCCTCAACCTCCTCAATGGATTGAATCTCCTTTTGCCACCGGGTTAGGTAGGTTTTGAGAGGTTCGCCTTCCTCCTGATGGATATCTTCCAGATGCGTTAGATCCTTTTGAGGCTTGATGTTAGCCGCGTAATGGCTCATGAAGTGGTCAGCCAACTCTTTAAAACTGTGAATCGAGCCTGGGGGCAAAGCCACCAGCCATCTCTGCGCCGAGCCCTTTAGTGTCGGTAGGAAAGCGCGACACATGACCGGATCCCGGACCCCCAAGACTTGAATTTTGGCTTGGTAGCTCAAAAGATGTTCGCGTGGGTCGCCGGATACGTCAAAAGTGGCCTGCTCCGGGAACTTGAAGTCGCCGGGTATTTTGTATGCCATGATCTCGGCCGAGAAGGGCAAGGCGGTGAGCAACGTCCGACCTGGGGACTTGGTCCTACCTTCCACTTGCTCCTTCAGATTCCGTAGCTCTTGGGCCAGGTGAGCCACCTGGCCGGTATTCCTCGCGTGATTTCCCGTGGATTCGGTGCTTTCCCCGACCTGGGACTCGGCCTGCCGTTCCTCGTTGTGAACGGGCACCTCAGCTTGTCGTGCCCGAGTCCGGGTTCTTCTAGTATGAGTTCTCTCTCGGTTGGTTTCTTGATTCTGTCGGCCCGCCCCCGGGTGACTGGGTTCTCCTCCTCCTAGTCGTTCTCTCGCCGAGTGTCGTGTTACGTTCGGACCTAGCCTTGAATGAACCGACCGCGCTGGTGGTTCCTCCGTCCTTTGATCCTCTCGCCTACCTCTCTCTGACCTCTGGGGCACTTGCTGATTAAGAGGCTGCACATGCGGCGGTCGCGAGACCGACGACTCTCTCCTCTCCCGAGTTTCTGCCGCGACGGCACGAGCGATGGCCTGGATTTGCTCAGGGGTGAGAGGTATCATTGTCAGAGGTTGGTTTCGAGGCGCCGAATCGTTCTCCTGGCTCTGCGAATTTCGTTGATTCAAATGCCCTCTTATGTCTACATCCGGGTCGCCATTGCGACGGGAGCCACGACTTCGTCCTTCAGACATGTTGTAAGGCTCCTTCTTCCTACTCGCCCGTCTCCTTTCCTCTGCGAACTCTGATGCTCAAGAATGAACGTGACTCTTTGTTTCGATCCCCACAGACGGCGCCAGTGTTGGTTTTAGGGTTTTTGGGCCCAGGGAGGTCCAACACAACCTTGGTTGGTGGATACACCTTTCAATAAAGCTACTAAAAATAGAAAGGAGTAAGCAATTTTGGTGAATATGTCTCTCTATTCTTGGGGCCTGGACTTGCCTATTTTACAATCTCGGAGGGACCTTTATATAGCAGGCCCTCCTTTAATTCGGACTTCAAAATACATTTAGGGCCTTTAATGGCCAATTGATGGCTAATTACTTTTAAGGGCCGTTGGGCTGCCGTTACTGGGTCTCCCAACGGTTCTTGGACGGGGCTCTTTAATGCTCTCTTAAATGCCTCCAACGGCTCTTTGTTTGGCCGACCGAGTCCTCGTGCCGACCCCGGAGTCGGGCCGGCTTCCCGACTCGATGCAGGTCTCTTTTGGGCCTCCACTCTCTTCCTCTGACTTCTCCTTATTGGGCTTTTCATTACCCCTTTCTTCTTTGGGCTTCCTTGCTCTCTCAATCTTTTTGGGCCGGGGTCCACACCCCATCAACATGTATATGAATATATAAATTTTACTTTGAATTCTAATATATGTGAGATTTCAATATCCGATATCTGGACCGAATTTGTATTATGATGTAACATAATTAAAAATATTCAAACTAATAATCTATTGAGTTCAATCAAAATCTAAAACATAATATAGAGTTTAATTCTTAATTTTGATAATGTATAACTTTAAAGTGTAAGCAAATAAATTATGTTTAAATAAGTAAAGTAAGTAAAAAAGATAGAAGATAGTGATAAGTAAAATAAGATGATAATGAATGTAATCATAGTAATGTGGCTATAGTGACATATAACTAAATATATGATAGATGATTCTGTTTTCCATTTCGAAAACAGTTTTTAAGTGTGTTCCAATTTTCTAGAAAGTATTTTCAGTTTTCAAAATGGAAAACTGTGTTAGTAAATATGTTTTCTGTTTTCTATTTTTCAGTTTCTGAAAATTTTCAGAAATTTCTAGTCAGTAAACGATCCCTAAAACTTTTAAAAACTGTTTTCTAAATGGAAACTATATGTCACTATAACCACATTCTCACCATTATCTACTTACATATTTATTTATAACTATGATTACATTAATTATCATCTTCTTTTACTTATCACCATCTTCTATATTTTCTAGCTGCATTACTTATTTAAACATAACTTAATTATTTGCTTACGTTTAAAGTTAGACATTATTCACATTATAAAAATTAAAAATTGAACTCTATACCAAGTTTTAGATTTTGATTGAACTCAATAGATTATTGCATTGGTTCGTATATTTTTAGTTATGTTATATTGTAATACACGTTTGGTCTAGATATCGGATATTGAAATTTCACTTAAAATTCAAAGTAAAAATGATATATTTATATACATGTCATTCAAATGAATATATCAAAAAATACACTACTACAATTATAGGTTTTTACATAAGTTTTTTTTTTCTTTTTTTTTACATCGGTTAGAGTTAATTTCACTTTTGGTCCTATAACTATTGGGGTCTTGTTAATTTCAATCCATGACTTTCAAAACTGTCAATTTAGTACCTTAACTATTCAATTTTTATCAATTTTGTTCACTTTGACCAAAACTCATCGAAAAATATTAATAGGTAAAATAAAGAGAGTATTTTAGTCTTTTTACTTCTTTTTTCTTTCTTCTCCATTGCTTCTCTTTTCATTCTTCTCCACGAGCTTCTCCATTATTGCTGCTAGTGGAGAAGAAACTAATGGAAAAGAAAGAAAGAAAAAAAAAAGTAAAAAGACTAACATGCCCTTTTTATTTTACCTATTAATATTTTTTGATGAGTTTTGACCTGAAATTTGGTCGGAGTGACAAAAATTGATAAAAGTTGAATAGTTAAGGTACTAAATTGACAATTTTAAAAGTCGTGAATTGAAGTTAACAAGACTCAATAGTAATAAGACCAAAAGTGAAATTAAATCCATCGGTTATACACAAAATATAAAATTATAGACGTTGGTTCACTAACCAAGTCTAAAGTACCATAATTACATCGGTTATACACAAACTAATATAAGTTTTTTTTTTAAATAATAAATACCTTTGGTGTTGGTTTTAGGAAAGAACCGCCGTCTATATAAGAGTGTAGGTGTTGGTTCTCTATTAAACCAACGTATTATGTTTTTTTTTTTTAATTAAAATTTAATTTATTAAATTTAATAACAATTTTTTTTGTGTAAACCACAATGTGGTCACAAAAGCTGGCCCAAAGGGAATCGTCACTTGTGGGGATTGAACCCGGATTATCTCAAAATTTTTCCTGACAAAGAGAACTCATTTTCCACTTGAGCTACCCTGTTGGGTTGAAATTTAATAACAATAGACCAAAGAACTGACGTCTGTTGTTTAAAAAAAAACCACCATATTTTAATATTTTAAAGAGTTAATGACCAATTTGGTCCTCCGACTATTGCGAAACTACTGATTTAGTCCTCGACTATAATCCATACCAAATTAAGTCCTCAACTTTTTAATTTTTACCCGATTTCGTCCCCCGTCTCTTTTACGTGAACTCTCCGTCTTCCCCAGGGACAATAATGTAAATACACACGGGTCTCTCTCTCGCCATTGGAATTGATTTTAGGGCAAATAATTTTGGAGCTTTCGAACGCTAATATGGGGGAGATGACTTAACTCTGACAGCTCACCGGGAGCTCACCGCCACCTGCAACGACAGCGTTTTCAAAACAACCTCCCCAAGGACACCATCTTCCCGCCGCTCATTCCGATGTCAGAATCATCGCTGCCGGGAGTTACATCACTCGACATCTAAGGAGCAGAGGCTGGAGTTGGAGGAAGAGAAAAATAATCGGGCAGAGCGGTAGCATTCATCAGGGACGACAATAGAGAAGCGAGATCTCTAAGCAAAGGAGACCGAGCTGAGACGGAGGAGAAACATCACCGGATTCAGGCGAGGGAGAGAGGCTGTCGGGTCTGATTGTTGATCGGCCACCATCGCCTTCCGCCGGAGTTGGTGCCAACTGGTTTTCGTCAGCGGGGCAGTTCCTGACGATCCCATTCTAGTAATTTTCTCAACCCCCATTGTTCTTCTGTTCTGCTCTTTCTCTGTTCGATTAAAGACCCCAAGCAAGCTAAGGAAAGATGTTGATGAGCACAGTGTTGTTGGCACTTGTCTTCACCCTTGGTTTCATCATCACCACTTTATTCAATTTCTCTACCAAGGTGTTCCTTTCATGGGTTCACTCCATCTCTGCCAAAACCGCCTCTTCAAAAGCCCCACCGACCAAGAAATCCATAGCGGAAGAGAAGAAGGTGGTGAGTAGTACTGGGAGCAATCACAGCAAGGTGGAATTGAAGGTCGTTTTTGCGACTTTCGACAATAACAGTGATGGGTTCATAACGAAGCAGGAGCTGGAGGAGTCGCTGAGGAACATTGGGATAGTTATGGAGGATGGTGAGATAGCGGAGATGGTGGAGAAGGTGGAAGAGAATAATGATGGGCTGGTGGATCTTGACGAGTTCTGCCAGCTCTACAACTCGTTCTTGGGCGTGGAAATGGCAGCTGGAGATGGTGATTAAGAGAATCTTGATGATCTAAGAGAGGCGTTTGATGGGGACAAAGATGGGCTGATCAGTGAAGAGCAGCTGAACAGAGTTCTTTCATGCCTGGGCTTCAACCAAGGGAAGAGATTAGAGGCATGCAAGGAGATGATTAGAAGTGTGGAGCTCACCGCCACCTGCTACGACACTTCCGCAGCTTGCTGTGTGTATTTACATTATTGTCATGGGGAAGACGGAGAGTAGACGGTCAAAGAGAGGGAGGATGAAATCGAGTAAATATTGAAAAGTTGAGGACTTAATTTGGTAAGGATTATAGTCAATGATCAAATCGGTAGTTTTGCAATAGTCGGAGGACCAAATCGGTCATTAACTCTATTTTAAATTATATTTACTAACAATAGACTTAAAACTATTTTTAGTAAACCTACAAGTAGAAATTATATTTATTCCAATTAAAACAAACATATCTAAAATTATTTTACATATAAAGTTTAAAAATCACTCGAAATTAAACTTGTGTTAATTTTATAACGTTAATCTAAAAAAAAATTAATTTGAAAAATTGAGTGTTAATAAACAAGTTTTCTAAACAGAAAACAGAGAATGAAAACTGAAAAATTAGAAAAGAGAGAACATAAAACAGTTTTCGTTAGTAAATGGGCTCGTAATTCTTAAATAAAATTATGTTTATAATGACACCACAAATTTATTAATTTATATCTTATAAGAGAATTGCCAAAATTAGCTTCACATTACCCAAAGGATGTTGCATATTAGTATAGCATTTTGGTTATATATATATATATATATATATATATATATATATATATATCAGGGTTGTAAAAATCCCGCCTAGGCACCGCACCGAGTAATCGGTGCCTAGGCGCTAGGCGCCCCTAGGCTATGGCGATTTCCCCCCTAGGCTCCCGTCTAGCGCCTAATTCAGCTGCCTAGCGACTAACTCGTCCGATTACGCCGAGTTAACTCGTCATTTTCTGTCGAGTGTGTGTGTGTGTGTGTGTGTAATATGACATATATATGCACTTAAACACGTGCAATATTTTTTTTTTTTTTTTTACAATTAGCCGCCTAGGCCGCTTAGGCCCCGTCTAGGCGCTAGGCGCTACTCTACTGCCCGACTAGCGCCTTAACGCCTATTGCAACCATTATATATATATATATATATATATATATATACACACACACGTACGATCGTGTGGCTTTACAGCATTATGTGTGCACAAGTGCACCACCATGTGTTTAAAAATGTACTAGATAGGGTGTGGTGCATTTTACAAATCGATTGGTGCTGAGTGGTGCATTTGTAAATGCACCGCACCCTGATGCATTTCTAAACACATGGTAGTACATTTGTGCATACATAGTGGTACAAAGTTGCACGATCGCACAGGAAGCAGTAACCGCACTAGATTTTACCCACACACACACACACACACACACACACACACACACACACACACACACACACACACACACACACACACACACATATATATATATATATATATATATATATATATATATATATATATATATAGTTAGGATCATATGAGAACATGTACTTAGGTGAGAACGTGAGAACACATCATGTCCATCCATCTAATATTTTTTAATGGTCTAGATTAGATTAAGTGTGTGCGAACGCGCATTAAATGTGTGCAAACACACTAAATCGCATTAAGCGGAATAATGCACTGCATTAAGCGGAATAATGCACATCCTCACAACCTACAATATAATGCACTACCCCTGACAAATATTTCCCAACAACAAAAAATAAATAAATAAATAATTCCCAAAGCATACCCGACGACCTCTAACTAATGCACAACCCAGAGCCCTACGTTGCATCACACTTAGCGCACAAATGCACATCTCAACGGTCTATGATGCACGACCCCTCTAAAATTACTTATTAATCTACATACCTAATCAAAAGCATACTCCAACGAAAAAAAAAAAAAAAAAAAAAAACTTCAATCCATGACGAAAGCTCACAATAACCAACAACGAAAAATTACAGTCTAAAATTGAAGAGAATAAACATTAAATCTTAGCCATCAGATCCTGCCCAATGAATAGCTCAGATTAGACCATAATTCTCACTTGAGGAGTATATATGTGTGTGTGTGTGTGTGTGTGTGTGTGTGTGTGTGTGTGTGTGAACCTACCTACCTAAGAACATATGCACACCCTTGATGTTGCATCATCCCACGGCCCAGAACATGGTGTACAAAAAATGTCAACTCAGGATGCGGTGCATAACGTTTGTGCATTGCGTTATATACACTAATCTAGATAAAGGATCTAGATTAGTTCTCAGGTTCATATGTTAATATAGGTTCTCATCATATGAACACGAACACACACACACACACACACACACACACACACACACACACACACACATATATATATATATATATATATATATATATATATATATATATATATATAATTATTTATTTATTTATTTTAATTTTATATTTATAGGGTGTGCATAGGTTCTCAAGTTCACACAATAAGGTAGGTTTTCACCCGAACATTAACGGAGGGTTCATGCATGTGAGAGCATATTCCTAGGCACACAATGAGAATGAATCTGATTCATGCATTTGAATAGATCAATAATGGTTAAAAGTTGCTAAGAAATAAAGGAAAAAATAGCAATGTTAATTTATCAATATATACACACACATAAAGAAAGGGGAATAAAAAAAATACAGTGATAATTTTATAAATAATACTCCGTAACTAACTCAAACTTTTAAGTGTATCACAGATAATTATAACGTGTACCAGCTAAAGTATAAAATGTATTCAATGATATTTAAATGTGCAGTGGTATCAATATCTACAACCTAACTCTAAAAAATGTATGTGTGCAGGGCTTAGCTAAATGGCATGCACAATGGAATTTCAATATCTACAACTCTATAGCTTTCATATATCACTAATTAAATGGCATGCACAAGCTAGGGAATTTAGCTAGCTAGGAATTAATTGCAGTATATATAAGGATCGGATGACATATAATATATATGTGTGTTATTGCAAGTGTTGGGATATATTGATTTGAGTTTTCCGGCTTAAAGACAAATCAAATCAAATAAGAAATAAACATGAGCAAATGATGATAATGATGATTCAAACAATAAACACATATGATTAGATGATATATATCATGGGTAGAAGCCTCCTTTGTACTTGTCGTATCTTGAGCTTCTGTTGCTCCTGAGAGCACAGCATCCAACGGAGTAGACGAGGATGACGAAGGCGAGGATGCAGACGTTGATGATGGCGAGTTTCTTCCAGTCTTTCCGGAGGCTTTCGAGCACCGCCGTCTTGCAGGACTCGCAGTCGAAGCATAGCTCCGTCTGGTCGTTGCTCCACTTGTTGCAGTCTTGGTGCGGCACCGCCGGCCCCCCTTTCGGCATCGTCCAGTAGGTCGCGTTGTGGAACTCAAAGCCGCAGTAACTGGGCGGCTTGCAGCAACCCGACTGCATCGTAGTATATGCATCAACTTAATTATCACATCCATCCATATATAATAATATAATAATCACTCCACCCTTCAATCAATTCTCTCTCTCTGTGTGTGTGTATATATATATATATATGGGGGGGGGGGGCGGGGGAGAATGACTGAAATGTACCATTTTATGGAAGAAGAGATAAGGATATGACGCTTTTCAAAAGTTGTATAAAATAGAAAAAAATTCATTTGCTACTTGAGTTATGTATATTTTTGGTCAGAAACCCAAATTACTAATGAATTTTTCAAAAATTAAAAATAATATTTTTTTTTTTGTTAAAATACCACAAAATGCATGTCCCACGTATATTTCTCGTGCATTTTATAGTATTTTAATTAGCGGGAAAAAAAATCATTTTGACAAGAAACTTGAGTGGCAAATTAGTTTTTTTCTATTTTGTACAACTTTGAAAAGTGTCTTATTTTTATCTCTTCTACAAAATGTCACATTTTAGTCAAAAATTCTATATATGTTAGGGGGGACTCAGTAAGTGTCAAGTGCGCAAGTCCATTTAGTTAGAGGATTGTAGGGCGGAGACTGGTGGAGGGTCAAATCAGTGATAATGCAAAAAAGGAAATAAAATTGGACTTAGTAGTTATAACTTTGGGCATAGTATTAAGCGCTTGATAACTTAATTCTAACAATCAATTCTCTCCTCTCCCTCTCTCTCTCTCTCTTTCTATATATATATATATATATATATATATATATATATATATATATATATATATATATATATATATATATATATATATATATATATGGAAGAATGATTGAAATGTACCATTTTATGGAAGAAGCTAGAGATAAGGATATGACACTTTTCAAAAATTGTAAAAAATTGGAAAAAACTCATTTGCTACTTGAGTTATGTATATTTTTTGTCATAAACTCAAATTACAAATGAGTTTCTCAAAAATTAAAAATAATTTTTTTTTTTTTGTTAAAATACGATAAAATGCATGTCCCACATGTATTTCTCATATCTGGCCAGGTACTGTGAACATGAGAGATGCATGTCCCACATGACGGAGCCAGAAATTTGGTTAAGGGGGGCGAAGAAGTAGGGACGGAATCAAAAAAAAATTCCAGTAAAGGCATATCTCATTATTAATATAAAAAAAATGTTATATATATGTGTGTATTAAATATTAAAAAAACTATTAAAAACGTGACTGTGTTGAAATCATAGGGAAGGAGTCAAAAAACTCAACATGTGTTCAACCAACTCATCTAAATCAACTCTTGTTGACATTTTATAGTGTTATTTTACTAATACTAACACATGTACTATATATACATATATACATACAAAAATTATATATGGGGGTGGAGTGAGGGGGAGGGGGGGCAGCTGCCCACTGTCCCCCTTTGGCTCCGTCTCGGGCGGCATGCATTTTATAATATTTTAATTAGCGGAAAAAAATCATTTTGACAAGAAACTCGAGTGGCAAATGAGTTTTTCCTATTTTGTACAACTATGAAAAGTGTCTTATTTTCATCTCTTCTACAAAATGTCACATTTTAGTCAAAAATTCTATATATGTTAGGGGGAACTCAGTAAAGTGTCAAGTGCGCAAGTCCATTGAGTTAGAGGATTGTAGGGCGGAGGCTGGTGGAGGGTCAAGTCAGTGATAATAAAGAAATAAAATTAGATCTTTGTTACTAGTTATAACTTTTGGTAAAGTATTAAACGCTTGATAACTTTTGACATAGTAGTAAGTACTTGATTTTGACAAGTGATATCAGAACCACCAGGTCAGTCGTGGCAGGTGCAAAGAGTAGTCCAGCACCAGGCTCTAAAAATGTGTGGTCAGTCTAGTACTCTTACTCTAAAGAAATAAAGTTCAAAGTCAAGACATTAAATGTAAAGAATAGTCTAGCACCTTATCTCTCGAAAATGTAATGCCTACTTAGTACCTCAAAAAATATAAGAAAATAAAATTGATCATTTGTTACTATTTATAACTTTTGAAGACTAGATAAGTGTTTGATACTAACGATATATATGTAAGGATCGGAGGTGCAGATGAGATTACGTACTGACCTGAGTAGGAGAGAGGCTATGCTTGTAATAGTCGGCGCTCTTGCCGGTTGAGAGACTCTGGCAGAGGCGGATATCATGCAAGCAGCTCTTAATCTGATCCCAATTTTGAGCATTGAGAACATACTTCTGCAACCAATGGGAGTAATCCCCGAGGCGAGCGGCCTTGTAACCCTTGCCGGAGAGAGCGTTTCCGACTCCCTTGTTGGTGACGATGATGGTGAACAACAGGAAGCAGAAGATGCCGAGGATGAGGAAGAACATGACGGTGAGATACACCCAGAGGAAGAAGGAGATGCGGAAGCAGGAGCCGATCAAGCCGAACATGGAGACGAAGAGAAGGGAGAGGCCGAGGATGACGAACGGCTTCTGGAGGACCTTCTGGCACAGGGAGGCGCTAGGGTTGAACTGGATCCAAACCGCCATGCCGATGGCCACCACGCCGAGCAGTAGGGTCAGGAGGTTGAGGAATCCGATGATCGCATTGCTCACGCGAACCATTTCAATTCGATCGATCGATCAAATCGGAGCTGATGATGATCCGATCCAGCTAGCGATGAGAGATCGATTTCAGGGAGGGAGATCGATCGAGCTAGCCCTAGAAATTTGATGGCCTGGAAAGAATATAATATAATTGGGATTATTTGATGGAAATGGAGGGAAGGAGGGAGGGAGGAAGAAACTATGTGCATGCGGTGATGAAGAAGAGATAGATGGCTACGATAACTGCTTTCGTTCTTTCTCAAACCAATTAAAACGTAGGAAACGGTTAGTTAATTCAATTATGCCCTTGAGTACGTTGAATCTATACTCATTTCGCTTTTACCCTCCATGTTTTACTAATTTACCAAAATACCATTTCTTGTTTTGCCTGCTACTATGTCCATACACTATAGGAAAAATGGTCAAATAGACACTTAAACTTTACTTAAAAAGTCAATTAGGTCCTTAAATATTTAAAAATTTGTAATTAAACACATCAGCATGTTATTTTGGTGCATTGAAACACAAAAACGGGTTAGTGACCTACTATTGCAGGTCACTAGGGTTGTTCTAACGCTATTCCGATCACATTCTGGCCACCCCACTGTCGTTGGTCGCCATTGAAGAAGGCTGTTGTCGCCTTCTCAAGTGAGAAGGCAACCATCTCATTGGGTCGCCTTCTGCCTGAAGAAGGCGACTGGTCGTCAGTGTTTGTTGCCAGAATGTGGTCAGAAGAGCACCAGAGGGTCGCCTGAACTATAGTGACATGCTGTTGCAGGTCACTAATTAATTTTTGGCCTTCAATGCATTAAAATAAATTAGCTTAATTGTAACTTTTAAATATTTAAAGACTTAATTATTGACTTTTTGAGTAAAGTTTATTAGCCTATTTTACCCTTTTTCCCTACATGATACAATTTAGTTCCAAACTCTTTTTTTAGTAACAATTTTCATGTTAGAAATTCAATGATTTTGTCCTATATTTCTCTATCATATATATCCCATAAATAAATTTAGAATGAGGTTATTTTTTAAGACAAAAGTCTTATGTACTAAAATTATAACATAATAATTGTCAGATCAATTGATGTTTTAAAAAAGATTTATTTCTCATTATGACTATCCAATTAATCATCTAGACTTATAATTAATAGACCTTTATTTCCCATCTAAGCACTAAGTTGGATCTATATTAGTATCTCAATAACATGAATACCAAATGCTCTATGCAGAAAGATATCTTTTTTCTTATAAATAATTACTTTTAATTTTCTATAAACTCAAAAAGGATTTTCATATCAAAGTGAGCAGCTGTTAAGTATATATAAACAAAACACATTAATTATGGCCATTAAAACTACTCAAATACATTCAAGATACTCCCTCCAGGCTCCGGCCTATTTTGTATGTCTAATTCAATTAACAAAATATTACTGAAACTATTTACATTTCAAAATTTTCATAATATTAAATTGAAAAAAAAAACATATATTAACAATTACATTAAAAGTACGGAGTACTATTAAAAAACAAAAAATCAAAGTTAAAAGTTATAAGATAATGCTAATAAAAATAAACATAAAAAAAAAGGAGTTGATTTCACCCATGAATAGTAAATAAAACAAGTAAAATGATTCAACAACGCGGCGAGCTCCATGGTGTGGCGGTTGCAAGGGGAGCACCTAAAATCACTCGTCTCCTCTTTGGAGATGATAGCTTCTTCATCTTCTTCAAAGCTAACCCAATTGAGACACAAAATTTCAAGTTTATTCTGGATGACTACTCTGGTGCCTCTGGAAAAACCACATACTGGCTTCATGAAACTCAATGTTGGCGCGGTGGTTGACACGGGCACACGGCTAATGGAAACTAGGTTTTAGTTGGATCCTTCGTAATGGCCAAGGTATTTTTGTAGCAGCTTCCAGCGTTTCAAGGTCTAGTTTTTGTTCTCCTAAGGAAGCGAAACTTTGGCAATTCGGGAGGCTCTTAGCTGGCTTAAAACACTCAACTACAATAAGTCCAAGTTTAGCTGGCTTAAAAGTTAAAACACTCAACTACGACAAGTCCAAGTTGAATCAGACACCCAAACTGTGGTCCAGTCGCTCAGTCGTCGTTCAATCTTGTTATCCTAGATGTTCAAGATTTACTGCCACAATTTGCTAATGTAACAAATTCTTTTGTTAAATGTTATGCAAATGGAGTAGTCCACTTGCTAGCTCGTGACTCCATTTCTAAAGCAAATCGTATGGAGTGGTTTAGTGACCCTCCTAACTTTATCTGTAACTCTCTTTGTTGTGATCTCTCGTCTTGAATCTAATGCTTTTTCTCTCAAAAGAACGAGTAAAAGAGACAGGAGTAGTATATTATAACTGGTTAGATGATCCTGCAACTTTTATCAGAAGCTAATACACTGCCCAGTAACAAGATTTCTGTACAATCTTGCTGGGAAACAGACTAGGATTCCTCCAAAGATGCAAATTTTGACAACTGGGAATTTCTAATCTATGCCCATGTTGTACAAGGTTATGCAATTAAAAGAGTTCATAAACATCTTCCATTAGTAGAGCTTGGATATCTTCCTGAGTTTCTTGCTGCTCTACTAAGTTTGAATGGCCGGACCCATGTACCTTCCCGAGCGCATATAGAGATTGTCCGGTGTATCAGTTGCAGTAAGCCATGCATACTCATCTTCTTTTCCATGGACAATAGCATCTTCATCTCCTGCACCTGCAGAGTAAATTTCCAAACATATAACCAAAATACTAATGTATCTTGTTAATCCCAATGCCTTGGCTTCCCATTATGAGGCAAAAACTTGTGTGAGACCGTCTCACGAATCCTTGTCCGTGAGACAAGTGACTTAAGATGAAAATGTAATACTTATACTAGAAAATGTAATATTAATCATAAATAAAGTGTTTTTTACTTATAAGGAGAAGCATAATACTTTTGAAGAAAAATGTAATACTTTTACATTTTGATTTAAAAATATTACATTTTTCTCAAAAGTATCACATTTTCCCTTATAAGTAACTAAGTAAGGGACACTTTATTCCTGATTAGTATAAGTATTACATTACTATCTTGACCTGACCCGTTTCACAGATAAGGATCCGTGAGACAGTCTCACAGGAGAGTCACTCCTATTCTGAAGCTAAAAGCAGGAGAGAAAGACATGAGAAAGAAGTACACACCAAAGCTGGAATAAGGGTAATCATGGTAGTAGGTGCATCTTCTGCCTGCGGCTTCATCATAAGGAGGGGCAAGAATGTCAAGCACGGCACAAGGTGTGACAGCGGTAAAACAGTGCAGATTTCCTCCACTTTTGGGGTACAAAACAGATGGACCACAAGGCGCCGTCACAACTCTATCAACAGACAGCTTAGCTAATCTCACTGCAAAGGTATAGGAGCAGTTGAAGCCATGACACTCAAGTAGTTAAAATGGCTTCTTTTTTTTTTTTTTAAACAGTTAAAATGGCTTTAGAAATGGAAAAAACTAAGAAATTTTTAGATCAAATAGTGAAATTATATATTATAAGACATAATTTTCATAAGGAACCTCTCAACTTGATGCTTCTACAACTCCCATGTAGGAAATTGGAACACAGGATGTTTCAACCAAACTAAAACAAGTTCACAAATAAAGATTAATAAGCTCTTTGATCATCAAAACAGGTTTGTAAGCTAACCTGCAGGCTGACCTGTTTGCTCACTTTTCCGGATGCAAGGTGGCTCAACCCAATCATAACCTTTTACATGCAAGGAGCCATAGAGAACTTTGCTCAAGACAGTCATTCCAGGGTGATCATGCAGAGGAATAACCGCGGAAGTGGGGAAGCAAAATATGCACATCTGCAGGGTAAATACATAGTTTGGCCTAAAAGCTACCTAAAAATTACTACTTGAAAATTAACTACACATTTCATTTTAAGGAAGAACAGGAGAACAGAGTGCCATCAAATCCAGCAAGTATTTTAATGGATAAAACTAAAACACTTGGAGTACAAAGTAAGCAAGTAAAATTGCATACAGGGCATGGATCTTAATAATAAAAAGGGATAAAATTGTCAAAGAAATTGCAGAGCTGAGGAATGCAATTGCAAAAGCATGACTGCCTTCCTATTAAAAAATTGCATTTTGCACTTAAACCAAGTGATGCAAAATTCCTTGGATCAAGGATGGCCATTATGCTATTTAATAGTTTAATGTATTTGATGGGAAATGAAAGTTCCAACCCAAGAAGTGTTCTATCAGAGAAAACAAAGCCGAATCCCATCTTGAGATGATAAATAACGGTACTTACCTGCATAATGGAATCCTGCATATTTGTAACACAATGCTATAATTCTACAAAAGGAAGCTAGAAGTTTCTCAACAAAGCATTCAAAAGAAGAAAAGAAAAACACATCTATGGAAATGACTATATTCACAGTTCTCACATCCCAAAGGTAATGATTTTGTTGACACTGTTAGAAGCTGTGAAGCCTCAAAGAACTGCAAGGACATTCTTTCAGGTGGGAGCCACAGTGTTCATACATGCATGAGAAAGTATCTTCAGATATTTCTACAAAAGAAGAATTTGAAGCCAAGGGCCTTATTTAGAGTATAATGAATAGGAATAAATATAAAGACCCACTAATTGAATAAATAACTCACCCGCTTTAATATTTTATATCCACTCCAAAAGCTAGAGGTTCTATCACCTTTTTTTTTTTCCCTTTACACTACCATTTGAAGTATACCAATTGCTCTTCTCACCAAGAAGAAAAATGAACAAACAACAATAAAGTCGGGCCTCATTAAATTAAGATTTTTCTAAGGTTATTGTGAATGGAAGAGCAATCTATTTAACTTGGAACCGAAACTCATACCTTGCTAAAGGTGTTACCTACATGTTATTTAATTTGGAACTGGAATTTACCCTTACCTAGAGGTGTTACCTACATGCTACAAAATTGTGAAGTCAATATAGATAGCCTTTCTTGCATCCATAGCAGAAGTCAGATTTGCAGACAAGATCTTACTGTAAAGCTTTGTCCCTCGTGGATATCTACATATGTTATCGGTTGAGCCCATCTATCCACTCGGTTAAATACATTAATTCCAAAAAGACCATGGCCCCTCTCATCCTCTTGACTTTCATCTTTCAGCCCAACATCTTCGGGTCCAATTGTATCTACAAAAACCATAAAATGTGTCATCAAAACACTTATAGCACAAGGAATACACATATGAATCCCCAAAATGTGAATTTCTACTTAATATGGTCATAGTTGCACAATATTACTATGTTCTCATTAGCTTATTCCATTAAGCAATCTTTTTAAAAGTAAGCTAAACAGCGCAAAGTAAAACAAATTTGTCACTCACTTTCCAAATAAAAGATTAGAGCACTCCAATTCCCTTCCAGAAATGAGAAAATAGATTTTGTAATTGTTGATTATCCAAACAAATGCATCTCATTACAAACATTTTTTTTTCATTTCTCTTTTCTATCAGCATTACCCGATATTCAGTTTCCATAAATCAACATTGAGGACAACAGAAGCAACCTTAAATAAAACAAAATTAATTCACAGAATCTCAAAAGAATCAAAGATTTAAATCATCGGAATAGATTTATAATTAACTAAGAACAAAGAAGCATGGAAATATATTTTTCTAAATGAGGAAAAAAAAAAACAAAAAACAGAAAGAAAAATTAAGTACCAAGTAAGGAAGAGAGCTTGTGGATGGCTTGAGGAGATGGTTGGAGAGTTACAGATGGCGTGAAGGTCTTCTTGGAGAGATCATAAAGAGCTTGAATCGAAGAACTCTTCGCGTTCATGGTGAAGAGCCGTCGAATCGTTAGCACACACATTTTGATATACAGCGGTTTGGGTCGGTGGAGAAATATCAGACACCTTATCGAGTGTATTTGAGAATAATCGAAAATTTGAAGGGCAACAGTATAAATTCGATTATTGAATAATCGTATTTATTTGAGGGCCCAAGGTTTTTGGTAGAACTGTGGACATGGGTAGACGGGACAGGTTAAAAAGTTCGTCAAAATACGGATCTAAAATAACTCAGCTTGTCTCGCCCCGTCTTAAACACGCAAGTTTTGCCGGAGCCGTCAAATTTGAAAAATGTAAATTTAAAAAAAAAATTAATATGAAAAAGTTAATAAGTGTATACTAAAATAATTTGAATAGTTTAAACATATTTTAATGCATTTGTAATTTGTTAAACACAATAATAACTACTAAAGTAATAAGTCCAAATAAATAATCAAATATATAATGTGTTAATCTATAAGGCAATAACAAATAATTTATACAATGTACTATTTACTAATATATATATATATATATATAGAATCCGGATCAGGTGAGGACCTAATTTTAGGTGAGGACGTGATGACTAATCTTGTGCGTTTGTTTTTTTATTTGGATGGTCCAGATTTGAGTTCTTGAGATGACATGGATTGATCTTTTTTGTTTTTTTTTTTTTTTTTTTTGAATGCGATTGATCTTTTTTGTTAAAGTGGGATAATAGTGTCTTTTTCTATTTTTTTAAGTGTGAACGCATGTATAATCCTTGGCCAAATTGGTTTCCTATTTTCTTGGATCATCATCGTTGCAATTTGGAGCCGCGATTTCTTCATCATTGATTGAGTGTTCGCCCATGCAAACTAATCAGTATTTTTTATTTTTTTTCGCTTGTTCTTTTGAGTATAATATTGTCTATAATTGAATTGTCGTGTATATGTATAAATGCCTGGGTAGTACGATTGTGCATTCGTGTGTGCTGATTGTGCAACCTAGTGTTGTAAGTTGTGCACTATAGGCTAGGGAGTTGTGCATTATAGCACATAGTTCAATGCATCGTAGAACATTGGATGTTCACTGTATGATTTTTTGGCGTGGTTTGAATGCACAACAATGAAGTTATTGATGCACAACACTCAGTATAGGAATGCACAACATTTTGTATAGGAATGCACATCTTTTAATAAGACTGATTTACCCTAAATTTATATATTTTAATATTTTAAAGGGATTTGTTTTCTTAATCCGTGTGATTTGTTTCTTTTAATCTCAATCATACATCATTCTGATTTAATGGTCTAGATTAGTCCTCACGTCCTCACCTAAGATTAGGTCCTCACCTGATCCGGACCCTATATATATATATATATATATATATATATATAGGGTTGAGTTCAAATGAGGACAACAATATATAGAGGATTGTGAAGATTAATAATGGGCACACAACAAATTAATACCAGGTACACAACTTAATACATAATGGCACACAAGAATAAATGTAAACATCAGGTTTCGAACCCAGGCTCTATAAATTAACAAATCTAGCACGCGACATACAAACTGTGGCACACGACTACATTCGGCCATGCACACAACATACCAGCTAATGGCACACACTACATTTGTCCTCACAGTCCTCTATAATATACTTGTCCTCATTTGAACACACACACACACACACACACACACACACACACACACACACACATATATATATATATATATATATATATATATAACATGAAGATTTGACGGAACATAACCTGAAACAGGTCTAGAAACTATTTCAGGTTATTATTTTACAGTTGGATAAGGAAATAACTACTTTGAAGTGATTTACAAGATTATCCTTATTTAATTGAGAGAACTGGCGATTGATGACTATTCTCTCAATTAATACCTTAAGGGTGAAAGAGTATATGTTCTTAGAGAGATGCTTGTTATGGAGAAAAGATGAGAACCTTGTGTTGATTTACTTTACTTAATTATTGTTTGATTTATTTTATTGCACACCCGGTACTGAAGAGGGGATGGTGTTGACACCCAAATTTGGGGCTAGCCTTAGCTCGCTGATACTGGGGACCTAGCACTGCACACTGTTTGTATTGAGGAATTGCAAGAAGCAAAAGTCAATAGCTTGCTGACTGGGGAGGGAAGGTGGGATGTAGACGTTTTGCGTGACCTTTTTTTATTGGAGAGTGATGTTTGTAGGATCCTTGCAACGCCGATTTCCCCTCATTTTAAAGGTGCATGGAGATGGAAGGGTGATTTGAGGGGGTTGTACTCGGTTAGACAAGGTTATCGCTTACTCACTAGCAGAAGCCTAGTTACAGACCCTCAAACCTCTTTTACTATTTGGGTTAGGCTCTAGAAGCTGCCGATGCAACCTAAGTTGAGGAATCTGTTGTGGAGATGTGCCCATAATATTTTGTCAGTTTGAGAAGCACTGCAGTCTATAAGAATATAGGTGGGTGGTGGATGTGTGTTCTGCGATTCAGATGAAGAGACTATTGAGCACATATTATGTGATGTGCAGTTGCATGCTAAATTTGGGGCAATAATGACATTCTCCAAGGGAGATGTTCACCGGAACATATGGAATCCATATTAAGCTCCCCGAACGAGGCTCAGGCAGTGCGTATTATGGCCATCCTGTAGACGGTGTAACGAGAAGGTGTGGCGTAATGGTGTATGGTCAGTTGACGAGATTCGTAGTCAGGTGGATGGATTCGTAGAGCAGTGCCAGCAGCCTTTGGACGCCACTATCGGTTAACAGCTTGAGATGAAATGTTGACACAACAATATTTGAGGATGGAGCGGTGGTGCGTGACCATGATGGTAGGTTTGTAGCTGTTAGGTGTGGTCGACTTGACTGCGATCGTGATCTTGACCTGGCTGAAGCAATGGCAGTCAAAGAAGCATTAACGTGGCTGACTTGCTCAATGACCTTAGTAGGAGTAATGTTACAGTAGAGACGGATTGTTTAAACTTTTGTGTCGCATTCGTTTTCTTTATACCTTTATTATGTTACAGTAGATACAGATTGTTTAAACTTTTGTGTCGCTTTAATTCGTTTTCTTTAGACCTTTCTTATGTTGGTTTAGTTGTTAAACAATGTCACATGATTGCTAGAGATACCGAGAACATCTCTATTCGCCATATCAGAGGTTTTTCGTTGTCCTAGGTTCGTGGGTATCTTCTCCGCCTCCTTGTATTTGTATTTGTTCTATACTTTCTCTAAGTATTGCAGCTCAAAGAGTCAATACCCTACCACCGGGGTTCAATCCTATGACCTTCCCTCAAGAGGAGCCACAAAGGTGCCATTTGAACACAATGTGCTTGGCAATTGTGAATATCATATTCAAATTAATCTAAAAATACATATATTATATAGGTTATTAATCAGGTGAGAACAAGGTGTTAGGTGTGTTTGTGAGGTCAGATCGACACCGTTAGATCATTAGCACCGCATGGTCAGGATTGTGGCTGTGCAATCCCATCTTTTGTGGGATTTTTTGCGCTTGTGTTAGGGAAGTGAATATTTGCACCTGGTTATTTGCGTAATGTTTTTTTTTTTTTTTTTTTTTTTTTTTTTTTTTTTTTTTTTTTTTTTTTAAGAATCATTCGTTGTAACACCCCCGATTTTACCAAAATTTAAAAGCTTAAACAAGACACATAAAGCTAAACATTAATCATTAAACAACGGAAGCAACGTCTAAACACGGAGGTGCTATGCCACACCTATATCAAACATAGGTGCACAGGCAAACTACTAAACAAACCACAGCAGCTAACGGTTAAACTAACTAGGTTCACAGGCCATAAACAACTAGAAAAGCATAAGGAGCTACACTAGGCTATTACGGTCGACTAGCGCGCTCTTCAAAGCTACTCAAAACCTGTAAAGAGATAGGGATAACACCAGTCAGCGAAAGATGTTGGTAAGTCACCAATACGTGTTAAGTATCAAAATATATAGATATAAGCAAAACCATTTGAGATAGAGGAATACAGTATATATATCATTTTAAAACCAAGGGAGGAAACATCAATAGACTCATCAATTCACTCTCAACAAGGCAATAGAACAACAAACAACATACTCAACAATAGATACTACCTACCATACTCAAGGTAGGGTTAATAATAGACATGCTCATAATCAATAAAGCGAGGTTCATACTCACAACATGTTTCAAGCCCACATAGGACATAGCCAAACCGAAGCATACATCAAAGAGTCATCTCAACGACCCAAATCATAGTGGACCAGTGTGGAGGACTCCAAATCATCAATCACATACCATAGAGTAATCACAATGACGAGGACCGCATCCCAATGGAAACAGATCTAGCAACTTTAAGTGTATACACCCCCTATTAAGATTCCAAGCTCAACGGGTTAGTTACTATCACTGGCAACTGGAATGAGTTTCCCAAGTTGCCCACAAATCATAAGTATCCAAACGACAATCCGGAGCTTTAAACCCACTACCGGATCAGTTCACACATAAGTCCCCACACTGTCCACTTTACCCGCTCAATCATCTCATCATATCCATTCCAACATCTCAACAAGAGTCAATACACACGAAATCTAGAGATACAACAAAGCATAGATTCCACACAAAGTGTGTACAACAACGGATAAACTCAATCAATAGCTTATCTACGGAATAATCAATACAGTACGACATTGGTACAAAATCACATTAAGGAATCTAATCAAGAGTTTCAATGTAAGACATGAAACGATGCTCAACAACAACCATGGACTTCAATCCACTAACAACATGATTGGCAACACGAGTTGCCAATCCTCAATAGGAAGGACAAACAATATATACTAGCATCAACGACATCATATCTAGCATGTTCATCAAACGAGTAAACCAAAACGATTCCAACAAATCTCAAAGACTCACATAAATCCAACGAATCACAAAGTTGGACCATTAGCACGATTCAAGACACCAAATCCTAACATGGATACTTAGGATATCGTTCTAGACATATGAAACATCAAGAAGACACCTAAAAGCTCAACAATCCAACAAAATGAGGTCAAAACATCACATACCAAAATATGGAACCACGAGAAAAAACAACACCCAACAATCCACCATTATTGTACCCCGCGGGTGGGTCCCTACTTGCGGTACCCCCCTCCGGGTACAACTCTTCCACCCGCGGGTGGGGCGGCGGGTGGACATTCGCCCGCGGGGAACACCCGAGTCACAACAATTTTCCCTTCAGGGAAATTCATCTCCACGATCATGTTCAAGTCCAAAACACCCCAAATCTCACATACAACAAGGAAATGACTTGAACCCAAGAATAGATCAAAGAATAGCATTCAAGAACCCTAGATACAAGCTCTAAACATGCATTATCACAATATCATGCATCAAATCTCACATTTACACCAAGAATCATCAATAGAAGCCAATAATCGTCAATAGCAAGTAGAAAATAGATTTTGTATAGCATGGGTTACCTTTGAAGACCAAAACCTTCTTTCTTCTAACCCTCCTAGGCCCTACTTTGAAGCTCTTCTTCCTCACAACTTTCTTACACAAGCCAAACCACAAGAAAACACAAACTTAGATAACGACACCTTAAAGCTAACTAAAACCACTAAATAACTTTAGATCTTACCCTTTCCTAGGCTTGGAAGATAGAAAGGTGGAATCTTGGGATGGATCTTTGCAAGGGTAGATTGTTCTTCTTTTAGCTTGGAGAGTAAGCCAAGATTTCTTAGAGTGAAGGTAGAGTGTTTAGGATTTGGCTAGTAAGGAAATGAATGAAGTGTGTCTTGCTAGGGCAAGCTTAAACACCAATCATGTGTGAAAGGACAAGTTTACCCTTACTAAAAGGCTAGGAAGACAAAAGGCTAGGTACAAAGCACAAAGCAAAAGGTACTCATGTTTGACTAAGGAACTAGTCAACTTCTAGTCCCTTGACTATTAAATTTCAGGATTTTGGAAAGGAATTCACCAAGGTATTTTAGGATTAATTCCTCAATTAATCCTACTTAAGGAGTCGAATTTTCGGGGTGTCACATTCGTGATATTGAGTAATCCACCTTTAATTGCAAAGATTCCCCCGTGGGCATTATTTCCCACCAGTCCACTATCGACGGTACAAAACCCTCTCACTCACGTCGTTTGCATACCGGTGCTTTTGATGGTCGGCGTGTGAATACCAACGTCGAGAAACAACATTCACCGGTGGTGTGGTGTATTCGACTTGATGCAATGTTGGCCCTCAACTATAAGCAGACTCCAGTCACCAGAACCGCCGGCGGAGCTTCCATCCCAAGTAAGTCGTTTCCCCTTAATTCTTGCCGCGTTTTGGAGCCTCAGCTTGGTGCTCACTGTATGCTAATATTCGGCATATGAAAAAAGGCAAAAGTTAGCTTTCCAATGTGGTGTTTGTGTAATTTTGTATATTAGTGGAAGTGATTTAAGAGATTTTTTGTTCTGGTCTCTTAGTTTGGAGGTTGATTATCGATACAAATCAGTGTCACAAAAAAAATAGTTGTGCCTATTGCCCTGTTTTTAGCTGTGAAATTTGTGAAAATTGGTATCCATCAATGCTACTAGCCTCCTAATGATGGGCGTCTTAACAATGTAGTATCACTGTAATATGGTTGTTGATTTAGTTGTGTTGTGTGTGCAGTAGGTGTGTGTTCCGTTTTAAGTAGGAGAGTCTGAAATAGGTATTCAGGATGGTGGTTCTATGACAATATTGTTTTAGTTGTTTGAAGTTGATTGCAGCGTTCCAGTTGTGACTTGGTTTTTTTAAATATTTTTTTTTTTTTGTGTTTTTTGTGGGGATATGGTTGTGGCTCGCTTGTGGTGACACGAATAATTAGTTGTGCCCCAGGGGGGATAGCGTGTGGTGTTTATAGGTAGATGCTTTTGTCCTGCTACTACAGACATATCTGCCATAAATTCATACATTAAAACCCCCACAATACCTAGATTACTTATAGGTGTGCACTGTTGGTGGCTAGCTGGTGGTGATGGCACCACTAGGGACAAGTCGTTTTGGGAGGGCCCTCGGTTTTTTTTATTTTTTTTATTTTTTGCGTACAAGGAGTCTGGGTTCCCAAACTGCACATATCCTTTAAAGATAATGTAGCACGGGTTGCATCCTTATGTCCATATAGCTTATAATAACCATCAGACCAATTATGTTTTGGAAAGTGTGATTATATTAATTAAATATCTGTGGCATTTTTCCCCAACTACTGTGCAAATATATATTTTTATTTTTGCTGAATTTAGGTGAATGTTATTCATATATATTTTCATGTTATATGTAATAAGTGATGCATTGGAATAGTACAGTGAATGAAATGTAAACTAATTTTTGGGTGATACAATGCATGTGAATAGAGTATAGGGTTGTGAGTAATTTGTTGTGCACTCGCAGTTGTTTGGTGTAATTACTATTTTTGGTCACCACTTAGGTCACGTTTCTTTGCTTAACCCCACACACATAGCATACTTTATTGTGACTATCGTTGCTGTTTTTACTGTTGACCGTTATACGTGTTCACATTTTTGCGTTTTGGTTACTTTGTTATAGGGACTAAACGATTGCACGACGGTGTTGCGGGTGATGAGTGCATCGTTATTCGCTCTGGTCGTAGTGTAAGAAAGATAACTAGGATTTCAGATGTTGAAGGTACGATGGAAAACACACCCGTCCACGAACTTTCCCCGTTAGAAGAAGTTAAGTTCCCGTCATTTAACACCCGATGCACACCTAAGGACCTTATTCGTGCTATGAGCGAATTCAATGCACAGCAAAGACAGACAATAACCGACATGGGAATGAGCGTTATTTTGTGTTTGGAAGTTAATGAGATCCCATTGCGCCTAGGATGTTGGTTGGTCAGCGTGTTCAACCCTACCAAAATGTCCAGCGCGAGATAGCTCTACAAATTACAAGAGAAGATGTTAGTGCTGTTCTGGGGCTCTCATTAGGGACAACAGAGATAGTATGTCGGCCTAGTCAGAAAGTGGGGCAGGAATTGCGGAATTGGTGGGCCAAAATTGGAAAGCAAGACAGCACAATAACCTTGAAGAAGGTTTGTCAGGTGATGCTAACCTGTGAGGATGGTGGAGTTTGGTTCAAGCGTCACTTTTACGTGGCTGTTGCTACTGTTTTAATTGAAAGCACACAGAATGGTTACGCCAACCAGCAGTTTTTACACCGGCTTGAAGAAAGTGGACAGGATACAGGACTTAGATTAGTGTGGGTACTTGCTTAAACGGTTAGTCAAAACCCACCATGATTGGGCAGAAGACAAGATGCAACGTTTTACGGGGCTACTCCTATTCCTATTGGTGTGAGACTATTTCTTCAGTTTTTGTGTTTAAATAACAGACCTAAATGGAGCAGCTTTATATAGGTGATTTATTCTTTATAATTTTTTTCTTTGTTTTGATTTTGCCGTTGTTCTACGTAGATAGAGTAGCGTTGGGTCCTCGGGTAATTCCTAGGCGCATTCCTGCCTACATTGGATGGACTGGAAAGCTTTTGAAGGAGCGTGAGTCTGCTGTGATTCGAGCGGGTGGATTTGGGATTGGAGTAGTGATCGAACCGTTACGGGATGTGACCGGAATAGAAGAGCATGGGAGCGGCAGTACAAAACAGATATGTGTTTTATAAATGTCTATTTTTTATGGGGCATGTGGCTGCGGGCGAACATTTGTTTTTTTGCAAACCTTCTGCTTGTTGTCGTTGGTGTATTATAAATAATTATTGCGTCCACTCAGTTGAACTTGGGTGATGATTCGAGGAAGTTCAAATTGTAGGTGTTTGTCGAGTTTTTTGCTGCCAAATCAAAACTCATAGCTTCCACTGTAGAAGAATTGATCGAGATGGTGAAAGAAGCCCCGGATGAGACGTTCGACAATCCACACTTTAAAGAGGCGCTAGATGCTGCCGGGAAGTTGTTAGGCATGAGACGAAGCCAACAACTACTAACTATACAGATTGGCACACAAGACGATGAAGCATTCTGGGTGGAGACTATCGCTGCAACTGATGAGATTGAGGTTGGACACAAGAGAACTGAGGAGGGGTTCGAACCACATAGCTTCAGTTTAGGCTTGACACAAAAATTTGGTAGCCCACAGTTGGGTATCTTATTCTAGAATCCACTAGAATGCACAGGTGGGCAGAATGCTAGCATTTTAGATGTATCAACTGGTGGGTGTGAATTGCGTGGTGCTGTCGGCGATGCGGGTGGTGCAAACAACATTGAGGTTAGTTTGTTAGATTTCCAGAATTCATTATGTCTGTGGTGGTGGCCGTGGTTGATTAGCACTTCAAATAAAGCAGGACCCAAACCTTGTTACACCTCCAATGCATGGGAGGCGCGTGTTTTGTTCGGAGAATAGTGGGCGAGTAGTCCAGGTACTAAACTGTGGTTGAAATATCCTTTTATGTGATTGATTATTGATTTGTCTTGATTTCGGTGGTGACATATCACAGGGCAAACACACAAACAACGATACATTAATTGTTTGTATTGGTGGATCGGGACCGAGGGCGCCATTCAAGGAATTGCTCTGTGATGCAAGGTCAGGTGTTGAGCCTTTGGGGGGTTTTAATTTATTGAATAGGTATCCTGAGGGACATATGGCGGTTGCTCCAATTCCCGATCCCGACCGGTTCTCACTGTGGCAATGGTTCTTTAACCATCAAGACCGGAACTAGTTAGTACCATTTGCGCTATTGTACTCTCTATATACATTACACGGCTAATTCACTGAACACTGTTTTTTTTTTTTTGGTGCTCTTTAAAACACTTTGCAGCACTAGTGAGGTTTTTTCGTATAACGGGAGGCATGGGTAGTTGAAAGACTTCATGTCTTTACAATTTGACAGTGCAATACGCATGCCGGTGGTGGAATGTTGGACGTGCGTTTTGAATGAGTTGGAGAAGGGTAGAAAGCCGGACGCCCCCTACTAGAGTGTTTGTTACGATATACACTTTGGTATGTGATATATGGCCCTTTCTTAAAGGTATTATTTCTGTTACCTAACTACCTATGTCTCTTTGTTTCCCTCGCCACACATTGAATAATTGAGCCGTGTTATTTTATGCACGGGTGACTGGGATGTACGCTTGGGTTCGTTTACTGAACGGCTAGATAAGGTTTTTGAGCATGCACCACATATTAACTGTGCCACTGTAGACCTGGTAAAGTAACCATTTACTAACCCATTGTTTGTTTGCATTTAAAGTAAGTGACCAATCAACTGCGTTTGACGAATTCAAATATTTGAGTGCAGTTTTTCTTCCCCATTGTAAAAGCAGCTCACTATTATGTGTTGTGTGTCAACATGCAGAAGCGTAGGTTTGAAATCATTGACAACTCCCCGGTAGCTGCTAAAAACGAGGATAGATATGGCTTCATCCCACAGGAATTGGTAAGTGTATTGATTGGAGAGTTGGTTAGTTTGGATTGCAATATCGTTTCTGTGGGTTATGGCGCAGTTAATTAAGGGTTGAATTTTTTGACTGTTGTGCAATGAAACTTCCTACGGTGTGATTTAGGTCAAAGGGGGGGGGGGGGGGGGGAGGCATGGCTGGAGTCGCGACTACCTACGATGTGATTCTGACTGTGGCTTCCACTGTGGTGGTAGAGTGATCTTGTTGTGAGTTATGGTTGGGGGGAATGGTGATATCTACTTTGATTGGCCATTGTTTCATTATTTGTTTTTTTCCCTTGGTTTTTTAATTTGGTTTTTATTTTTTCCCCGACAATGCACAGCTTGACCGTATGGCTAGATATAATGAGTTTTATTCCCATTGGTGTACTGAATTCACATTTTGTTTTCCCGTCAGCTCGATATGCTATCAGCATATCTGCATAACAAAGGGCAGGGGTTACGGTCAGCCTTTGTAGACAATATGAGGGCTATACGGATGCAGATGCTGTGGTGAGATTGTAAACACAAAGAAGACTGCAGAGTTTACACAATGAGACACATGGAAGCGTACATGGGCGAGAAGTGCAAAGATTGGGACTGTGGCTTGCAGAAGGGGGACCAGAATGAGCTCCGGAAGCTGCGCCAGAGATACTTGCATGACATATTGATGTCTGAAATCAATGGGCACCGAGAAGCAATTGCTGGATAATAAATGGCTATACATTTTTTCAGCATAATAATGTTATTTTTCATGTCATTCATGTTTTTGGTTTTTTTTTTTATTGATTTATTGTGCGGGTTGTTTTCTTCATACTATTACACAGTGTTGCCTAGTCTTCATTATGGGTTTCACAGGAAAAGCAGCCTAGGCCAGGCAATCTGCACTGTGCTTCTCAAATGAATGGGACCATAATTTTATAGTATTTAAATAAAGACTCTACATTATCATGGTTATTTGTAGTTGGAAAGTTCTGATGTTTATAGTAGTTCGGTAGCTATGGAATGTATTTACGCCGTGTGCAAATATTTTTTTATTAACATCATGCGGCACAGCAGGTTGTAATGCACTACAAATGTAACGACGTGGTACTTAAAAAGCTTATATTGCACAGCAAAAGGTGATATTCGGACTGAGATGCTGGGCTGCTGGCTGCTTAGTCTTTGACTGAGCTTGGTGAAAAACTATTCGAGGATTGATTTGGCTTGGCTTATTCATGAGTTAACTTGGGTTGATCAAATCTTTGGAATCTAGAGTAATTCGGTAGTACTTTATGTTTCTATCCAAGGTGCAATGTGGCCATGTAAAAGAATTGACTTTGATATCTAGAATTTGATTCTCTTCCTGTATGGTTTAGGAGCAAGCTTTCTCATACAGGGTTCAAGTAATTTTTACTATAAAAAGTGGAAATATCAAACATTGGTGTCTTACTTGACAAAGCAATAAATGATATATCATCTATCTATTTCACTAAAAAACATAACTCAACTTCAATTGCTTTGATGTTCTTCATTCACAAATAACAGGGAGGTAAATGAACAACATAGTGCAACATTTGTGCAACATCTGTGCATATCGTTGATTTAATAGTGACATGACATACTTTAGTATATTACTTTTTATCTGAAAGTCTATATAACAAGAAATTAAAACAGCTTTGATAACATTTAAGTTCAAGATTATAATTCCTAATAATCAGAATCCATGTTGAGCATGAAACATATTACAAGCTATAAGAGACTTTCAAGGAGCAGTTGGTGGCTTGAGCAGCATACTTCCAAGACCAATATCACTATCTGGAATATATTGTCACTTTCAAGGTGATATTGCACCAGTAGTATCACTTCGTGCAAGTTCGCCATCAGTTTTAACGAAACACCCCACCCCACATGGGTATATTACAATTCACACGTATCCCCGTGCATTTTAAAATGGTCTTTATTGCACAGTTAATACTAAACCCAACGATTGCCTAAAATCAATGGCCACCACCCTACCACTCATACTCACCTAACAAATAATTCTCACATGCGGTTAGTTGTTGGGTTTTGGTGTGCAACGCAGTTATGGCCATGAAGAGAATGGTGGAACAGTGTGGGTTTTTTTTTTCCCATAATCTATTTTTTTTTTGAACGGTGCGGTGGGGATTTGCACAGCCATTTACATGAGGGAGTTTTTTGCAGTGCAAGTGGATCCATGCGTTGGCCTTGTTGTTGTTTTTGGTGGGAAATTTTGAGTTTCTACATTGCTTCCTTTATCAAAAAAAAAAAAAAAAAGAAAAAAAAAGAAGAAGAGGTTACAAGGGACGGGGTACAGATCCCACATTTATTTATTGCATTAGTAATCGAGGTTTATAGTGTACTGCGTGTACCACTGTAAATTGCAATTTAAAATACGAGCACAATGATTTCTGATAGTATCAAGCACCCATAAAAACAAAATTATATTGCTTGTGACTATTCAACTAACAACACCATCAGATGTGATTGGCCATCACGAGTCCCCGAACTGCTTAAAGGCTCCCCCCCCCCCCCCCCATGCGTGTTGCTCGAAGAACTTCACAAGTGCGACTATTGTGTCTCCCGTATTTTCCACACCTGTGACATTTCCTAAATGTGAACCCAAAATTTTATTTTATAAATCTGATTTTAAGAAATTTTGAAATAGCTATTTTTCACTTCGTAAAATTTTTTGCGATGAAATCAGTGTTGAATAAATTATTTTGAGCCACTTTTAAGTAAATTCAACACCGGCAGTTATTTTAAATCTAAAATCCTAAATTTTCGGGTACATTGCATACCAAGTTTTTTTTTATCCAAAAGTCAATCTGAGTGAAACCGGAAAGGAACCTGTGAAACCTGAACACAGTGTTTTAATTAGAACTATCTTTTAGAAAATCTATTTTGACCCCAAGTTATTTAAAAATTATCTTTCTAGCCTTGGTTCATGATATAAGGTGAACCTTGACTATTCCTACAAGACAAAGCATTTGATGAGATATTTTAAAGCAAGCAATTACATTTTTACCCATTAACCCTAGCAACAAAAGAACACTATTCTACCCTAACTCTTGTTCAATTTCTTCACCTCCCTTGGCAGCCCTTTCTCTCATTTCTCTCGTGTCTCTCTCTCTCCACCCCTCTATCATCTTCATCTTCTTCATCTTGAAAGCTCCTCTTCTCCAAGCCTTAGTCCAAGATTTGGTAAGCTTCCTCTTCTCTTCTTCCATTCCATTCTCTAGTTTAAGTTGTTAAGATGATGTATTTATGTGGGTTTGTTTGTGTGCTTGTAAGTAGAAATGGTGAAGTTGTTACTATGTTTTCGTTTGGAGAAAGAAGATGAGGGGTGAAGAAGAAGAGCTTAGTGATGGTGTTGGCTAGAATAAGGGTGCTCAAGGTATAACACATGGATTTCTAAATCTAGCATTTTTGCCCTAAAATATGTGATTTATTTGTTCAAATGGGTTTATACTTATGTATTGAGTGTTTAAAGTGATGAAATATATGCTATTTGTTGTCATCTTGCTATGTGATTTTGGAGAAGTGTTCATCTGTTGAAGTGTTAATAGGAAAGCAGTAGCAGAAGCCCATTTCTGGGAGTTCACGGACCATAGGGATGGATCTAGGCAAGATCCGTCACCATGGCCCCGGGGAGTTCACGGACCATAGGGACGGATCTAGGCAAGATCCGTCACCATGGCCCTGGGGAGTTCACGGACCATAGGGACGGATCTAGGCAAGATCCGTCACCATGGCCCCGGGGAGTTCACGGACCATAGGGACGGATCTAGGCAAGATCCGTCACCATGGCCCCGGGGAGTTCACGGACCATAGGGACAGATCTAGGCAAGATCCGTCACCATGGCCCGCTGGGTGTCACGGACCATAAAGACGGATCTTGACAAGATTTATCATTATGGTTCGTGGTAGGTTATTGGTTTAAGTGTTGGTATGTGAAGGTTATGCTTGGGATCAATTCCCATGGTTGATAATTTTAGTGTCAGCTTCAATTTGATGTGTTAAGCTTTGAGAAAATTGTTTAAAGTGGGATTTGAACCCTTAATGCTTTGTTTAATAATTCAAGCTTCTTCCACTTAAAATACTTTAACCTTTAAAAAATTATCTTGGAATATATATTATATTACTTAGGCTTGAAGGTTTATTTATATTTAAAAGTATTTTTTTTTTATAGAAAATCATAAATATGTTTGAGAAGGGTTTAAAATTCCAAAAACTTGATGTGCCAAGAAAACTCTGTTTCAAGAATTATTTATATAAGTATATATGTTTTGGGGAAATGATATACTTGATTTTGAGAATATATACTTATATAATTATGTATGAGGTGTATATTTGATTATAAAGATATTTGAAGCTTATTCTATTATTTTCCTAAAATTTCTTAGCTATTAACATCGTATATTTTGGGAAATACTATGTATCCCTAGAAAGTTTTTATTAAGAACTTTTGATCTATAAAGTGTATAACCCAATGGACCGTGAGTTGCTCCTGTGTAGTGGTCGGGCCCTTGTAGCTCAGCTACGTGTCGTTTCGGACCAGGTGTCACGGGCCCTTGTGGCTCAGTACCTCGGGGCCGTCTTGACGCATGTTTGGACTTTGATTTCGTTGTACTTGGATTAGAAATGAGCATGTTATGGTAGAATTTGCGATGAAATGCTTCACAATAATGTTTATTTGAGTTTACTGCGTTTGGGAATTGCTTGGTGTTACCTTCCTGATGCTATTTGAGTACTTGAATAGAAAAGCATGAACACTCTGTGAATAAGAATTGTTAGAAAAGCATGAGTAGAATGTGTTGTATGTTCAATGGAATTTGAGGTCTATTTTGATGGTAGAAATATACAGAGTTCGATATGTTGCAAACCAAGCATGTTATTGTGTTCTTGAGAGATCACTGTGATATATAATTTGAAGCATGTTGTACAGTAAATTGCATTCCAAGTGTATAATGTTTTAAAAGTGCATAAGTGGCCAACGTGAGCCTAAGTATTATTTTCCAAAAATCGCATTCCACATAGAGCATCCTTATCTTATTTTTGAGAATGAATTGAGAAGTATGTGCATGTCTTTTGCATAAGTTAAGTGTTGCATATATGAGATGCATGAGCGATATATCTATATATATATCTATGGTGAGGAAAACCTTGTTTTGGAGGACCCGTTTGGACTATGTCCTTTCGGATGAAAGTTATGGACATTGCGGTCCCAGTACATGTAACACGGTGTATTTCCACGTTACGAGGTTGGAAACTGCTCGCTAAGCTTGGAATCCTGGTCAGGGGGTGTGCACGCTGATAGTTCGATACCTGATTCCACAGAGTTTGAGCATAGAACCAAGAGAGTGGTTCGGTGGACGAGATGAGTATTAGGCCGGCTAGACGTCGTGCCCGGATAGGTTCGTTCATGCTACGGTTAAGTTCCTACCTCGTCTATTTGGAAAGAAAGCGAGTCGTTGTGACTCTAAGAAAAGAAAGAAAGAAAGCGAGTCATTGCGACTCTAAGAAAAGAAAGCAAGCGAGTACTTGTGGCTCTAAGAAACCTTCACAGAAAAGTATTCTATTTTATAAGCGAGTGTTGAGTATACTTATAGTATTGCACGAGATTGCATTAGAGTATAGTATTTCGCGAGATTGCATAATGAGAATGTTTGCACTAGATTGCATAATGAGTATGATTAATCGGGATTGTATATTGGGCATGATTGCTTTAGTTGCATTTTGATATCTTATATATCTAGTTTGCAAGATGTGATCTTGAAAGCATGAAGATAATTTCGTATTCGTTGTTAGTATGATATTGATCGATAGCATGAGTTCGTTATGATGAGTTTTGTTATGAGAAATATGTGTTGGAATATTCATGTTGATGAGTTATTTATATTTGAAGCATGCCTGATGATATTATGGGTTGCAAGCATATAGAAAGTCTGTGATGTATCTTAAAGTTGTCTAAGTGTTGAGATTGCTTGATTAGAGTTAATGAACAAATGTTTTTCCAAAGTATATATTGTAGTACTTTACAGGGTTGAGTGTGGTTATACTTAGCTTCGTGCTAACGGGTGTTTTCCTACTTGTCTACGTGTTGTTTTGCAAAACCCCTTTCAGGTGGGCCCATCGTTTGAGAGATTATCGAGTTAGACTAGTTTAGTAGATCTAGTAGTCTAAACTCTTATTATTATTATGATGTTCATTTGATGGATTGTAGACTTATGATGTTTATATTTGGTGATAGACACCGGGGTGTTTTCCCATTATGAATTTTAAATTAAGCAATTTAAATGTTAGTTTGACTTAATGATTTAGTTCCATCTTTAGCCTGTGCAATCACCGTGTAGAGGTGGTTTTGGCGGTGACATTCCCACTAGTTTATTATTTAAGTTGTTTATCCGCTGCTTAATTAGTTTATCTTGATCTTGGTATTAGAACTGTAATTAAGTTTAAGAAAAGTGGGGTGTTACACTAACCCCCTTCAAAGACTGCTCAATGGCTTTCTCCTTTTTCCCCTTGATTCTTTTTTCACTACCTTTGTTTTTTGCAACATTTGGGGGCTTGACTGTCATTGCCAAAGACGGTACCGACCCACAATATGATTGAATCATTGGATTATTTTTTTTGTGGTCTACTGGGCCATTGGTTTCCCCCACGAAAGAATCCTTTAGTCGGTGGATCACATGGGTTAACCGTTCAACACGTTCTGAGTTGGTAATTGCCAACCCCACACATGCGAAGATCTGTGCCCACATTCTGTTCTCTTGAGACTTGCTTTCATCGTCGTTGACATTTGAGTGTATAGTAAGGCCATCGAACTGAAACTCCGCGCGCAAACAAACCTTGCGTGTCCAGCGGTCTACTATGTATCTTGGTGGGATGTTGCTTACGTGGTTGTTTTTGAACACTATGAAAATGTGGCGGCACAACCATCCTAGCCTCTGGAAAAGTGAGCACATGCATGTTGCACTACTGTCAACGGAGTGGTAGTGCACGCGGTACTGTTGGTTGTCACTGTCTTTTATGCCGTAATTGATGATATCACCAACAAGTTCTACGGACACTACCCCACACGAATAACACCCTGCATAAATTTCAGCTTGTACCTCATGGAAAATCATGACGGTGTACACGGCCAACGCATGACGTTCCATTTTCAAGTCCATTTTTTGCGGTGCAAAATGTCCTTCGCACACCGCATTTAGCTTGGTATGGATCTGCCGTTGTGCATCTATTTCAGATTCAAAGTGATTGTAAAACTCCACCAAACTGGCTGTATGGGTTAAATACCTTCCAAAGAAACTGTTCTCACCCTCAGACCGGGACGTGATTCTAACTAGCCCACTGAGTAGCATATCCTTGAAATACGCGGGGACCCAATATCGACGTGCCTCCCACAACTGTGTGAACCAATTATGATCTAACAAGCCATATTCACCTAGAACCGCTTGCCACCTAGTCTCAAACACATCGGGCTATTGAATTTCATCCCAAACAATAGCATTTAGCTTGCCCCGAAAGACCACGTCCTTAGACAACTCTGGGCCAACCTTTTCGCCTACCTTCATCATAATATGCCACATGAAAAACCGATGCCGACTACCTGGGTAAACTTGTGCTAGAGCAATCCTCATAGCAGGTGGCAAACTGTCGTAGGCTCCCAAATTAAAACCTTACAAACGTAGTAGCGGGAGTAAGGATCGATCCCACGAGGAGTAACTAGTTTAACTTTTGTGCTCAAGGAAATAATGGGGGGTTTGGAAAATAACGAGAATAAAGATTAAGTAAAAGATAATTTAAATAAACAAGAGATTAAATAAATCGAATAAAGCAATGAAACTAATATATTGAAAGCACTTATAATAGAAAACCTTGGTTAGTAAAGATCCACCACCGGAATTTAACACTGATCATTGATTAGTAAAGTAATTAATATGCAATTGAATATTTGTCGTGAAATTATTTCATTTCCGTTTTCCCTTAGTTATAGGTAACTAAAGCACACGCGGTTTAATTACCCCTAACTACTAAATAACCTAAGACAAGCGCTATAGATTTAATTTAATAGCAGCAATAGGAACTAGGAAAACCGACAAACTAAATAACACAAGCACAAGCGGTTGCATTTAACTTAGGAAAATATTCTACCCGAGTCCGAGTCCAATTATCACTAAGCCGTCAATAATTAACTCAGTTGCTACTGAATATTAGAATAATTTGTAGCACAACATTATCTAATATAGCAAATAATTATATCAAGTAAAGAACTAGTAGGCATCCCTAGCAATTAAATGATACAACTATTCAAATAACTTAGAATAATATTTAATACCCAAATGCATAAAAATTATATAATAAAAATAAATAAATAATCTTACAGCATAATCAATTCCGGGACTTCAATTCACTAAACCAAGTTAAAGAAATTAGCAATGAATGGACATTGATAACAGCTTTACAGAATAATCGAGAGGGGAAGAATGAACATTTTACAAATGGAAACTTCTACTATTTATAGCATTCTAAAAATAAACTAAAGCTGTTGTCTACCACCCATTTCATGCTTTCACGAGTCTTCCGCCACTTGGTCCGAACGTCAGCTGTGCCATTCATTCTGTACAAAGAAACACCATTCATTTTATTTGTTTTGTACTTCCTAAGATTTGGGCGGTTTTAGGCATAGTATTATTATTAAGATTAAGATAGTGTTATTAAGATTAAGATAGAAAATGGATTCAAACATATACTAGTACGTAATAAATATATATGTATATACTAGTACGTAATAAATTAATATATATACTATGTGTTTATATATATATATATATATATATATATATATATATATATATATATATATATATATTATATAAAAAGAACTAATTATTAGATAATATTAAATAACTAATGCAAAATTATTATAAAGATGTAACTAAAATATGTGTGTAAAATATGCCTATCAAATTCCCCCACACTAAAACATTTGCTTGTCCCCAAGCAAAAATATTATTTGTGAAGTAAATAAATAAAATCCCCAAAACTCATAACATATCATGAACAACAATCTGAAGCACCCTGCAATTAATAAGATAGCACCCCTGTCTGAAAATGGAGAGAACTAAATAAGTAAGCCCTCACATGAATATCACTCATCACTCAAGTGTTTGATGGGTATAAATTTCACTCAAGTTCATTCCTATAAAATTGCTCTACCATAGGTTTGCATATCTTCTCAATCACCACTACAAGAGTCATGCATGACACAAATCATAAGGACTTCCCACAGGTTGTAATGGGGCTAGGGTTAAGGTAGGGAATATTTAGGAAAGTAGCTTAAACAAAAGCTTTCAAACTAGAGGAGCAAATAAATACTAATAATCCAAGATACTTGCTCAACACCAAGTATAGAATGTTTCCTCAGTATTACCAGAATTTCCCCTTACTTCATTTATTTAAAAGTAACTTCAACTCAAAATCAATTGTTGATTCTTTCTCATTTTCTCATAAATTTTCAGTAATATTTTTTTTTTCAAACATATATTCTCCATTTTTCCATTTTTTCATTTTTTCAATTTCCATATTTTTTTGGAATCATGAATTGTCTTCGTTTTCTTTTTCATAGAAGACCAGTGACAAATCGGCAATGAAGATACAACTCACCTCATTCTCCATCATATTAACACAAGAAAGTGACCTCCCACACACTTCTTCCTCACAACCCTCACGTAGATTACACGAATAATTCAAAATTTGCTCCACTAGTTATTCAGCTGGGTGAAGGCATTATTTTTAGATATAAAAGGCTTGTAATGTGGTTCAAAATAAAGAAAAGAATGACCATAAAGCTCAAAATGGTTAACAAGGGGAAATAAATCATAGGACAAACCGGTTATTTGGCTAGTGAGGCTCAAGATCAAATAATGGCCTTAATCACACTTGAATCATGCATGGTCTAATTAGCTTTAAAAGAGAATCAAGGCAAGTTCTAGAGAAACAAAATTACGGAAGAAATCGCACAATAGAAAGAAAATAAGACCGAAGTGTCAGTCAATAGCTCAAAACACTCACAGGTTTATTGCTTACTTAATATAGCCACTACATATCAAACAAGAAATGCTAACAAACTAATCATAATTTGCCAAACTATTTATTCAATCACATTATGAATTTCAGGAAAGGAATTTTTTTTTCAAAGAAACAGTCCCTTCATGCAGATTAGTACTCAAAGATGATTTATTATTTCTTTCTTTTTCATTCGAAGCAATTTCATCAAATGTAACAAAGTTCAAAGAATCAACAAAAATTACAAAATTATCATCACTAGGAGATTTCATGGTATCATAAATATTAAAAGTCACAAGTTTACCATTAGACTCCATAGTAAGCATACCACTATGAATATCAATTTTTGTTTTTGCAGTTTTTAAGAATGGCCTTCCTAACAAAATATAATTATTATTTTTCATATCAAGCACATAAAAATCAGCAGGAAAAACCAAGTTATCAACTTCAACAATCAAATCCTCAATCACACCCCTAGGATATGTAGTAGATCCATCAGCCAATTGAATTATTATACTAGATTTATTCAGGGGTCCAAGATTTAAAGAAGCATAAACAGAATATGGCATGACATTAATAGAAGCTCATAAATCTAACATAGCATTTTCAAATTTCACCCCACTTATCATGCATGGAATAGTAAACATACCTGGGTCTTTGCACTTTTCAGGAAGATTGCTTTGACTAGCCATAGAGACATTCTCTTGCACTTTCACTTCCTCAATTCTTTCATTATTTCGTTTCTTTTTCATAGTGCGTACCTCTTTTAGAAAATTTGCATAGTGAGGTATTTTTTCCATAGAATCTAAAAGTGGTTTATTAGCATCACATTCACGAAAGGTCTCATACAGATCATTATTTGAGTTTCCTCTTATTGGTTCTAAAAGAGCTTGAGGAAATGGGGGTACTGGTTCATAATCAGAAAAAGAAGAAAGCTTACCTTGGGACTTCTCTTTATTGTTGGCAATGATTCCTGCACTTATTTCCTTATTCAAATCAACATTCTTTTCCAGCGACATACTTTCAACATTAATTGCACTTACATTCTCTTTAGGATTAACAACTGTTTGAGAGGGTAGTTTGCCAGAACTCTGTGCTTCCAACCGACTAACCGTAGTTGCTAGTTGGCCCATTTGTCTTTCCAAGTTTTGAATACTAGCCTTTGTTTCTTGAATACTAGCTCTTGTCTCTTATTGGAATAGTTGTGTTTCTTGTTGAAACTGCAAAGTGTTAGTAGCAAGAGATTTAACAATATCTTCTAGATTCGTACCTGAGCTAAAGTTTTGGGTCGGTTGTTGTCTTGAAGGAAATGGTTGTCTATACTGTGAAAATTAGAACGATTCTGAACAAACTGGTTCCCTTGTGAGTTCCCATAGCTAAGGTTTGGGTGATCCCTCCATCCAGGATTATATGTATTGGAGAACGGATCATACTTACCTTGAGGTTGTCCAGGAAAACCTCCAGCCATGTTAACTTGTTCAATAGGTTCTTCTTGAAGAGTTGCGCATGCATCAGTTTGATGCCCAACTACCGAGCAAATTCCACATGCTTTTACAGTTTGCATATTGCCTACTACTAATTGACGGACAAGAGTAGTTAAACCAGAAATTTGTTGTTCAAGAGCAGAAATATTTACCTCATTCACATGCTTAGACGGTTGGACTATTCTATTGCCAAACTGTTGAGAATTTGCAGCCATGTTCGCAATTAGAGTTCTTGCAGCGTCTGGTGTCTTGTCAACTAAAGCACCACCGCTTGCAGCATCAATCATGCTTCTATCCATTGGAAAAAGTCCTTCATAAAAGTACTGAATGAGTAATTGCTCACTAATTTGATGGTGTGGGCAGCTTGCACAAAGCATTTTGAAACGCTCCCAATATTCATATAATGACTCTCCATTGTTTTGCCTTATACCACAGATTTCCTTTCTAATGTTGGCCGCCCTTGAAGCTGGGAAATATTTTTCAAGGAATAGTGTCTTTAAGTTATTCCATGTGGTGATGCTTCCGGAAGGTAAATAATATAGCCAATCCTTCGCTGAATCTTTCAAAGAAAATGGGAAGGCTCTCAACTTGATTTGTTCTTCAGTAACCCCTGTGGGTTTCATACTTGAACACACCACATGGAATTCCTTCAAGTGCTTGTGAGGGTCTTCACCTGCAAGTCCATGAAAAGAAGGCAAAAGATGAATTAATCCAGATTTTAATTCAAATTGGACATTAGCATCCAGAGCAGGGAAAGTGATGCATAAAGGTTGGTGATCTAAATTTGGTGCTCCAAGCTCTTTTAAAGTCCGATTCTGAGCCATGGGTTCCTCTTCTAAATTAGAATTGGTAGAATCGGTAGCCAGATCACTAAACTCCAATTTGCTCAAAGCTTGTTTCCTCCACCTGCGTACAGTTCTTTTAATTTCTGGATTGTATGGCAGGACTTCTTTGTTAGCAGATCGAGTTATAGACATAAACAAAAAGAAAATATATTGCAGCAATTATGTAAAAGTAACGAAAGAAGATTTTTTTTTTTTTTAAATTTTTATGGGACAAATTAACGAGAAAAACAAATAAACAAACAAATAATTAAATAAACACAAAATAAACAAGAAAATCTCCCCGGCAATGGCGCCAAAATTTGGCGAGCTGTCGTAGGCTCCCAAATTAAAACCTTACAAACGTAGTAGCGGGAGTAAGGATCGATCCCACGAGGAGTAACTAGTTTAACTTTTGTGCTCAAGGAAATAATGGGGGGTTTGGAAAATAACGAGAATAAAGATTAAGTAAAAGATAATTTAAATAAACAAGAGATTAAATAAATCGAATAAAGCAATGAAACTAATATATTGAAAGCACTTATAATAGAAAACCTTGGTTAGTAAAGATCCACCACCGGAATTTAACACTGATCATTGATTAGTAAAGTAATTAATATGCAATTGAATATTTGTTGTGAAATTATTTCATTTCCGTTTTCCCTTAGTTATAGGTAACTAAAGCACACGCGGTTTAATTACCCCTAACTACTAAATAACCTAAGACAAGCGCTATAGATTTAATTTAATAGCAGCAATAGGAACTAGGAAAACCGACAAACTAAATAACACAAGCACAAGCGGTTGCATTTAACTTAGGAAAATATTCTACCCGAGTCCAATTATCACTAAGCCGTCAATAATTAACCCAGTTGCTACTGAATATTAGAATAATTTGTAGCACAACATTATCTAATATAGCAAATAATTATATCAAGTAAATAACTAGTAGGCCTCCCTAGCAATTAAATGATACAACTATTCAAATAACTTAGAAGAATATTTAATACCCAAATGCATAAAAATTATATAATAAAAATAAATAAATAATCTTACAGCATAATCAATTTCGGGGCTTCAATTCACTAAACCAAGCTAAAGAAATTAGCAATGAATGGACATTGATAACAGCTTTACAGAATAATCGAGAGGGGAAGAATGAACATCTTTCAATACTACTCTAACATCTATTTATAGTATTATAAAAATAAGATTAATCTATTATCTGCCCTTCATTCCCTATTTTTGCGCCAATCCATTAAACCATTCGCCAGCTGCACACCTCTCCAAAATTTGCGCTGAAGATGAAGTCTCTGCATGTACATACTGTACGTAGAAATTAGAAAGAAACAAATGTCAATATAATGTTTCATGTTTTATTTGTTTTTGTCTTTTTCTAAGATTAGGGGCGGTGGGTATCATGTTATAGGATTATTATTATTATTATTATTATTATTATTATTATTATTATTATTATTATTATTATTATTATTATTAGGGAGGAAAAGGATAATTATTATTATTATAAACACTAATTAATTAATTAAACTCTAAAAATAAATAATTATTATATAATAGTAATTAATTAACCATCAATCAACCACACATTCTCACCTGACAAATTATTCTCACCTGATTAGAATTTTATTATATTTAATGTAATTAAAATAAAAAGTATGAACAAATTGCACTTTTGGTCCTGTGACTATTAGAGTACTGATAATTTGAGTACGTGACTTTCAAAACTCCCAATTTAAACCTTTAACTATGCAATTATTAGTAGATTTGGTCCTCCCGACCAAATTGCCGGCCAATTTTGGCAGGAAAAACATTTAATGTTTCGAATTAATTTGCGATGAGGGCAAAAACATCATTGCAAGTGAATTTATTTGGGGGGAAAACACCTTCCGGTTAGTCAGTCAAGAAGACCACTTGCATATTGGGGGGAAAGCAACGAATTGGGGGGAAAATCCAAAGAACTTAACCTCATCTTCGACTACTGGAAGCTCGAACGAAAGCAACAAATCCGTGTACAGAGACTGGACATCATCTTTGACTAGTCATCGCAGGTTGCGTCTGGAGCATCGATTGTGGACATCATCTTCTGGGTTTGGAGAGTGCGAAATTCATCATCTGCGACTGGAATGGCTCTATAACTAAGTAAGAAAAGTTTTGTTCGGAGTTAAAATTTGAAGAAATTGATAGTGTATGACCATATTTGTTGTTTGGGTTGACTATTTTGTGTGTGTGGAGTAGAATGACAGTTACTGCATATCTAGGGTTTTGTCATGGGCTTTATATATGCATAGAATATATTATGTACTGTTGTTTTGTTCTGCGGGGACCATTTCTGGGCAAGTTTTTTGAACATTTTGTCTTATTGTGTTGTGTTGTGTGGGCACCACCACTATATTTATACTTTTGTCAAGATTCCATGTGCATAAACTGGGATTAGGAACCATTTTTGTATACCTTTATTGCTTTGTGGTCTGTGGGGTCCAGTATGTTGACTATTGCATGTATAAATGCTTTCTTTACAGGGGATGGAATTGGACCTTTTTCTGTTTTCCTTTTCCATAATGGAATAATAAATAGGGTAGGTGAGGTTAAATATATGGGTGGTGATGTAGAAGTGTATGACAGAATGGAAGCTAGGGAAATTTGTTTACAAGTGTTAAAGGAGATGATAAAAAATTTAGGGTATTGTGAAGTAGGAGCACTAATATATTGCCTTTCGAATGATGGTTTGAAGTTGCTACAATCTGACATGGATGTAATATGTATATTGAATGAGGAGAACCCATGCAATATGTTGGAGTTTTGGGTTGAAACAATGGATGAGGTGGACTTGATTGATGCTGATATGGAAGTATTGGAGACAGAAAGTGATTGGGAAAATGCAATTGAGGTAGAGTGTTTGAAGGTAGATGAGCAGCTTGCAGAACAACAGAGGGCTGCAAACTTAGCAAAAAAGCTAGAACTGTGGATGATGCTTGTCTGCAAATTAGCAAAAAAAAAAAAAAAAAAAAAAAAAAGATGACAAAGGATGAGAATGAAATTAAGTTTTCAGATGAGGAGTCAATTGTTGATTCTGATAGTGATGTTGAGGGTAAGTGGCCTATATTTAGAGCTGCAACAGACATGAATTAGCTTAGGAATGACTTTTGCATCTAAACAACAGTTTAGAGAAGCTGTGCAAAATTATGCTTTCAATAATGGCAAATAGATTAAAACTCTGAAAAATGACAAGGAGAGGGTGATTGTTAAATGTACACAGGAGGGGTGTCCTTGGAGAATAGGGATGAGGAAAGTACTTGGTTCACTGTCATGGAGGATTTTGAACATGACAGATGAACATGAAGGGTGTTCTTGGGTATGGGAAAAGTCTATGGTTAAGTCTTTTGTGGTTGCTAAAAGGTGGTCAACTGAATTGCAAGACCACCCTGATTGGATGATGAGAAAGTTCAAGGATAAGGTGTGCAGTCAGGAGGGTTTTTATGTTAGCAATTCACAAGCCTATAGGGCTATTTGGAAGGCAAAGAAGCTAAGACAAAGTAAGGTGGAAGATACCTTTAAGAAGATATGAAGTTATAAGGCAGAAATATCAAGAACAAACCCCAAGACAACCTGTCCTGTGAAACTCAGTGACTTAAGTGATGAAAGTGGCAATTCCAGGTTTTTGAGAATGTATGTGTGTTGGGAAGCTAGCAAGCAAGGATTCAAGCACTGTAGAATAATAATAGGTGTAGATGGTTGTCACCTTAGAACTGAAACTGGTGGGATGCTACTAACAGCTGTTAGTATTGATGGCAATGATAGTATATTTCCACTTGCATATGCTATTGTGGAAGGGGAGAAAAAGGAATCTTGGACATAGTTTCTAGAACTTCTGAAGACAGATTTGGAAATAACTAAGAGTGTTGAAGATGAATACTGCTTCATTAGTGATAAACAGAAGGGATTGATTCCTGCCTTTGAGAGTGAGCTACCTGGTGTGGAGAATAGATTCTGTGTGAGACACCTTCATGCAAATATGAAGGTGGCAGGTTTCCAAGGGAAGGCACTTAAGGACTGTCTGTGGGCTTGTGCTAGGGCAACCACTTTGAATGCATTCAATGTTGAATTAAGTAAACTTAGGGGCTTAGATGAAGATGCATACCAATGGCTTGGTGATAAGAATCCAACAGAGTGGTCTAGATCTCACTTCTCTACACACTCTCACTGTGACATGTTGGTAAATAACATCTGTGAGTCATGGAATGGATCTATAAGGGATGCAAGGCACAAACCAATTATAGAATGTCTTGAAATTCTTAGGAAAATGTTGATGGGTAAATTCTTTGAGAAAAAACAAAAAGCAGCAGAGTGGAAATCTTTGATATGTCCTGCAATTGTGAGAAAATTGAAGAAAATTGAGAAGGGTGCAGCAAAATACCTGGCAACACAATGTGATTTCTTCAAGTTTGAAGTTGGCCATTTATATGGGGATCAACAAGAGGTTGATCTGGAGGTGAAAAAATGTTCTTGTAGGGTGTGGGACCTAATTGGCATTCCATGCAAACATGCCATTTGTGCTATATGGAAAAAGTATGGAAAGGGTGCAGTTACTGACTTTGTCCTGCTACTCCAAAGAGACATACTTGAAGGTATATGCTGGTTGTATCAACCCTATGACAGGTCCATATGAGTGGCCACAATGTGACAGAACCCCACCATTGCCTCCTTTGTATTCTGCCAAGGTATATATGCATTGCCTAGTCATTAATGATTGACCTATCTATGAACTTTTATTTGACTAAATTGCTATGCAGGTTGGGAGGCCAAAAAAGCTAAGGGCAAAGTCAGCTGGTGAATTGACACAAGATGGAAAGTATGTGTCCAGACAACACATTCAACTACATTGTGGACTGTGCAAGCAATCTGGCCACAATGCAAGGAAATGTCCAACAAATCCAAATCAAAAGCTTTACTTTTTGGCCTCCCATAACATATTCAACTACATTTATTTTTTTTGTATTAAGCCTAAGTTAACTTCTCATGTTCTTTGTTTTGTCCCAGTTGAAGCCAAAAAAAAAGAGTAATTTATACTACCAGACAAATCCCCATCCACTTGCCTTCAGGGCACAACCAGCCTCATGAGGAACAAGCTGTCTCTGGCCAGCACCAACCTGAGAAAGAAGACCACCTTACCTCTGGAGACCAGCAGCAGCAGGAGCAAGATGACCATGATGACCTACCAGCAGCAGCACAGCAGCAAGATGACCAGGACCAAATCCAATCCAAGGACAACAAGGGCAAAAGGAAAGTGAGGCCATCCAATAGGAAAAAAATCTTATTATACCAGGAGAAAAACCACCTTCAAGTCCAAGTTCTTTGGAAATAAGGGTGAACCAATTAACCGTGAGTGATTGCAAATTAGGTGCTTGTTTGGTTGGCTTATGACTCTGTTTTGATAACCTGATGGCGAGGTTAAGGTCTGAATGTTTGCTTAGATGTTTTGTATCAAACAGTCCAGTTAGTATCTTTTTGGTTGCCTTAGATGTTTTGTATCAAACTATTAAAAGTACAATGTTTTTTGTGAATGGTAATGCAACAGGTTTCTTTCATGATTTTGTCAAAGTTCCATTACTATATATTGTGTACAAACTGACCAAATCATTTTTTTTTTAAAGAAGGAACTATTATTAAAAACCAAAACAACGTCTTGCCAAGGCCCAAAAAGTGATCAAGGCTACAAAGAGATAAAAGAATAAAGCAAAGAGGCCTAAGGCTAACTAATAAAGGAAATAAACTCTAAACCACCAAGTGGGCCCAACACCCATTCTACAAACCACTTGTACCACATGCAAAGCTAGACAATTCCTGGGCGTCATGCCCTACACCAAGGGTGGGAACGGTGCTCCAAAGCCAAAGAAGGACTAGTTTCACCCTCAAGCGTCAGGTTGATCCCCCGCGGTACAGAGCTCTGCATTTTTATCCGAGGGGACCTATGTGACCATCCACAGAAGCAATGAAACCAGCCTCCCGAAACCCTACCACTCTCATGCGTTGGACAGATCCCCTCAGGTATAGATCTCTGCATTTTTATCCGGGGGGACCGTGAATAGTCCGCCACATGAGCAATGGTTCTCACCTCCACCCACCCTTGGAACCCAGGCCACCCTCGTACGTACAGAGCTTTGCAGTTTATCTCAGAGGGCTTCAACGGCCCAAAGTCCTAAGCGATGGCTCCCTAACCACTGATGCTAACATATATACCACCCTTAAGCGTTAGACCAGCTCCCTCGGTACAGCGTACTGTATTTTAGCCCGGGGAACCTATATGGCCATCCACAGAAGCAATAGTATATATGCTAACAAATCCATGTAATTCCTGGCCCCGGAGAAATGGGACCAATTGAGTGCGCCAGAACAAGAAGTTGCGGAATGTAAGTTTAATCGACACAAAGTGATGTGCCGATGACAAGGGATTCGAAGTGGTGGTGGAACTCGGGTTGGAGGTGGTGATGGTTCTTTCCGACGAATTTGTCGACATTTTTTTGGGTGAGGATAGAGAAAATAAGAGGATCGAACGTAAGGCGTAACTGATACCAGATGAGAAGAGTAATTCAAAATTCAATTAATCAGATAACTATTACAATATTAAAAGAGGTGTAAACAACGTAAACCTCTCCTATCTATTAGGCTTGACTAAACCACTAAACTAGAACCATACAAATAATAACATTATTAAATGACTAATAACATAACATTATTAACAACACCCACCCAACCCTTTATATAACAACCAGCCTTTTCTTCCAATCACCAACTCAAGAAAGTAGACTAAGAGAGCACTCCCACCTCAGAGTGTATGCTATGCATGAAACACAAGAATCAAATCCCGCGAAACACACAGCCACAGATAGAAGTAGGACAGGCATAGAGAGCACAGAGCAGAAAGAAACCCCCTACGCCCTATGCCAGCAAGATCAATTACTCAACTAGCCCAGCAGAAAACAATAAAACATGACCAATTCATTCATTACCAAAACCAACCATATATATCCAATTCATTCATTACCAACACCAAACCTGGAATTCATACATTACCAAAACATATATATCCAATACATTCATTACCAAAACCAAACCTGGAATTCATACATTACCAAAACATATATATCCAAAACCAAGCCTAATTCATTCATTACCAAAACCAATCATAATTCATACATTACCAGAAGGTTACCATAATGCATACATTACCAAAACATACCAAACTACACACATTACAGAAAATCATAACTTGGAAAGTTCATTACCAAACCCTACAACCAACTACTGCTACAAATATTACAATCAAGACTACTAGAATCTTGTTCATCGACTTCAAACCTTGTTCACTTCTCAGTTTCAAATTTAATTTTCGTATCTCTTCATCTTGTCGGTTGATGCGTTTTAGCAATCCTGGAATTATTCGCTTTGAACGATAGCACATTGGAGTATTATACCAATAAATAAAGCCACATCCCATCTTCCTCTGCAATAATAAAAAAAAAATGCAAAAAAATTAGGTTTTAAACTAATTTCTAAAACAGAAAATATCTACGAATTTGATGTTCATAAATTAGGTTTGAAACTAATTTAAAAAAAAAAAAACCTACGAAATTGATGTTTTGAAACTAATTTCTTTAAAAAAAAAAAAAAGAACAAAAATTAATTTACATTACCACCCAAGCATTGTCAAAATCTACGATCTGGGTTCTCAGCTGTCTAAGAAGTGCGTATTTTCAGTTGCTCACCACATCTACAATGGACAATTGGAAACCTTTCTCCAAATTCATAGAACTCACTAGCATGATTAGAAAAAGAAGAGGAATACGAATTAGTCATTGCTAGCCAAACGGAAGAGGTCGAGAAGCAGTCGAGACGCCATCGAGGAAGCCGGTCGGAACTTCTCGCCAAATGAAATTGCAGCGGTCAAGTGAATCTCGCCAAAGTTAGGTGGACGATTTGCCGTTTATTAGCCCAACAAGAGTTTTCCCCCAAATAAATACACTTACAATGATCTTTTTGCCCTCATCACAAATTAATTCGAAACATTAAATGTTTTTCCGGCCAAAATTGGCCGACAATTTGACTATATATATATATAAATATATATAATATTAATAGAGATTACATGTAATTTAATTCAACATTTTTATATTTTATCATAAATATTTTTTGTCGGGAAAGTTTTAAAATTTGTACCCCAAGTTTAAGATATTCATGAATCCACCCCTGCTCTCGGGGCACTACACCCCTCTCTCTTTCTCTCTCGCCGCCCCTCTTCTCCTTCACGCAGCCACGCCGCACCCTCTTTCTCTTTCTCTCCGCCATACCCTCCTCCCTTCTCCATGAAGGCGGCGCGTTGAACAGAGGCATTGCACGGTTGACGGTGTCGGCGTATTTTCTCTTCTCCATCTCTCTCGAAACTTGACATTTGGCGGCGACATCTCTTTCAGGTCTGTATCTAACTTTTTCAAAAATATTTGTTAGAATTGGGTATAGAATGGAATTCTGCAATTTCTGATGTATTTTAGCTCATTTTACATATCTTTGATTAGTACATGCTTTTAGTAAAGGAATCATATGTATGTTTTTTTTTTTTTTTTTTTTTTTTTTTTTTTGCTACATATATAATACAATATTGATTAGAGGGAAAGCAACCAAGCCAATCGTCTATCTTCGGGCATTGCAATAAAACCATTTCGGTGAGCTTCAGACGTGGCAAGTTTTTCAAAAGCATGATTATAAGCTTCTGAGCTAAGAGTTGAGAATGTGTTTAGAATTTGCACACTTCTCGTCATACTATCAACATGGGTCATTCCCGTACTCATTTCACTCGCAGATTCTTCTCGGTGTTGCCTATGTTGTTGCCTAAGTTTCTTTTCCTTTCGCTCCTCTCTCCTGTCATGCAAATCTTCAGACATTATACTGTTGTACGACACAAATGCAGAAGCAAGTTCATTTCTCCAATTCTTGTTAACACTCATTTTACCACTACCAGTCATCTCATCTGCACTTCGTTTGCCCTTAGAACTATTCCCACAACTTCTAGGTAAGTTGTCTGTATCAGTCATTATAAAGTTATCTTCATTTTGCCTTTCTTCATTGGAGTTCACTGGTTGTTGCGTTGAAGGGTTCGCAAGGCCTCCAGTAGCATAGTTGTTGCCAAAAATAAGACAATACATCTCATAATGTTTGCAACCTTGTTTGTATAGAGTTCTGAATATCTTGTTTTTCTACACAATAAAATAAGCATCATCAGTGTCATCTTTATTATATTAGTGCACTATATTATATAAAAGTATAATTCATACCTTGAAGAAACTCTCCCAAACTTCATCATCTGCTATAGCCTTATTTGTTTCAGCATTGAATGTTACCCCAGTGTGGTTTAACACCTCTAAGAACCGCTTGTGTAAATCCTTGCATCTGTTATACTTTCCACACAACTGACCACCAGTATAAGCACATCCTGTTTTCTCTTTAAGTTCTTGACTCATTTCATTCCAGGAAGAGGACTTAAAAGCAGGCTGTCCATTAGGGTGCCGTTTGATCCTATCGTATAAAATATCAAGAAAAACGACCAAGGTACTATCCAACCACTTTGCATCTTCGTCATGCGTATTCCGTAAATTACTCATCTACAATTTTCATTAATTATTCAATTTCCATTAAAACCTTGTTTAAAATCAAAACCTCATTTAAAATCAGAACATTACCATTGAGCTAACATCAGAACCTCATTTTGAGGTTCTAAAATCAGAACCTCAAAATGAGGTTCTAAAATCAGAACCTCAAAATGAGGTTCTACAAGCAGAACCTCATTTTGAGGTTCTCAAAACAGAACCTCAAAATGAGGTTCTGCTGGAACCTCAAAATGAGGTTCTACAATTAGAACCTCATTTTGAGGTTCTAAAATCAGAACCTCAAAATGAGGTTCCAGTTCTGCTGGAACCTCATTTTGAGGTTCTATAATCAGAACCTCATTTTGAGGTTCTCAAATCAGAACCTCAAAATGGGGTTCTGTAAGTAATAGAGAAATTAGATATGAGATAACATTCATCAAAATAAATAAAAATAGGTTTAGATAATTACTTGTGGACTTGGACAAGATCCTACAGAAGATTTTGGAGAGTCCGTGTTGAGTTGTTGAGATGCAAGGTTCACCAAAGACGGTAGAGTCACCGGAGTTCTTGTGCGGCTTGTCGGAGTGCTGCTACGCTCCTCTTTGCTGTACGTGAAGGAAGGCTGCTACGCGAACGATTGGTAAAAGGAAAGAAGGCTAATGGGAAGAAAAAGGACTGGAGACGAGGGGAAAAGAAAGAAAGAAGGCGAAGGAGATGATGGGAAGGGGAGGGAGGCGATAGACTACAGTCAGTCCAGGGAGAGAAGAAAAGAAAGAAGAGAAGGACTAACCCTAGAAGGAGTAATAAAAAATTGTCGTAAGCTAGATTCGAACCAACGACCTTACTTAATTTTACTGTTCACCCGCGTTTTATTCCATCCTTCCATTTAGAGAATGTTGTTTTCCATTTCTCCAAAATTGTATAAGAAATGGAAGAATGGAGATGAGATTGAAATTGGAAGAATAGATTTAGTAAACAAGTTCTCCAATTCTCCTTTCTCCACTTCTCCAATTCTCCATTTTTTTGGAGAATTCTCCATTTTTCCAAGTTAGTAAACGCCCCCTTATGGTTTCATTATTAGATAGAAAAAGTCACATTTTTAAGGGTTTATTATGCTAGGAACATGTATATTTATGATACGGATTTTTGAATAATAGTTTAAGTGTTGCAGGGAAATTATGTATCTTTCATATGCATGTTATTTTAAGATTTTTTTCTTTGTTTTTACATTCCATTCCTTCTCGTGCCAGGCACATATATGGTTTCTCTCTTAAAGATTTTGAATGGCGCACTGTTTAAATAAAATGATAAATGATGGGGAGTGGAGAAAACTTGACTTGCTTCTCTGTTTGCAGTAGTTCAGTTATGGCAGAGTTTGTTTTGAGAGCCAATTCTTTTGCTTTCAGAGTCTTTGAGTCCACATATGTAGGCAGGAGATCAATTGTTAAGGAACGGTTTCCAAAGAAGTAGTACAGACATCCGTCTTTGGACTCGAAGCTTACTCTTAAGAGCTTGAATGCGGTTGGTCTCTCTAATGGTTCTGTTTCCTTATATAATTGTTTGAAGCGAACTTGTTTCCCTAACCAATCTGGAATTTTGTAACAGGAGGCTAGATGCCTAGATGTATGACGAAAGCTAGACGACTAGGTGTTGCTACCCAGTGCTTTATGCTGTTGATCCCATATTGCATTCTGTGACTTGAAAGGGGAAAGCTACTTGGATTGCCTACCCGGTGAGGGCTTTAATGATTTATTTTTCTTGTCTTCTTTTATTCTTGACTCTGTTATGTTTTTGCAAGTAAAATTTTTAGCACAAGCCAGAGTATACTGTTCCTAAGGTCTTCAACCTGGCCAGAGTTGTTAATTATGTTATCTGACACAATTTTTATCTAATAAGGAAAAGACTACTCCTACTCCCAAAATTTTCTCCCTTACACAAAATTATGATGTTGACATTTTCATTGGGACCCATATGATGAAGATAACTAATCATAAATTGCCACATCAGGGAGTAAAAATAGGGAGGACATGTAATAGAACTCATCTAATAATATATAGCCATATTAATTTGTCAATCTAAATTTTGCCAGTAAATGTAAAACTTCCAATTATGATTAGCTTCGCAATTTGATGGTTGCCTATGGTGAACTGGTTTTAGCAAGTATTATAGCAGAATGTGCATTGCTTCGTACTTCTTCCTCTGAATACTTAGAAATCATTTTACAGGACATATACTACTTGAATGCTGATGGTGCACTGTTTGATGCTGCATTACTTTCAGCAGTTGCTGCTTTTTCATATTGTGAGTGTTGTGACTTCACACTTCTCTTTCCTTTGTTTCTGGTAGATAGAGTGCAGTGAGCTGTCTGTCCATATAAGTGTTCTATTTACATCCCATCAGCCATAGTCCTTGTTAAGTCTGAAAAATAATTTGCCAACTCATACAAACAGTGAATTCTGTAAAACTATCCAGGCCAAGAGTAACATTGAAGTGAGATAGAAGAATACACACCGTGTGATGACAATCCTGAGTAATTCACCCAAGGTTTAAAAAGGCTGAGGTGTGCCTTGAGGCGTTTTGTAATGCTTTAGGCGTAAGACTCAATTTTTATAAAAAATATGAACACTGTTCATAAAATACACCACAATCCAAGATTAAAGTTTCATAAGCTAAAAGTCTCAAGCAAACACACCACAAAACATCAAACATAATATAAGTCTAAAACAAACAAACACAAAACGATCCAAGATTAAAGTTTTAACAAAACGTAATACAAGTCTAAAATAAACAAACACATCATAAATCAAATGAAGCCTCATCCGATTGGATTTTGAAAACATGGTATGCAATGCTCTAATCAGTGCATACTCAAACTGTGGAAGCATTGAGGATGGCGGAAAAGGTGTTTGATGGTTTTGACAGTTGTCGAGATTTGATCACTTGGAATTCAATGTTAGCAGCTTACATAGAATATGATCAACGGGTGGAGGCCTACTGGTTTAGACGCTATAGTTAATTTTCTGTTAAATTTTGTAATTTAAGGGTTCAGGTAATATTATTTAAAAAATAAAATACTATAGGCGTGTGTACCTACTGTTTATAGACACTATAGTTAATTTTTTTTTTTTTCTTTAAAAACAATAAATGGAATAGGCGTTTGTACCACTTTGGTACAAATGCCTATTGTATGTTTTTTACTTTTATTTGTTTTATTATTATTATTATTATTATTATTTTTAATTTGATGATAGGTGTCCGTAGTAGCTTATTATCAACGCCTATTGTCAATTTTTTAAAAAAATTACTTTATGCGTCTGTCAACTACATACGCATAAAGTGGACACTTTTTGCGTCTATGCCATATGCGTCTGACTCATTTTGTAGTAGTGTGAAATGAATAGCATCAATGTTTAAACAGAGATTATGGGGTTGCGTAACTAATTCTTTGTTGTGTTAGTGCAGCATGCAATGACCCAAGTTCTTCAGCACTCTTCTCGTCTCATGAACAAGGCCACTGAAATCTCTCACTGAAACTTCGATGGCCTATGTATCAAAAGCTGCAGTTGCCCATTGTCAAACAATCAAATCAGCGCAAATTAGATGCACCTACACAGCCAATAACCTGATTAATGCATACACAAGATGCCGAGATTTTGCAGCTGCTCTCAAGCTGTTCGACGAAATGCCCAACAGAGACACTGCTTCTTGGAACACTGTGATTGCAGGCTACGTAAACTCTCGGAATTTCCAGAGTGCATGGGATTTCTTGAAATCCATGAAGCAGCATGGTTTCCTATTCGACGGCTACACCTTTGGGAGCATACTTAAAGGTGTTGCCACTAATGGTTTCCTGTCTTTTGGGCAACTGGTGCATTCAGATATTGTTAAGATGGGGTACGATGGAAATGTTTATTCCGCGAGTGCTCTGGTAGATATGTACACCAAGTGTGGCAGAATGGAGGATGCAAACAAAGTTTTCTGTCATATGCCTGAGCGTAACACTGTTTCGTGGAATGCTTTAATAGCGGGGTATGCAGAGATTGGTAACTGCAGGAGTTGTGTTCGGTTGCTGGAAGAAATGGAGAGAGAATGTGTGGTATTGGATGATGGCACATTCTGCCCTCTTTTGACATTGCTAGATGATCCGGAGTTTTTCGGGCTTGCAATGCAGCTTCATGCGAAAATTCTAAAACGTGGATTGGATTTTGAAAACATGGTATGCAATGCTCTAATCAGTGCATACTCAAACTGTGGAAGCATTGAGGATTCGGAAAAGGTGTTTGATGGTTCTGACAGGTGTCGAGATTTGATCACTTGGAATTCAATGTTAGCAGCTTATATAGAATATGATCAAGGGATGGAGGCCTTCCGGCTATTCTTGGATATGGAAAGGCTCGGTTTGGTGCCAGATATATATACTTTTACTAGCATAATAAGTGCTTGTTACGAAATTACTGAAAAAAGGCAGGGAAAATGTTTGCATGCTTTGGTTATTAAGAGGGGATTGGAAAACGTAACAAGCATAGCTAATGCATTGATTGCCATGTACCTTAAATCCAATGGCAGTTGCATGGACGATGCGATGAGCGTTTTTGAATTCTTGGACGTGAAAGATTCTATTTCTTGGAATACAATTTTAACGGGATTGTCTCAAAATGCTTTGAGTGAAATTTCCTTCAAGATTTTCGAGGAAATGAGGTCCCAACAACTCGAGATGGATCATTATGCCTTTGCTGCTGTCCTTCGATCTTGCTCAGATTTGGCATCGTTTCGGCTGGGACAACAAACTCATGCCTTGACACTGAAGACGGGAGTCAACGTATACGAATATGTGACGAGTGCTTTGATATTTATGTATTCCAAGTGTGGACACATCGAAGATGCTTGGAAGTCCTTCGAGGAATCACCAAAAGAAATTTCAATCTCTTGGAACTCAATCATGTTTGCATACGCGCAACACGGGCTGGGTGAAGTTGCACTCGATCTATTCTCCTCGATGACAAAGAGGAAAGTCAATCCCGATCACATCACCTTCGTTGCCGTTTTGACCGCATGCAGCCACATCGGTCTGGTAGAAAAAGGTCGCAAATTTCTCAATTCTATGGAAGCCGATTACGGAATCCCGCCAAGAATGGAACATTATGCTTGTGCAATCGATCTACTCGGTCGGGCCGGGCATCTGGACGAGGCAAAGGAGCTGATTCGCGGGATGCCATTCCAACCCGACTCAATGGTGTGGAAAACTCTACTTGGCGCCTGTCGAATGTGTGGCGATCTTGAACTAGCCGGTGAGGTAGCACATCGTTTACTAGAATTGGAGCCGGGTGAGCACTGCACATATGTTTTGCTTACAGACATGTTTGGAAAACTAAAGCTTTGGAATGAAATAGCTGGTGTAAAGAGGTTGATGAGGGAGAGGGGAGTGAAGAAGATTCCTGGTCTGAGTTGGATAGAGGTTAAGAATGAGGTGCATGCTTTTAATGCAGAAGACCATTCACACCCTCAATGTGTGCAAATTTATGAATTGTTGAGAACATTAATGTATGAAATCAAATTATTTGAAAATGGTAATGAGTTTGGTTGGTGCATAGAAATGTGATGAAGTAAGGCCTTGCGTTAGGTTCCTAAACTTTTAAAGGTGCAAAGTTCATATTACTCTGCATTTCGATTAATTAAAACTCAAAAATCGATTAGTGACATATAAATTTTACTTATTCTAGCCAATTCTTACAACGTTTCCACTAACACTGACTACCCAGTGGTCACCTTCTCAACGCGAAAAGCGTTAGAGACCTAATGATCACCTTCTTTAAAGATGGTTGGCGACCATTCGACAGTTGCTTGTGTTAGTCTTTAGAGTGCCATCAAAGTTGGTTGAAATGTTGCCAAAATCTTAGTGACCAACTATTACAGGTCACTAATTGATTTTTAAATTTTGATGCACCAAAATAACACGTTGATAAATTTAATTACACATTTTAAAAGTTTAGAGGCCAAATTAACTTTTTGAGTAAAGTTTAAGGACTTATTTCATCCTTGATTAATTGATACAAATATACCTCACTAAAGACTAGATTGATAGGGCAATATGAAATGCAGCTTAACTAAATTAGGCATCAACACAATGAAATGAGATAGTTCTAATTGCTTTTCTGAATTTTCAATATTATTTAAATGTTTATTAAATTAAATAAGTTATTCCTTTAAAAAAAAATAAAAAAAAATCAGTTATTCATATTTAAATATATATCATTGACTCTTATACCCAGTATATCACTCGAAAGTGAATGGTGAATGCTTTGAATTTATACTGGGAACAAAGTCAATATTGTTTTAGCACAATAACAATTTGACTTTGAGTTTGTATAAGGAGGCCAGGTGCCGATTGAGCAATGGTCTATATTGTATGGTGAACTACTGACATACATGTTTATTTTAATATATATATATTAAAGATTCATTTCTAGTGTATTGCATGTTCATTTTTTAAAAATTTTTTTAGTGTTTTTTTTTTTTAAAAATTGTTTTTTTAGTGTACTGTAAGTTTATTTTGAGTATATTATTTAAAAGATGAACTTTTAGTATATTAAAAATGAGTCTTTAATATACATAAAAATATAAATCTATCAATGATTCACCTGGTAATGTGGATCATGGTCCACAAGAAAATTTGTATCAATTGTCATTATGGTATTTTCCTTAAATTAAAATATTTATCCAAAAAGTATTTGAATTCAAAATATTTAAATATAAAAAATTAAAATTTTTATACATCTGATGAAAGAGAATTGAAAAAAGATTAAGGCCTTGGTAAATGATTGTTAGCTGATTGGGTTAGAAGGTATGACTAGTTGATAACATTAGCTGATTGTTGAAAGATGTTTGGTAAATTAACTGTCAGCTGTTTGATATAATTTCTTTTTCTCAAAAAACTAATTGAAAAAGTTGTTTTGAACAGCTTTTTGTATTTTAGCATTTTGAAGTTATAAAAAGCTTATTAACCAAACACTTATATTGATTTTTTTAATCAAGTCAAACAACTAATAATGGTCAAATAAGTAAAAATTGACTAATAGGTTAACTATTTTATCAAAAAATGGCCTAAATAAATCTAGATTAGGAAGATTTTACATTAATATCAGCAAAGATTAAGGACCTTATGCCATCCAATGATAGAATTGAAGATTTTTCAGCCGCTTTCTAACACCACGGCAAATTATGCCCTGGACCCGTGTCCACAATGAATTGTGGACACGGGCCCAAAACGACGTCGTTTTTCAAAAAAACGCGTCATTTAGTTTAAAAAAAAAAAAAATTCGCGCATGTTTTGCCGTTAACGGCGTTATTTTTTTTTGGATTATGAATGTACAGTTATGCCGTTATGAATGTACAGTTATGCCGTTATGAATGTACAGTTATGCAATTATGAAATTATGAACACAGAGCTATAACATTATGAACTTACAATTATGAACATATAGCGATAAAATTTATGACCATGGAACTTTAAAATTGTGAATATAGAGCTTCGAAGATTATGAATGTACAATTATGAAGTTATGAATCTACAGTTATGGAGTTATGAATCTACAGTTATGAGATTATGAATCTACAGTTATGGAATTATGAATGTACAGTTATTGATCGAATTATGAACAAAGACCTCTGACATTATGAACTTACAATTATGAACATATAGTGATAAAATTATGAACATAGAGTTCTAAAATTGTGAACATAGAACTTCGAAAATTATGAATGTATAATTATGGAGTTATGAATGTACAGTTATAGAGTTATGAACGTACAGTTATGAAGTTATGAATGTACAGTTATTAACATATAGTAATAAAATTATGAACACATACTCCTATAACGAAGCAGTCTGAAATTTAAAAAAAAAAAAAAAAAAAAAAAGAAGAAGAAGAAGAAGAAGAAGGAGATAACAGTGCCTAACGGCAATGCATGCTGGACACGTGTCCAACGCATAACGATTGTAACACCACTTTTGTCAATCCTTATACCATGGGATAAACATATATTATTTGGACCAAAGAAATTATACAATTGACAACCCCATCAACTTCTTACAGATTAGTTCGTTGCATTGGTCCAATCATGTAAAACCCCGTCAAATGAATGGGCTTTGAAATTTCAATATCCACATGAAGAGAGAGGGCAAATTATATCGTGCACCGCGGTGCATAATCGATTATGCATCGCGTATCAAAACGATATCGTTTTGTTAAATCGCGTATTGGGTGTGTCAGGGTGATCGTAACTTGCATGTTTAGTAGGTATATATATATTCTCAACATACTGAAGCCCAATGAGTCAATATTATTTCCATTGAGGCTCAAATCCATGACCTCCCACTTGAAAGAGTCACTTTATGCTGCTTGATCACAAGGTCTTTGGCGGGAATGTTTTTTTATTAGTGAATATAGCAAAATGATTGAAAAGGTAAAGTACTATACTAACGGTTAGGGCTGTTAACGAACCGAACATAAACGAACGGTCGTGTTCGTGTTCGTTTATGTTCGTGTTCGTGTTCGTTTGTTAAGGTTTTTAAAAACCCTGTTCGTGTTCGTTTGTTAAGCGTTCGTTAACGTTTGCGAACACGTTCACGAACGTGTCATGTTTGCGAACACGTTCACGAACGTGTCATGTTCGCGAACGTGTTTGTTAATATTCGTGAACACGTTCGCAAACGTGTTCGTTAATGTTAACAAACACGTTCATTAACAAGCACGTTCACGAACATATTTATTTACGTTCATGAACACTTAATAAACAAACACCTGCACATGTTATTGATCACAATTCGTTCGTGAACAATAAATAATTTACGTTCACGAACAATAATCAAACAAATAACACAACTACATAACAAATATAATATAATATAATATATATGTTTGTGAACATGTTCGCGAACATTATTAAACGAACACAAACAAGCTTGTTCACGAACATTATTAAACGAACATAAACGAGTTTGTTCACGAACATTAGTAAACGAACACAAACGAGCTTGTTCACGATCTCTTAGCAAACGAGCTTAGAACTGTTCAAGCTCTGTTCGTTTATTAACCAAGCTCTAAATTTTGTTTGTTAATGTTCGTTTACCTTAACAAACGAACATAAACAAACGCTTACCGAACACAAACACAAGTAGTTTACTGAAAGCTCTGTTCGCTAACACCCCTACTAACGGTAAATAATTGCAAATTCCATTTTGGAATAACATTAAATTCTCTTTCTCTAAAAGAAATTGAATGCCGACTTGGTGTGCTTAACATATTTAAATAGCAAAAGGATTGAAAGGGGAAAGTCCTGTACTAACGGAAAACAAGCATTATATTATATTTTCTCAAAAGAAAATGAATGTCGACTTGATGTGGTTAACATATTTAAATAGCAAAAGGATTGAAAGGGAAAAGTACTGTACTAACGGAAAACAATTGCAAATTCCATTGCAATTTTTTTTTTTTTTTTCACTACTAACTCTCTATTAAAATGTAATAATATACTTTCTCAATTTATTGAAGTACAAGTAAGGGTTCAAACTCATGAATTCCAATTTGAGAGAATCATTTCATTCCAGTTGATCTCAATGTCATTGACTAAATGTCTTAATTAGTTATATAGTACATTCTTCCAAAAAGTTAAACTCCAACCCTAAAGACTCCCACACCCCGTCCCAACAGAGCATCTGGGATGATGTAAATCATGGTAACTCAACTAAACATGAACCACAGAGGCTAGACTGCAATACTTAACATATTTAAAGAGGAAAACATATTTTGGCAAGAATATTATTTCCTTTTCCGCGGAAGTTTGGCACGCAGTATTTTCCAACTCCCACAGGGCGTTTGGTTGGAGGGATTTTAAATTCCTTTCCCACTTAATTCCCACCTAATTCCAAAGGCCATAAAATTCCGTAATTTGGTTGGAAGGAATTGCAATTCCATGGAATTGCAATTCCCCCATTTTCATGGAATTAAAATCCCATGCCCCCCCCCCCCCCCCCCCCCTAGGATTTTAATTCCTGGGATTTTAGAAAGAAAAAAAATATTGATGAGACAAAATTACCCTTCTCTTGTTTAACCTAAAATGAATGTCTGATCTTTCCTTTTAACAACAACAATGGACATTTTGGACTTTATACTATTTATTCCTTTTCAATTCTCATGTATACCAAACATTGAAATTGAAATTCCCAGTAATTCTATTCCTGTCAACCAAACACTGGAATTTAAATTCCCACTTTATTCCCAGTAATTCAACTCCCATGGAATTACAATTCCTTTCCCACATAATTCCCCCACTCCAACCAAACGCCCTGCCATAGCATTTCGATTTTTTTTTTTTTTTTGATATTATTAAATTAAAATGACTCACTTAAAAAAGTTGAATAGTCAAAACATTGTTATTGATAGAAAACATTTCCAATTCAGTCTATAAAGAAAATATGGTGAAAAGTGGAAGAGAGTCTAGCATGATCCTTATTTTTGCCTTATTGGCAGGAGAGTATTTTCAGGCGTAAGATCGAAAGAAAGAAAAAAAAGAAAAAGAAAATAAGAGATGGAGGAAGGTCCGAAGGTATAACAACCTTGATGTCAACTTCTTTGAGTTCTATCTTCTATGTTTGTTGCTAGTAGGGCAAGGTAACGAAATTACGTGAGATCGTCTTACGAATCTTTGTCAATAAGATGTACGGATCGAATCAAAATGAAAATCTAATACTTATATTAAAAAATGTAATACTAATTATGAATAAAATATTTGTTACTTTTATATTTTGATTTAAAAGCATTACATTTTGTCTCAAAAGTAGTACAATTTTCATTATAAATAACAAACACTTTATTCATTATTAATACTCCGTATTATATTTTTCAATAAAAATATTACATTTCTATCTTGACCGACTTATTTCACGAATAAGAATTTGTGAGACGATCTCACAGGAGATCAGTGCAAGTGTGCAACAATTCAAAATTATTTCGGATTTTTAATTTAAGTTTTTATTGTGTTGCACGTAGTTTTATCATATATATATATATATATATATATATATATATATATATATATATATGATAAGTGTGTGCTATTATTATTACTAGTATTTGTCCCGTGCGATGCACAGAAAATATGTTATAAAAATATATCATATATGATGTTTATTCATATATAAAAATTTTGTTATTTAATAATTATGTGTGAATTGCTATGATAAATTATGAACATAAATATATTTACAATTAAAATAAGAATTGGTATTTAAGGTGGGTGATTACTACAAATCTTAAATTATATTAAAAATTTATTACATAGCATTTAATATTACAAATTTTTAAGAATTGAACCTAGTAAACTACAATAGTAATTGAATTACAATTTTCAGAGTCACCACGGATCAAAAATTTTAGGTCTAAAATTTTGATCCGTGGTGACTCTGAAAATTGTTAGAAATTTTAAAGGTCTAAAAATTTTGATCCGTGGTGACTCTGAAAATTGTAATTCAATTACTATTGTAGTTTACTAAGTTCTTGAAAATTTGTAATATTAAATACTATGTACTAAAATTTTAAGATTGACCTCATTAGAATAATCTCAATTGAAGTTTATTTGTAAGTTTTTGGATGGATTAGATGAGGCAAGAGAGATGAAAATGAATTAAGGTTAATTTAAATTTTTATGCACCATGTAATAAATAAATCTTAACTATAATATAATCATATAGTTTGGTGAGCAATTATTGCTCACTAAACCATATGACTATATTATAGTTAAAGATTTTTTTATTTTTTATTGGGAAAATGGCACTTCTTCCCCCTAAGTTATATACTTATAGCACTTCTCCCCCTGAATTATTCAAGTGGCTGTTTTTCCCCCTGAAATGTTAAATGGACATATTTACCCTTAAAATAAATATTTCATTTATTTTCCTTCTCCAACAAATTATGACAATAATTTGGTTCAAGCCAAACAAACACTATAGCAACCAAACCGGAACATTCCAATTACAATTTAGAATCGAAACTCGATATTTGGAGTTTATTAAAATCGCAAACCGGAACGGACGATTCATGTACCGAACTGAAAAAATAAAATACGTTTATTGTTGAATTTAGACTATTTAAAATAAAAAATAAAATTTTAAAATAAAGACGGTTCAAAATCGCGAACCGGATAGATCCAATTTTTTTTATTCATAATTTTAATAAATTGAAATCCAAATATTAGGTTCTAGATCTGAATCATAACCGGAAACTTTTAATTCAATTGCTATAGTGTCCTGTTCAGTTTGATCTGAACCGTGGTCATCCCTACGTATACGCGATAATTTGTTAGAGAAGTAAAATAAATAAAATGTTTACTTTATGGGTAGAAATGTCAATTTAATATATCAGGGGGAGAAACCACCACTTTTAAAATAATTGAGGGGGCTAATGTGCTTACCTAAATAATTAAGGGAGAAAAATAACTATAAGTATATAACTCAGGGGGAAAAAGTACCATTTTTCCTTTTTTATTTTGAAAAAGTATGTGCTATTATTCAATTCTTAATGCATTAAAAAGTTTGACTACTTAATTGATTTGATGTATATGGAAGAGACAAGAGAGTGAGAAGCTAAGTAATCTGACCACGTATGCATCCTGTAATGCATGCTATAAGTTGAACAAAATACCAAGAGATGCAAATGTATGTGTAACTCATGCCAGGGTATTAGAGTAGTAGCGTTTGTGCAACTAAATTTTTTTAAAGATCACTATCACATTTTTAAGATGCTGGATGCTGAACTTAACCATTCACCGGCGTTCCCAATAATCCTTTAGCACATAGTGCTGGACTTACCTCTTACTGCGCCCAACATAATCTATTCAGAGATAATATGTATGGTTAATAATTGGAGACATGCTCAATTTGATTTGAGAAAGTATTTCAAACACGTTAGGGAATCTCACCGGAATTTAATGGAAAATACATGCTATTTGGTAACATAGTTAGCTTATCGATCAATTTTAACGTATTTGATCATTATTAGTTGTTTGGCTTGGTTAAATATTCAATATAAGTGTTTGATTTATTAGCTTTTTGTAACATGATATTGTTCCAAAATTCTAAAATTAAAAAAGATGCTCAAAACAGTTTTTTCTATTAGTTTTTTTTTTAAGAAAGTCATTTTGCATGTATTCAGCTATCAACTAATAGTTAATTTACCAAACACTTTTCTACAATCAGCTAATGTTATCATTTATCAACTAATCAAACCCACTAACCCAATCAGCTAATAACTATTTACCAAACACTCCCTATAGACTCATATTTTCTACCCTTAACTTTTACTCCCACACACAAAATCTGATGTAAACACCCATATTAGGACCCATATGAAAAAAAAATAACTTATTAGTACCCGTCACATAAAGAGTAGAATTTAAAGAGTAAGATTTAAATTTTGGTTTTAAAATTTGAAATCACTTTATGTAAGCAGCTAGACGGAGACTTCATATTGCGGTATAAACAGCAACAAAGTCCGACAGTAATGATCCGACATAAGCTATATCAGAGTATTCTTGGTACCCACTGAATGAGTTAGGAAAAGTATCAGTCACATTCTTGGTGTTCACAATATTGCCGTCCATGTCGAAGTTCACCGCAATGGAGTCCGTCATAGGAATAGGCGGCGGCGGCTGCTGCTGAGGTTTAGGGATGTTCAAAGCCACCCAGAAACCCCCTAATGTCCCCCTCTTCACGTTGTCTGGATATCCTTCAAGGTTTTCCATCACGGTCTGGGTTGTATTAGCCTTTGGACCACTAATGAAATACTTGATAATCCTGCGTCCGATGTACTCAGAGATCATAATGAATGTCTGGTCTATGTCCGTTGCCATCCCGGCAGGCCCCGACAGCCCGTTTAGCAACACCGTTACTTGTCCCTTGGCCGCCGAGTACTTTAGCAGTCTCCCCGACGTGTCGCCGCTCTGCACTATTTGCGTATAGTTGCTGCAAATTAAGATAGCCAACGTTTTAATTAATTTGTTGTTAATGGTAGTAAGTGGGATTGTTAATGTAGGGCGGAGGTCTACTGGTCAAGTCTAGTCCTGGATGGTTGAAAATTGTTAAGGCGGAAGTCAATAAAGGGCCTATAAAATGCTGGTAAACAACTTAAAAGGTTGAATTCAACACCAGCGTCTCGAAAATGTGATGGTGGTCTGAAAGTGATAAGTAAACCATTAAAATTAGCAATGTTGAAAAAATTGCTAGGTGCCCTCTAGGTGCATGGGAACACTTAGGGCGCCTAGGCCCGATTTTTGCAACACTGGAAATTAGTAAGTGTGCTCTAACAAGTGGGTTCAAGTCCAAGCAGATGGGGTAAAGAGCTGGTAAAAGACTTAAAAGTCCAAGTCTAGCACCCAGCTTCTCGAAATATGATGGTTGTCTAAAAGTGATAGGGAAATCATTATAGGTGCTCTAACAAGTGATTTCTGAGCCATGTCACAGATTCGAGCCCCAGCAATAACCTTGAGAGACTGTTGGGTCGAGGCTGATAAAGGACCAATAAATGGTTTAAAAGGGCCAAATTTAGCACCCAACATATGGAAAATGTGAAAATAGTCTATAAAAAAAAATAAAATTTCACCTTTTGCGCTTAGCTTGATCCTAACAGTTATTCAGTTAATAATGTAAGTTGCGCCTTCGCGCTTGATCCTAAGAGTTAATAATGTATATTTTGAGAGTGAGTATTATGATATGGTACAGTGATCGGAATATGTCGCCGGCATCTATGAAATACACGTCCGCAGTTAATTCATCGACGGCTACAGCATCGATAAAGCTGAAATTTCTGCCATTAACGCCGGCTGCTAGCTGAGTTGCAAGCCCACCATTATTTCTTTCCACCTTTAGAAGTCCATAAAACATGTCAGTCACATAGAGCACACCACGAGCATGATCAAAGTCAAGACCCAATGGTCTTCCACATTCGGCTCGTATATTTGTAATGTTGATCCCATCACATTTTTCCTTCGTCCTGATATGGTCAAAATATAATTCAATTATAATTAAAACTTCTGTCAGGAATAAAGTGTTTGTTAAGAAAAAATGTAATACTTTTACATTTTGATTTAAAAGTATTATATTGTTCTCATTCGACCCGTCTCACGGATAAGCATATGTGAGGGGCCGGTTTCATAGGAGAGTCACAATATAGAGGTAAAAACTTGTCTGAGCCCGTGACAAAAACTTGTGTGAAACCGTTTCATGGATATTTGTGTGTGAGACGGATCGAGTTGTAGACAAATAGGTATGATTTTAGTTATAAGTATTACAATATTTATCGTATTATAATTTCTATCATAAGTAATAAACAACTATCATAGATTCAACCTATCTCACGAATTAAGATCCATGGGATAGTCTCACACACAAGTGACTCAAAATACAGTTCTATTATATAAATGCAAGACATGCATCCTTCTCCCAAAAGGTACGGTTGAATCACCAACCCCAAGGGCCCCACAGAGTATTTGGGGATGTAAATCACGGCGACTTAATGACTAACAGACATGAAAAAATGCCAGTGAGCACAAGGAATCTGCCCATGTCCACTTTAGACATAATCCTAACATTGACACCGTCAAAGTTCAAATATTGATCTCTTCTCCCAAATATTACTTACTAAACATTGAGTTAAGCCCGTGCTGGCAAGACATATGCATCCTACTTAACATGGCGAACACTTACTATACCTGTAAGGCGATGTGGTAGCAAAATCATTGAAATTCCCATTCAGATATTTGAGGATTCTGCCATCAGTAACACCGGTATAAATTCCTTGGTCTAGTGGATCAATAGCAGTGTCTTCAGGGCCAGAGGCATGCTGGAGATTGAGAATGATTGGGAAATCTACACCAGGCTGAGAATGAATCACATATGGAGAGGAAATGAACATTAGTATGGAAATCCAGAACATTGTTAGTGATTTCATATTGCTTGAAGATGAGATGAGAGTAGATGGTGATGATCCAATGAATTGAGTCTATTTATATAGGGAGGGTGAGACACAATTGTTTCGTGTTTCCAATCCACGCTATATCTACTCCTACATGGTGTGGAAAATACAACAAATATATATATATATATATATATATATATATATATATATATATATATATAGAATAAGGCTCATATGCGGCAGTGGCTTTAGGTGCGGCGGTGCGGTCATATTAGCGTCGTCCATTCTGCTTAATCTAACGGCAGTGGCTAATTTCTGAAGATTTAAAGATTTAAGCGCGTCCTGGTAAGTGGGGGGTGTTATGGTAATTGTATTGGTTATTTATATCGGTCGCTTGTCAGTATACACCAACACTGTTAACAAAATACACCAATAGTGTTAGGAAAAAGCACCACAATGAAATGCACAAATACACCAAAAAATACACAACACACCCAAAAAATACACCATATAACTCATCACCCCAATGATGTATTCTGAACACTGTGTGATGCTTTTAGTCATACCTAGTGGTGTGTTTTGGTGATGCGTATCGAATTTGTGCATGTTTTTTTTGGTGTGCATTTTCTAACATGGATGGTGTATATTTGTATAACTATTAGTGCGGTCGCACTGACCACTCGGGAAGGCACCAACACAAATTCTCAAATACACCACAGTAAAGTTAATAATGCACCAATAATGAACATAAAACACACAACACTATGATTTGATATATTCTGGTGCCTAATGACGACTTTAACCTTGCAGTTCGCGTACTGTGAGAACGCGCGCGAAAATATCGGAAAAGCCTTGATAAATGTGATTCGTTGGATTTATCTAATCTAATGGCCTATAATTAACCGCACCGCTGCACCTAAGTGCACTGCTGCACTTGAACCTTCCTCTCTCTCTCTCTCTCTCTCTCTCTATATATATATATATATATATATATATATATATATATATATATATATATATATATATATATATATATATATATATATATATATATATATATATAAATGATTCGCCCAGACGCGAAATAGGAATGGATTCTGTCCGTCCACGTGTCTAGATCTAATGGATGAGAAACACTGATTTTTTAAAAAAGTGCGGTGGCATTTTTGTAAATAATTGAACATCGAAGTGCAAGTAAAATGTATTACAAGTGCATGTAAAATGTATTATAGGTGCAAGTAAAAATTTGCACCGAGCATCAATACTAAGTGCACCTATAGTTATAAGTAGTTGCACCTATAGTTCTAAGTAGTTGCACACATAGTTATAAGTAGTTGCATCTAGGTGCATGAATGTTTGCGAGTACTTTTCAGGGGTATTACTACCCGCTGAACTCAGATCAATGAATGTTAACAAGGCAAAATTGGTGAAAGTAGGTGCACCTATAGTTATAAGTAGTTGCATCTATAGTTATAAATAGTTGCACCTACATTTATAAGCACACCCAGGTGCATGAATGTTTGCATGAAGTGAATGCTAACAAGGCAAAATTATATGCACTTATAGGTGAAAGTAGGTGCAGTTGTAAGTGATTTTACTTGCAGTTCGATGTTCAATTATTTACGAAAATGCCACCGTGTTTTTTTTTTAAGTTATTAGATCTGGATACGTGTCGTGCGTTGATTCGTTCGCATATTCCTTCCTGGGCACTTATTCGCACCTGAGTGCATCCCTATATATATATATATATATATTTGAAATTGCATTCTCATGTTTATTTCTGAAAAAAAAAAGAAAAAGAAAATGAATGTCGACTTGATGTGGTTAACATATTTAAATAGCAAAAGGATTGAAAAAAGGTAAAAGTACTGTACTAACGGAAAACAATTGCAAATTCCATTGCATTCTCTTTCTCGATCTAAATTGATTAAAGAAATTGAATGTCTTAATAATTAGTTATAAAGTACATGCAATACTTAACATATTTAAAGAGGAAAGCATATTTTGGCAAGAATATTATCTTCCTATATATTAAAGTCATAAGATTTCGGCCAATGAAATGGCTTCATTTTCCCGCTCAAAATATACTATGCCGTTTTGGTTTTCTCTCGGTATTAAACACATAAAAAAAACGAATACAGAAAATCAATTGTGTTTGTCTTTTAATTGAAAGAATAAATCTATGATTAACAGCCATTTTTTAGAGTCCCAATTATTTGGGAAAGTGGTCAGTCGCCTTTCATATTAATGCGGTTGCCAACAATTTAATTGGGACTCTAATAAAGGAACAACTATTGAGTAATACAATACGATACAAATACAAATACAATTGATTTTACGATCTACATACAACGGATACAACATATATATATGAAGTTGCAAATTAAATTTGCCCATGCGTCGTTTGTTCTTCCAATGTGCAGTCTCATTTGGGAGGCAACCGAGAGATCATGGCTGATTTGAAACTTCTCACCAAGCCTGTATAAATACTTGGTACTAACTTCATAATTGTCTACCATTATTCTCTCCTTCAGTCTAAGTGATTCCTTCATCTTTCTTGGTTGCTTTCAAATTTCTGAATATCTACAAATGGCTCCTGTTTATATTCTAGGCAAAAACATCAAATTATCTACTTACAAAAAAGCTATCAGGCTACGGTTGATTCGTACCTATACGGTACCCGAAGGTCGCAACAGTTCGGATAGCATCAAGAGTCAGGAATGTGTCTTTCATGACAGTGAGGTAAGTTCTCTTTCAATTTCAACTGCAAAAAGAAATGTATAATTTGTTAGTCAATATATATGTTCTTGGTTGATAGGGTACATACATTCATGGGAACATCCCTAAAGACTGCGTGGAAAAGTATTCTAAACTTTTAAAAGAAGGGAAGGTTTATGCCATCAAAGATTTTGCAGTTATATCCCACTACTACCAATACAAAACTACTGATCACAACTACATGATCAGATTTAGTCATGAGACTATTGTTGAGAGACACAGGCGCAAGGGTTTTCCCTTACTAATGTTTCGGCTTAAGTCTTATACTGACTTAATGAGTGGCAATGTGTCTGAAAAGCATCTCATTGGTATGATCTATTACTTATTTTCTCTATATTATATATCCTATATCCTATATCCTATGTTTTCATTGTACTTTGTTCCATTTTAACCCTTCTATTCCCCTTTTAGATGTGATTGGTAGAGTGGTGGAGTACTACAGTCCAAAAGAGATTCTTATAGCTGGATTTCCCTCTAAACTGGTGGATTTTCTCATAGAAGATGGCCAGTAAGTATTATTCCTCTTCTAAATTTATGTCCATATATAAAACTGCATTAATATTTGCATTTTTTTTCCTAATTATAAACTGCTTATAAAATGGACATGTGTAGCATAATATTTTTGTCACCAATATATTACACATACACCCTAAAACTGGCAATCCATACCAGGCCACTGATTCAAATAGATAAAGGCAGATTCAACTAAATCTTAAAAAAGAAATTGAACATGTTAAGTACATACCAGGCCACTGTTTAATGCATTCAATTTTTCACTTTGATCAGTACTATAGTTACACCTGCAGTGAAATGAAATATTCTATAAGAAAAATAGCATAAAGATTGTATGTATTCAAATCTGTGATTGTAGAAGAAAATCCTATAAGAAAATCTTACTAAAGTCAAATGTGGATATCAAGTAATTCGACTCAAATATATATTATACAAAAAATACTTATCTTTATCAGATTCTTTCTATACTCCTTAATGTTGTTTTCAATCACATTGTAAGTCTTGTGCTATTTAAACATCCAATCTGCTTTTGTTGATTTTTCACTGTATTAGCCCAGTAGGACAGATTCAAATTTATTAAAAAACTAGACTTTAACATGTTAAATACATACCAGGCCACTGTTTAAAGCATCAATTATATCACTTTGAGGTGTAGGGTAGTTACACCTGCAGTAAATTAAATATTCTATAAGCAAAATAGCATTAAACAATCAACTCAGTATAAATTTATTCAGTACAATATAACTTATCTACTTACAATCTGTTTATTTAACTTTTAGGGGCAATCATCTTAAGTGTACTGTTTGGGATCAACATGTTGATACGGCCATGCATTATTTCAAGACCCACGTGGAAGGTCCTTTGATTGTTTTACTCCAACTCTGTCGAGCAAAGAAAGTGAATGGTAAGTGCATGATAACTTATTCATTAACATATACATTCATTATTTTTTAACAAATTTCTGTTTCTAATATGTAGATGAATTCAGAATTTCATCCTCCTACAATGCAACACAGTTATGGTTTAATCACCCTTGCAATGAATTTCAGGACTTTAAAGACAGGCAATTCCACATAATTTGTATTTTTAATCAACTTTCCTAGATCAATATGTTGACTATTTTTTTGTTCTTTACTATGCAGTTTGAAAGTTGATACCAGGCCACCTCTAAGTGTGCAAACTGTGTCTCACATGTGCTATGGAAATGCTGCAGAAAGTTCAAAATCTCCTTTGATAGTAACTACTATCGAGGATCTGTATGAAAGAGCCGAGGTACAATGTAACTTATTTTAATCTTAACATTCTATTTTGATTTTTTTAATCCTAATTTTTCAATTTTATTTAATTTGAACTAACAGGAAGGTTACTACTGGGTTCCTGGAAGGATTGTTGCTGTAGAGAGTACTACAAATTGGTATTACCATTCATGCAGGAGTGAGGGATGCTTTAGAAAATTGCACTTGAAGAGTGGGGCTCTACAGTGCCTAACATGTGGCACAACATGGCAAGAGGGAAACCTAAGGTATAGGCTCATTGTGAGGGTAGGAGATAAGACCACTGATGCTCCTTTTCTGTTGTGGGACAAGGAGTGCTGCAAGATAGTTGGAAAGACTGCATTTGATCTAAGGAGCAAATACTCGAAGGTATTTTTTAGACAACAAACAAAAAAAGCTGACTATACAATTTTGTTAAGTGTTTTTTTTTTTTTTTTTTTTTTTTTTTTTTTTTTTTTTTTTTGATGAAAGTGTTTGTATTTAAACACTTTTATTTTTTTTTAGGATGGGTCTCCTCTCCCAACTGGTATGGAAGAGGTCCGTAATAAGGCTATGGTCTTCAAAATTTCTGCTAAGAATGATCACTTCAAGAATAAAGCAATAGCTATACCTGTGGTTGCAATAGCACATGATTCAGACTTAGTTGATCATTACTGTCCCTGTTTAAGTGATGATCAAGATCAGCTATCAAGGATGCTAAATGAAGATGATTCAGATGCCGAGTCTGATGTAAGTCTGATATAATCAGTATATTTTTATCCTTCCAGGACAGGATACGTAATTGTTGAACATGATAAATCTATCAGTAGTACATGTTTGTGCATGTGAACAGTAAATTTGACATCTGTAAATGGGCCCCATTAGAAGAGCAATAGCAAAACTACCATCTATGCCACTTAGAGAAATCACAACTCAATTCAGATATTTTTACTATAAGCTGTGCAGTTTGTCCCTTTCACCACATATAAGGCTTAAAGAGAAAAGGAATTTTTTGGCATTCACAAGTCACAACAAACTTCTCAGCCTTGTATAATTGCCTCTGAAACATGGGTATATCTACCACCCTATCCCAAGCTATATTAAGTCAGGTAATTCTTTTTTTTTTTTAAATAATTTTTCCTCCATATGTAAACAAAAAGTATTTAAAAGTCAAACTGTCATTTACCAATTTACGAAGTAGTAATTAGTAAGGAAGATGCAGATGCCTTTCCTTAGACATTCTAAAAATCCAGACCAAGTAACTCAAGTTAAACATTATGCAAGTTGTACATAGATATAATGAATTTCACTGTGTGCAGCACTTCAAATAAATTTTAAAATTACATTGCTCCGCAATATTATAATCATGTCAGATTATCAAGTGGTAGAGGCAAAATTACCAACTAGAAAGCATAGATTAATAGAAGAGATGTATAGATTAAGTATAATGTATGCAACAATTACTGACAAACATGGACTTTGACAAGTCATTACCTTGCACTATCAAGACGTACTTGATAGCCAACCAAAGAATCATATGAACCTGGTGAAGATTCAACTCGCTCATCGGCAACTCTTTCAGCTACAGAAACTACCTATTTAAAAGAATTCTTAACATTAATCAATGTCATCAAGGAGTTAAAAGTGCAGAAGGAATCCTACGAGCAGTATATACAAATAAATTCCATTTTGTTTACCTTCTCCTTTTGGCTAAACTGGCAATTTCAAGCATAGGTTCTTTGATCTAATTTTTCCTTAAAACCATTAAGGTTGATAATATCTGATTATGTCGTTTTTAAAAGTGAAAAAGAACCAACGCCACTTATGAAAAAAGTTAAATCATTAATCAAGTCAAACTTTTGTGGGTGGGGGTGGGGGCAGGGTGAAAGGAGAATATGATGAAATTTACAGAAGTTGCAGAAGCCATGCAGACATGCTCAGAAGTTAAGTGTGAAAAAAGTTAAATTAAGAAGGAACAGAGGTTGGATACCTAAAACAAGTAAGCTTCAAAACAAGGCATAACAAATTCGAACCTGAGTTGTTTTACCACAACCTGTTTCCCCACAAACAACCAAAATATCATTCTTTTCAAGTGAATGCAAAATATCATCCTTTTAACTCAGCAATAGGAAGGGAAGCTCTGGATTTCAACATGTCCTAACATGAAAATTATAAATCAATTAGAATTTAGAAGCAAAACATTAAAAGAAGTATGCATATGACTACATTCAGCATAACTGATAAAGCATATAGAGAAAGTAATGGCAATTTTAAAAAAATGCAATAATAAGACGCTGCTCTAATACAGCCTTGAGAGCTGGACAAGGTAGAAGACCGGAATCCCCTTGCTGGCCTTGCATAATGAGACTGCACAAAATTCCAACTGCCATCTACATACTTGACAATTAAGCTTCAAAGAACAGGTCCACGGGATAGAATCTTCTCACTTTACTGTATCACATACATTTGAAAAATCCAACAATTAACCTAGGGTTCAAGAACATTCACAAGTTTCAAATATGAAAAATTGAACAATAGAATTAATACTAACCTAGGGTTGAAGACTAACCTGTACCATGTTAATGGAGGAAAGAGGCGACGTCGGCAGACCGGGGAGGGAAGAGGCGACGGCTGGCAGAGGAAGGCGAATACAACGAGGGTGAGATGGCAGCGGAGGTGTGAGACGGAGCGGCAGCGGTGAATCTAGACGGCAACAGAGGTGTGAGGTCTGAGGCTTGAGTGTACGTCGACTGACAGCGAAACTAAAAAAAATTTGCTAAGTGTAGGAGGGAAACTAAACAATTTTGCTAAGTATAGGAGGGAAACTAAAAAAAATTTGCCAAATGTACAAGAGGGAAACTAAAAAATTCCCTAAGTGTACAGCTGACTAGCTGAGGTTTATATTATTATTAATTATTTTTTGGAAAGAAATTAAAAAAATTAAAAAAAAATAGAGAGGGCGTAGCGAAATTTCAAAAAAAAAAAAAATCTAAAACGACGTCGTTTTGCATCAGGGCGCATAATGCAATGCGCGCCCTGGTGCAGGATATAAATTGCTCAGAACGGGGGTAAGAAAATAATAGCTTTATTACTTGGGGCACTAGACCCAAAATAGTAACCGGTATATAGGTACAGAACGGGGGTTAGAAAATAGTAACTTTATTATCTGGGGCGCTATACTTAAAATAATACTTAAAAGTCCCAGGTACAGGCCCAGGCTGGCGGCCCAAATATAAAGATCCAAATACAAAGATCACGACCCAATGAATGGGCTACAGCTAATTATGCTAGCGCTACTAATAGGAATCGAACCCCAAATGACTAGGTTGAGGCCGTGTATAGACTAGAGACCACTAGACTAGGGTGCCTGTAGGCCGGGTATATTCATGGTTTTATAGGGACCGGGTCCACCATAAATTGGGCGATATAGATATAGAACAGGGTAAAAAAATATTAGCTTTATTACCCGGGTCGCTAGACCCAAAATAGTACCGGGTATATAGGTACAGAACGCGAGATTCATAGATTTTTATACTTTAGATTCATAAATTCTACACTGTAGATTTATAAAATCTTTTCTCTAGATTCATAATTTCTAAATCGTAGATTTATAATTTAAATACAGTAAATTCATAATTTAAATACAATAGATTCATAATTTCTATACAGTAGATTCATAATTTGAACATAAAGTTCTGTAATTGTGAATATAGAGTTCAAACATACCACCCTTAACCCCTCCACACCATACCGCACCATTCTGAACACCACAGTGCATCGCACAGGGTCGTTCTATGGCATGTAATTTAATGAATTGAAAATAAAACTTTAATGAATTGACATTGAAATTTTGGTGAATAATTTTATATTTAAATATGAACGAAAATAGAACTATTAAATTAACTTTTGAATTGTATTATATCTTTGTTAAATTTTTATGCATTATATTTGGACAAAAAAATTTAATTACATTTTTATTTTTGTTCTAGATCTTCTAAACATCTATTTTCATCTCGTAACAAAAACAATGAAGGTCCAAATTATAATTTATAGGTAAAAGATAAGGTGTAACACTTTAGTAAACAAGAATTGATATGGCTTGGTGGGTTTAGCTTTATTTGTTGTGTTAGAGGTCATGGGTTCTATCCTTCTTGGTGGCATTTTTGACCTATATACAATCATTGTCTTGGTTCTTAGAGACAACATAGAACCAAACTCATGTTAGAAGTTTTGAGTTTTATTCTTCCTAGAGGCATCCTTTATCTATTTTATAAAATCGTTGTCTTGGTTTTCATAGACAACACAGAAGCAACCCAGTTATATACCAGATGTTGCACTTTAGTACAAAAGAGTTTGTGTTGCCTAGTTGGTTAAACTTTGATTGCTATGTTTGAGGTTATAGGTTCAACTCTTGTTGTTAACATCCTTGTTTATATTTTATACAAATGTTGTCTTTTATAAAATAATGATGCGCAAAGACAATAGTTTTTTATAACCGTTGTCTTTGTAGTGTTGTGTATTCAAATACGCTTAAAGACAACATACCAAAGACAACGGTTAAATAAAACCGTTGTCTTAAAAAACTAAAGAACGCGCAACGACAACGATTATATAAAACCATTGTCGTTGTAGTGTTGTTTATTCAAGTGTTATTAAAGACAACACATAAATGACAACGGTTAAATAAAACCGTTGTCTTTTATAAAATAATAATGCGCAAAGACAACGGTTTTAAAAAACCGTTGTCTTTGTAGTGTTTTGTATTCTAGTGCGCTTAAAGACAACACACCAACGACAACGGTTAAATAAAACCGTTGTCTTTTTTTTTTTTTTTAAAAAAGAGCGCACAAACACAACGGTTTTAAAAAACCGTTGTCTTTGTAGTGTTGTGTATTCTAGTGCGCTTAAAGACAACACACCAACGACAGCGGTTAAATAAAACCGTTGTCTTTTTTTTTTTTTTTTTTTTTTTTTTAAAAGAGCGCACAAAGACAACGGTTTTAAAAAATCGTTGTCTTTCTAGTGTTGTGTATTCTAGTGCGCTTAAAGACAACACACCAACGACAACGATTAAAAAAACCGTTGTCTTTTAAAAAAAAAAAACGCACATAGACAACGGTTTTAAAAAACCGTTGTCGTTGTGGTGTTGTCTTTTCACAAAATGCACAAAGACAACACACTTATAACAACGGTTAAGTAAAAACCGTTGTCTTTGACAAAAGTGTTGCATCAAAGACAACGGTTTAGGACCAAACTGTTGTCTTTTATACAAAAGACAACACTTTTCTTAAAAACTGTTGTCTTTCTAGTGTTGTCTATGTGCATTTTTCTTGTAGTGTTGTCATGTTTATTTCTGAAAAAAAAAAGAAAAAGAAAATGAATGTCGACTTGATGTGGTTAACATATTTAAATAGCAAAAGGATTGAAAAAAGGTAAAAGTACTGTACTAACGGAAAACAATTGCAAATTCCATTGCATTCTCTTTCTCGATCTAAATTGATTAAAGAAATTGAATGTCTTAATAATTAGTTATAAAGTACATGCAATACTTAACATATTTAAAGAGGAAAGCATATTTTGGCAAGAATATTATCTTCCTATATATTAAAGTCATAAGATTTCGGCCAATGAAATGGCTTCATTTTCCCGCTCAAACTATACTACGCCGTTTTGGTTTTCTCTCGGTATTAAACACATAAAAAAAACGAATACAGAAAATCAATTGTGTTTGTCTTTTAATTGAAAGAATAAATCTATGATTAACAGCCATTTTTTAGAGTCCCAATTATTTGGGAAAGTGGTCAGTCGCCTTTCATATTAATGCGGCTGCCAACAATTTAATTGGGACTCTAATAAAGGAACAACTATTAAGTAATACAATACGATACAAATACAAATACAATTGATTTTACGATCTACATACAACGGATACAACATATATATATGAAGTTGCAAATTAAATTTGCCCATGCGTCGTTTGTTCTTCCAATGTGCAGTCTCATTTGGGAGGCAACCGAGAGATCATGGCTGATTTGAAACTTCTCACCAAGCCTGTATAAATACTTGGTACTAACTTCATAATTGTCTACCATTATTCTCTCCTTCAGTCTAAGTGATTCCTTCATCTTTCTTGGTTGCTTTCAAATTTCTGAATATCTGCAAATGGCTCCTGTTTATATTCTAGGCAAAAACATCAAATTATCTACTTACAAAAAAGCTATCAGGCTACGGTTGATTCGTACCTATACGGTACCCGAAGGTCGCAACAGTTCGGATAGCATCAAGAGTCAGGAATGTGTCTTTCATGACAGTGAGGTAAGTTCTCTTTCAATTTCAACTGCAAAAAGAAATGTATAATTTGTTAGTCAATATATATGTTCTTGGTTGATAGGGTACATACATTCATGGGAACATCCCTAAAGACTGCGTGGAAAAGTATTCTAAACTTTTAAAAGAAGGGAAGGTTTATGCCATCAAAGATTTTGCAGTTATATCCCACTACTACCAATACAAAACTACTGATCACAACTACATGATCAGATTTAGTCATGAGACTATTGTTGAGAGACACAGGCGCAAGGGTTTTCCCTTACTAATGTTTCGGCTTAAGTCTTATACTGACTTAATGAGTGGCAATGTGTCTGAAAAGCATCTCATTGGTATGATCTATTACTTATTTTCTCTATATTATATATCCTATATCCTATATCCTATGTTTTCATTGTACTTTGTTCCATTTTAACCCTTCTATTCCCCTTTTAGATGTGATTGGTAGAGTGGTGGAGTACTACAGTCCAAAAGAGATTCTTATAGCTGGATTTCCCTCTAAACTGGTGGATTTTCTCATAGAAGATGGCCAGTAAGTATTCTTCCTCTTATAAATTTATGTCCATATATAAAACTGCATTAATATTTGCATTTTTTTTCCTAATTATAAACTGCTTATAAAATGGACATGTGTAGCATAATATTTTTGTCACCAATATATTACACATACACCCTAAAACTGGCAATCCATACCAGGCCACTGATTCAAATAGATAAAGGCAGATTCAACTAAATCTTAAAAAAGAAATTGAACATGTTAAGTACATACCAGGCCACTGTTTAATGCATTCAATTTTTCACTTTGATCAGTACTATAGTTACACCTGCAGTGAAATGAAATATTCTATAAGAAAAATAGCATAAAGATTGTATGTATTCAAATCTGTGATTGTAGAAGAAAATCCTATAAGAAAATCTTACTAAAGTCAAATGTGGATATCAAGTAATTCGACTCAAATATATATTATACAAAAAATACTTATCTTTATCAGATTCTTTCTATACTCCTTAATGTTGTTTTCAATCACATTGTAAGTCTTGTGCTATTTAAACATCCAATCTGCTTTTGTTGATTTTTCACTGTATTAGCCCAGTAGGACAGATTCAAATTTATTAAAAAACTAGACTTTAACATGTTAAATACATACCAGGCCACTGTTTAAAGCATCAATTATATCACTTTGAGGTGTAGGGTAGTTACACCTGCAGTAAATTAAATATTCTATAAGCAAAATAGCATTAAACAATCAACTCAGTATAAATTTATTCAGTACAATATAACTTATCTACTTACAATCTGTTTATTTAACTTTTAGGGGCAATCATCTTAAGTGTACTGTTTGGGATCAACATGTTGATACGGCCATGCATTATTTCAAGACCCACGTGGAAGGTCCTTTGATTGTTTTACTCCAACTCTGTCGAGCAAAGAAAGTGAATGGTAAGTGCATGATAACTTATTCATTAACATATACATTCATTATTTTTTAACAAATTTCTGTTTCTAATATGTAGATGAATTCAGAATTTCATCCTCCTACAATGCAACACAGTTATGGTTTAATCACCCTTGCAATGAATTTCAGGACTTTAAAGACAGGCAATTCCACATAATTTGTATTTTTAATCAACTTTCCTAGATCAATATGTTGACTATTTTTTTGTTCTTTACTATGCAGTTTGAAAGTTGATACCAGGCCACCTCTAAGTGTGCAAACTGTGTCTCACATGTGCTATGAAAATGCTGCAGAAAGTTCAAAATCTCCTTTGATAGTAACTACTATCGAGGATCTGTATGAAAGAGCCGAGGTACAATGTAACTTATTTTAATCTTAACATTCTATTTTGATTTTTTTAATCCTAATTTTTCAATTTTATTTAATTTGAACTAACAGGAAGGTTACTACTGGGTTCCTGGAAGGATTGTTGCTGTAGAGAGTACTACAAATTGGTATTACCATTCATGCAGGAGTGAGGGATGCTTTAGAAAATTGCACTTGAAGAGTGGGGCTCTACAGTGCCTAACATGTGGCACAACATGGCAAGAGGGAAACCTAAGGTATAGGCTCATTGTGAGGGTAGGAGATAAGACCACTGATGCTCCTTTTCTGTTGTGGGACAAGGAGTGCTGCAAGATAGTTGGAAAGACTGCATTTGATCTAAGGAGCAAATACTCGAAGGTATTTTTTAGACAACAAACAAAAAAAGCTGACTATACAATTTTGTTAAGTGTTTTTTTTTTTTTTTTTTTTTTTTTTTTTTTTTTTTTTTTTTTTTTTGATGAAAGTGTTTGTATTTAAACACTTTTATTTTTTTTTAGGATGGGTCTCCTCTCCCAACTGGTATGGAAGAGGTCCGTAATAAGGCTATGGTCTTCAAAATTTCTGCTAAGAATGATCACTTCAAGAATAAAGCAATAGCTATACCTGTGGTTGCAATAGCACATGATTCAGACTTAGTTGATCATTACTGTCCCTGTTTAAGTGATGATCAAGATCAGCTATCAAGGATGCTAAATGAAGATGATTCAGATGCCGAGTCTGATGTAAGTATTTGAATAAACTAGATACTTCATAGTCTAACTAATTCTTGGTTCTTATTTATAACAGGAATCTGAATCGGGTGATGAGGCAAGCAGTCCCAATCCTACTCAGGCTAAGAAGCAAAAGCTGGATGAACAGGACGAGCCACTTGAGCCAGTGTCATCAAAAAGGAATTTACTTGATCAATTTTCAGCCAGTAGAGATGCAAAGAAAACAAAGACTGTTTTGGTTAAACAGGAGAAAAATTAATGTTCTGTTCTGTGGTTAAATGATGGACAAAGATGTTTGAATATTGGTGATTTGGGTGGACATTGTTTTTGTAAGCTGGATTTTGATAATATGTACTCCTAAGTACATATTATGTGTGATTGGTGATTGTTTGCCATAGACATTATGCACTTTGTATAAGTGCTTTCTTATGATACTTTTATAAATGATTTTTGTATGCTTTATACTATGGTTTGTCTATTTCCTAACTCATTGCAGGTATAAACAGGCAGAGATCAGGTAGCATGCACAAGAAACAGAATGATAAAGAAGGCTAATAGCAGTGGATTTATATAAAGTACTTGTTGACTCAAAGTGTTTTGTCAAAGTTATGTGCAAAAGGAATTCCAAATCTATAAAGGAATGCCAAGCCTAAGAGGAGTAGTTATTGAAGAGTACTAGTTCTAAAAGGAAGTGTTATTGAAGTTTTTAGTTCTAGTCTGATTAGGAATAGCTTTATTATTCACGAATCTGTTAGGAATAACTACTATAAATAGGGGTTGTCCTTTCTTGTAGAATTCAAGCATTCAACATTAATCTTGTGAGGTACGAGAGTCTTTGAGAATAGGATACTAAATTCCCCTAGAAAGTAGTACATGTGTTTAGGTTTCAATAGTTTGGTAGGAAAGATCATTCTATTGTGTAATCTCAGGTTCCAAACAGTGTACTTTAAATATTGAGCTTTTAGTGGATTTAGGCAAGTTCTCAAATTGAGAAGTGCCTCGCAGATTAGGGTTGTTTGCCCGAACTGCGTTACAAATTATTTGTGTTACAACTTCAGTTTCGGTGCTGCGCTTTACAAATTTTCAATTGGTATCAGAGCCAAACTGCTTAAGTTATTAGCAAGATCCTAATGGAGTTTCCCAGAGAAGGACTGTCAAGCACTAGGCCACCTGCCCTCATTGGCACGAATTTTTCCTACTGGAAAGCCAGAATGCAAATATACATCTTGGCACAAGGAGAAGGTGTTTGGAATGCTATAGAAAACGAATGGAAAACTCCAGTTGATGATAAAGGGAACATAAAACCTAAAATTGACTGGAGTGAAGAAGAAAAAACAGAATATAACTTCAACTCGAAGGCAATGAATGCAATCTATGGAGCTGTGAGCGAAGATACCTTCAAACTGATTGCCTCCACTCGCATAGCCAAAATTGCGTGGAGTATATTGTGCGATCATCATGAGGGAAACACAACTGTAAGACAATCTAAGCTTCAGATGATACAAACTGAATTTGAAAACCTGAAAATGGAAGAGGAAGAAAGCATCACCCAATTCAGTGCCAGAGTTTTAAGTATATCCGGAGATGCATTCAACTTAGGCGAACCTATACCCGAACATAGGATCGTCAAAAAGGTACTACGCTCACTACCCGGAAGATTCCAAATGAAAGTCACCGCTATTCAAGAACATAAAGATCTAAACACCTACAAACTGAGTGATCTAATGGGAAATCTTCAAACATATGAGCTTGAGATACTGCAAAAAGGAAAAGATAATGACAAAGGAATTGCGTTCCAATCAAAGCAGAAAGGAAGTCCAGAAATTGATACTGAAACCATAGAACAATCAATCGCTCTCCTAACAAAGAATTTCAACAGAGTTCTCAAACAATTCAACAAATTTAGAAACAAAAGTGCTTCAATCAATCAAGGGGACTTCCCAACTGGACAAAACCAATCTATTTCAAAAAGAAGAGACAGTTCAAATACAGAAGGAATACAGTGCTATGAATGCAAAGGTTTTGGACACATCCAATCAGAATGTGCCACATACTTGAAAAGGAAAAATAAAACATATATAACAACCCTAAGCGATGACTCAGATAGTGAAGAAGATGACAGCAACACAAATTTCGTAGCCTTCACCGCTAGCCATGAAAGCAACAATAGCGATGACATGCAAGAGTTACTAGAGGCATACACTCAACTAAATGCCAAGTGGGAGCAAATAATCAAGAAAAATTTGGAACTCATGGAAGATAATCACTATTTGAAGAATGAAAAAGAACGAATAGAGAAACAATACAAAGAAGCTCAAAACGAACTATTAGACTTCAAAAACAAAGAAGCTAAACTACTACAAGAAATCAAGGAGCTTATCGAAAGACCCAGGACTCCAAGCACAGACACTAGTGAGAATCATCAAACCGAGACACAGGAAGTGTCACAACAGCACTTCCGACACCGAAGAAGAATAAGGTGCTACTATTGCCACAAACTAGGACACATCAAAGCTCACTGCTACAAGAGACAAAATGATCTTTACTACAGACAAAACAACAGAGTATGGCCAACACAGAACATAAATAATAGTAAGAAAATCTGGGTAAGAAAAGACCAAAATGTTGCATATACCTCCAAAACAAACAAAGAGCAAGATATATGGTACTTTGACAGCGGATGTTCAAGGCATATGACTGGAAATTCAAAAAATCTTGAGAACATCCAGTACAAAAATGAAGGGCATGTCACTTTTGGAGACGGTGGAAAAGGACAAATTATTGCAAATGGTACCTTGAATGTCCATGGGCTGCCTAAGTTGTCAAAAGCCCTTTTAGTACAAAGCCTAAAAGCAAATCTAATCAGCATAAGTCAGCTTTGTGAAGATGAACTCAAAGTAGAGTTCTCTAGTGACAGTTGCAATGTGTTTAATCAGAATCATGATTGTGTCATGATGGGAAAAATGTCTACAAACAAATGCTACACATGGGATAGTGATCTATCCGGTTTACAGACAACCATCAGTCAAACACAATTATGGCACCAACGTATGGGACACATAAATTTTCATGACCAAGGAGCATCCCCAGGCTATTCATCAAACAGTGTGATCATTGATGATGTAACTCCAACAATAACCACTGATGATGACAAAAGTCCAAGAGTTGTTGAAACAACTGTTCCAACACCTCTGACTAATGATATGCAGAATTGCAGAACAGAAACAGAGCCAAATGAAGAAAAGGATAAAAGTCATTCTACTCAGAAAAATCATCCTTTGGAAAATATCATGGGAGATCTCAATCAAACAATAAAGACTTGAGGAAAGAAACAAGATTTCCACAAAATAAAAGGAGTATACTGCCACACCTCCAAGTTTGATCCCAAAAAAAAAAAAAAAACATTGATGAAGCCTTAAAACTGTAACAGATATACATGATTGGGGTATAAAGTTGAGCTATGACATATGTGAACAAAATATGAAGTTTGGATTGCACTTACAATGACTCCGAAATTCTGTCGAACAGTTGGGGCGCACCCAAATGCGAGAGGGGTTTGTATAAATGAATACAAGTACGAGACTGATTTCCAATCAAAACCCGTTACTGTCCGGTTATTATAATAATCTCCATGGAAGCCAATGACATGAGTCTTCGGGTGACTTCATTTTCTTGCTACCACAACAACCCAGAAGAGAGCCTGGTGTGAAGGATCACCGGAAAATCAAGAAAAGAATACGGGGAAATCAGCACCTTCGATGTATCTACCATGGATGAACATGTCAGAACGGCTCCTCCACCGTTTGATGACGGCAGTTACGGCGGATACGCGCCACCGTACCAATCAGCCGGAGGATTTCCGGGAGAGTACGATGAAGTGACAGTTGAGCACTTTCCTCAATCCGCCCACAGTCCCGATCCCTATGGATTCGGGTCGGATCCGCACCCAACTTTCGGATCCTCTACCGTTCCGGTTTCAAACGGCAATGGAAATCCATATGATCTCGGAGAAGATTCCACCGGAATATTCATCTCTGATGGCCCGGTGCTTCCTCCTCCAAATGAAATGCATGAGGCGGGCTTTGCCCTGCGTGAATGGAGAAGTTTGATTTACAGATCCAAAACTTTAATTTGTTGGTCCGACTTGAGCTTTTAAAGAAGCTAGGGAATCAAGAGAAGTTCCATAAAGAAGCTGATAAACAGTATTGGAAAGCCATAGCTGAACTGATTCCTAACGAGGTGCTCTAAACAGCTGATTTATGTACGACTAATTTTGAGATACAATCAATAGGCATCTGAGATTCCGTGGCTGTCGGATGGATTTTTGTTGTTTCCACAGAGAATATTCAGGCAATAAAAATGGGCTTCAACCATGTAATGGGTCACCGACTTCAGCCTTGGCCCATTGTTTTTCAGTACAAATCTTCACACAATTCCCAATTTGTGGAAAGCTTGATTCCAAAATGATCATTTGATGACAAATGGACAAAATTATTAGGTCTCTTCTTTGAACCGACCAATGCCTAATAGTCTGTGAAATATATATAAATGATGTTCCCAATGGTTATATATATATATAAAAAAAAAATGGGTTTCATTTTTTCTGCCTCTTTAAGAGATTGGGTATGTCTTAGGGCCCATATAAGATCCAAAACCACTTGAACTTATCTATGATCAAATCCTCAACTTTTGTGACTGTGTGGATCTACTTTACCACACATTGGTAAAATGTACAGAGACAGTGAAGAATTCTCTTCACTCACACATTCAAATAAAAGTTTCAAAGTTTTTTTTTTTTCCAAGAACTCCAGGAATCAAGTTTAGGGAGAGAAGAATCAACTAAGGGGGAGAAGAATAGGAAATCAAGCCACTATGAGATCAAGGTTTTTGCCAAAAATTTGACAAAGGGGGAGATTGTTGACTCAAAGTGTTTTGTCAAAGTTATGTGCAAAAGGAATTCCAAATCTATAAAGGAATACCAAGCCTAAGAGGAGTAGTTATTGAAGAGTACTAGTTCTAAAAGGAAGTGTTATTGAAGTTTTTAGTTCTAGTCTGATTAGGAATAGCTTTATTATTCACGAATCTGTTAGGAATAACTACTATAAATAGGGGTTGTCCTTTCTTGTAGAATTCAAGCATTCAACATTAATCTTGTGAGGTACGAGAGTCTTTGAGAATAGGATACTAAATTCCCCTAGAAAGAAGTACATGTGTTTAGGTTTCAATAGTTTGGTAGGAAAGATCATTCTATTGTGTAATCTCAGGTTCCAAACAGTGTACTTTAAATATTGAGCTTTTAGTGGATTTAGGCAAGTTCTCAAATTGAGAAGTGCCTCGCAGATTAGGGTTGTTTGCCCGAACTGCGTTACAAATTATTTGTGTTACAACTTCAGTTTCGGTGCTGCGCTTTACAAATTTTCAGTACTTATCTGTCAGGGATAGTAATTCTCATGTTGTGGTCCTTGAACTTTCATTCCACCTGAAATAAAGGAATCTGTACATACATCAATTCCAAAAGTGTACTGTGTCAATTGTGTTTGTCTTTTAATTGAACAATAAAGCTATGATTACCATTTGGTACCTTAGACACATATTTTACTTCAATATCACCTGTTGAGCTTCAAAATCTTTTCAGGACATTCTAAAATAGTCAACTATTTTGTAATAGACTAGATACAAAGTCAGCCAACATTTAAAGTTTAACCAACCCAATAATATCATACAAAACAGTTAGAATATCAAATTTAAATGTCATGGCTTAATCAGATCACAACATTAAGTAGTTTAATCTTCCTATAAAAATAGAATCCTTCTCCTCAATCAATAATTGAAATAAGAATTTCTATAAAGGCAAATCCAATTCAAACCCAATTCTTTTTCCTACTTCTCAATCAATAATTGAAATAAAAACTTCAAATAAGGACTACAACTAAATTTCAAAGTCAAGTTATCTTTATCAAAACATTTTAGCCAATCAAAACAGTCAAGTACTAAAAAATGAAGTCTATACAAAGTATGCCAACATACAGTATATATATTCAAACCAAACCATTGAGACAGAATACAAAACATGTCAGCTCGCTTAAGTAGTTCTGTAGTGTCTTAATCAGATAACAATATGAAGTAAACTCTTCTCATATATGGAAATCCTAATTCTCAATCAAATACTCGAATAAAAGCTTCAATAAAGAAATAGAATTAAAATTGAACTCAGCGTTATAGTTATCAGAAGTATACCACCATTTAGATGCTAACAAAACTACGAGATACACAGTAATTGTTTTCCTCTAATGATTTAGGGACTAAAAATGATCTGTTCTCAGATTACACAGGTTGCACCCTTTATTTGATTCAAAGCGACAGATAGTTTATAAATTACAGATGTTAGATAAACAGATTGTAAACTACTAATGGAAATTGTTGTCAAGCTTGTGAAATCTTTACCGCTCGGATAGCCCGGTAAGTGTGTACACCATAACGCCTTCATTTGTGGTATTTGGCAGTAGTGAAATTCAAGATATCAACTAAAGTGGTTCTCCAGTAGTGAAATTTTTTCCTCTCCAAAAGGTTTAATAGTACACTTAATGGTAATGGAAACTCTGAAATCTAATGGCATCAGAAATTCATATCATCATGTGTCATTTCCTTGAAAACAAATGTTATAATCTGAGTAATCTGAGAATTCAAACAGAATTGAAGTCTATTCAAAAACAGAAAATAATAAATCAAATAAACTGAGATTCAAAAAGAGGATTGGATCTAAAATTGTAAAACAAAATACACATATACTAATTAGGTGATTATTGAAATCAAAACTTAATTTCAACATAGGGCAGGATTAATGCTGGGAATAAATCCTATCTTTTCAATATGTGTCTTTTCTGCTTCCCAATAGAAGTAATCATTAATAAAGGAACAGCAAAATTCTAGGGAATTTTATTTTTCTTTAATGTTTTACCCTCACATACACTCAGATATTCACATTTAAATGCAGAGTACACAATTCATTTTCAACTAAACTCACTACTGTCAGAAAAACACTTACCAAACATTAAGCAGTTCAAATCAATGAGGAAGTTAACTAAATCAACTGTCATCGGCTCCAAAAGGAAGGATACAATTTCAAATAAAGGTACACTACTGATCAACATTCATCAAAACGTCTATTACTGTCACAGTTTCTGAATCATGAAAAGATTTTATTCTCCTATTCATATTGAACTTTTTTTATCTTGCAATTACAAACTGTATAACCTTATCTCAAATCTGTATGAATTTAAAGTGCTGATTTCAAATCTGTCGAACAAGGATAACAATATAGTAGGGGTAAGTTAAAAATTCATGTTTATTGGTAATTATAGGAAAGCTAAACATTAGAAACTGCAAATTAATAACAATCAAGTTCAACAGATAACACTAAGTTGCTAAATTACTTAGGTTAAAACCCTAACTATACAAACATACAGTTTAGCATACATAATTCGAATTGAAAATCGATTTACATCTAGATTTTTTGGGCAAAAATAGTAAAGATTCAGTAAGATTGAGTACAAAAAATACTTACCTTCATCCGATTGTTTAGCTCCATGAAAAGAAACCCTACTAAGAATGTTGACGCGATTGTAAAATAGCCCTGCTGCGTACATCCATAGCTATGTAATACAGATCTAGGTTAATCTAGGTTGCATCCGTAGAAACAACCAAGCATCTCAGTAGATCTAGGGTTTCGCCCTCTTCTATCTCTCTCTCGAAGCCAATCACAGTATAGGCTGCGATCTAATCAAGAACGAGTTTCGTTTATAAGGGCGATTCCAAATTCAGACGCCATTAACGTCTAAAACATCTGGATTACATAGATAGATAGAGAGAGATAGCGAGAGATAGACAGACTGATGACATCGTAGAGAGAAGACGATGCGTAGACAGTGGGAGTGATGATCGGATGGTGTCCAGAAGTGAGACTTCTGGACACTTCGATCCTTTTTATTTTTCTTATTGGTATATATATATATATATATATATATATATATATATATATATATATATATAATTCTTATTTATGGTTAAATTCTATGTAGGTAGTGGAATATATTAGTTTAATATGCTTATTATGTATATATGCTTCTTTATATAGTACGATGTTCATTTTTGTTAAATCAATCTTATGTATGGTGTTTATTGTATTTAAAAGATAGTATTTAATTGTAATTTTTGTTAAATTATAATTTTTGTTAAATCAATTTTGTTAAATAAACATATATATTTTAATTTTTGTTAAGTAAAATAGTTTATAAATAATATATTTTATGTAATCATTGGATTAACTATATCTACATCTATAATTATATTAGTACTTATGTATTTTATTGGTTATAATATCTTTATTGTTTTTATGACAGAAAATGATGGTACGGAAATTGGAACATTCAACACGCCGAAACGAATTGCGATTGGTGGTAATTACTTTCTTTCTAATTGCAATGTCGGTGCTATGATATAGTACATTTAATTTAAAGTATTTATATTATCTTCCTATATTAATGTTAGCATTTTGTAATTTTTTTTGTTTAGAGTGTTCAATTGCAGTAGAATTGTCAAGTGGTAGATTTCAGCTTACATGTGTTAATGCAACACCTCAAAATTGGAGCCGTCTTACTGGGACACAGTGTGGATGTCTTTCAAAACAATCTTTCAACGTATACAATGGTATGAGACGTTATATATCTATACAAATTTGTAAGTTTTTTCAATTTTCTTGATATGTTTTATTGTTAAATATGGTTAATATGCTTATATTAGAGGATATGCTTATTTATATAGGACGATATTTAGATTTGTCATGAAAACGTTACGTGTTGTGTTTAGAGTATTTGAATTAGGGATGTTACATATATAGCCCTTTTATTTTTGCGGTAATTTAGTTTATTTAATGTAACACATGTAATTGTCTTGATTGCTTTATTAGTAATTCTTTAATTTATTGTCTTATTGGACAGAAAATGCAACATTCAACACACCGAAAGTAACTTTGATCGATGGTTAGTCCTTTCATTTTAAATGCAATGTCGGTACTATGGTATAGTACCTTTTATTTTAATTATTTATATTATATATATTAATGTGTGCTTTTTGTAATTTTGTTGTTTAGAGTGTTCAGTTGCAATACAAACGGCAAGTGATAGATCTCAGCTTACATGTGTTAATTCAACATCTCAAACTAAAAAGCGTTTTGCCAATGGACAAATTGGAGGTCTTTCTAAACAATTTTCTACAATAAATTATATATCTTTAAGCATTTACTATACTATATTTGGAATTTTAATTTGAGATTTAAAACAAATTTTTTTTTAATAGTTTTACAAAATATTACTCAATCAATGACATCGCAATCTAACGTGCTCGAAAGTACCCCTATGGTGTCCAATGAAAGTCGAGGGCCTTTGCATATTCTAACAAATGGTAACATCCCTAGATGAAGTTAATTCTTTTTAAAAAAGTGAATTTATATAAATTGCTTTATGAATAATAACGTTTGTTTTCATCTTATAGTTCAAACAACAAGATCGTGCGTTGTGGATTACAATACCTCATCACCAAAGGTTTCAATGCAACGTGGTTTGATGTCAGCTTTTAATAGTGTGGTCCAGGATACACCATCAAACTCTACAAATGTTAATGGTGAGTATAGGTACGATTAATAACCTTTATTATTTTACCATAGTAATAACATTTGTTTTTTTTTTTAGATTATTACAGTGATCTTGGTGATCAAACGTACTCGTGCGATCACTGTGGAGCTATGTTTTGGTTAGAGGAGCGAGTTAATAAATCTAGCGGTGTTCGAAATCCGAAATATTCACTATGTTGCAGTCATGGAAAGATAAAGTTGCCGCATCCTAATATTCCACCTATGGCAATCAGGCAGTTGTTCTTTAACCAGGATCAAAAGAGTACCCATTTCTTGAAGAACATTCGGTCCTTCAACAATATGTTTTGCTTTACTTCCATGGGTGGAAAAATTGACAGGACTGTCAACAATGGTAGTGCACCGCCGACTTTTAGGTTACATGGTCAAAACTTTCACTTAATGGGTAGTTTACTACCACAATCTGGTGAAAGACCAAAGTTTGCTCAATTGTATATTTACGATACTCAAAATGAGATAGAAAATCGTCTAACTGTACTTGGGTAAGTTATGTACGCTTCTTTAATTTAAATAAATGAACATCATTTTTTATATAAAATAGATTATGAAATTGTATGGGTTTGTCTCGTTCAAACAGGGGAGATGAGTCAACGAATACAATGCATCGTGAAATTGTGAAAGACATCAAGGATGCACTGGATGAAAATAATGTTTTGGTCAAGAGTTTTCGAATGGCGAAAACAGAGATGGAAAGTAATCATAGAGCTGATATTAAAATCAAACTCATTGGTAAAAGGAGCAAGGATGCAAGGACATATAACTTGCCACAGGTTGGGGAGGTGGCGGCATTGATTGTTGGTGATTTAGATCCAAACATAGGAGAAAGAGATATATTGGTGGAGTCTAAAGCTGGTCATTTTCAAAGAATCACTGAATTAAATCCAGCATATCTCGAACTGCAGTACCCACTACTATTTCCTTATGGTGAGGACGGATACAGAGACGATATACAGTTTACTACTGTCGAAGGCCGGAGTTCAAATGCAAGGAGTAAACTTAGCCCAAGAGAGTATTTTTCATTCCGTTTGCAATATAGGTTCAATGAAATGTCAACATTGCTATATGCTAGACGGTTGTTTCAACAATATTTGGTTGATGCTTATACCATGATAGAATCAGGACGCTTGGTTTATATTAGGTCTCATCAAAAGTCACTTCGGTGTGAATCATACAAATGTTTGACAGATGCGTTAACACGTGGTGAGGTAGATCCTACTTCCCAAGGAAAGCGCATTATTTTGCCATCGAGTTTTACCGGAGGTGCAAGATATATGGTGCAAAATTACCAAGATGCAATGACGATTTGTAGATGGATCTGGTATCCAAGTCTATTTATTACATTCACGTGTAATCCTAAGTGGCCTGAGATTGAAAGATTTTTACAACCAAGGAAACTCAAACCTGAAGATAGGCCAGATATAGTATGCCGTGTGTTTAAAATGAAATTAAATGCACTCATAAAAGACATTAAGAAGGAGAAGATTATTTTGCCGTCGAGTTTTACCGGAGGTGCAAGATATATGGTGTAAAATTACCAAGATGCAATGACGATTTGTAGATGGATCTGGTATCCAAGTCTATTTATTACATTCACGTGTAATCCTAAGTGGCCTGAGATTGAAAGATTTTTACAACCAAGGAAACTCAAACCTGAAGATAGGCCAGATATAGTATGCCGTGTGTTTAAAATGAAATTAAATGCACTCATAAAAGACATTAAGAAGGAGAAGATTATTTTGCCGTCGAGTTTTACCGGAGGTGCAAGATATATGGTGCAAAATTACCAAGATGCAATGACGATTTGTAGATGGATCGGGTATCCAAGTCTATTTATTACATTCACGTGTAATCCTAAGTGGCCTGAGATTGAAAGATTTTTACAACCAAGGAAACTCAAACCTGAAGATAGGCCAGATATAGTATGCCGTGTGTTTAAAATGAAATTAAATGCACTCATAAAAGACATTAAGAAGGAGAAGATTTTTGGACTTGTGGATGCAGGTAATTTATGTGATTTTATAAATATTACCGAATATATTTCATTGTTACGTATACTTAAAATAATTGACAATTTTTAAGGGGTCTAATTTCACCATCTTTGTATTTGCAGTAATTTACACCATTGAATTTCAGAAAAGGGGATTGCCACATGCTCACATTTTGATATTCTTGAGCAAGAGTAGCTCTTACCCTAATCCTAAAGATATTGACATGATCATATCTGCTGAGATTCCAAGTCAATTGTGCGACCCTGAGTATTATAAAGCTGTAGAAGAATTTATGATTCACGGTCCATGTGGTGCAGCGAGGAAGAACTCACCTTGCATGATAAATGGTATGTGCTCTAAATTCTTCCCCAAAAAAATTGTTGAAAACTCAATAGTGGATTTCGATGGATATCCAATCTATCGGCGTCGAGATAATGGTCGTACAATACGGAAGAATGGGATTGACCTTGATAGTAGATATGTTGTTCCACACAATAGACATTTGCTTATGAAGTACAAGGCTCATATTAATGTGGAGTGGTGCAACCAATCTAGATCAATAAAGTACTTATTCAAGTACGTCAACAAAGGTAATAATAGGGTCACAGCTGAATTCTACAACAGTGGGGTTGAAGAATCTACTGGAAAAATTGTAGATGAAATCAAGATGTACTATGACTGTAGATATATTTCACCCCCTGAGGCTGCGTGGAGGATTTTTGGTTTTGACATACAATTTAGGAATCCATCTGTTGAGCGATTGAGTTTCCATCTTCCCAATGAGCAATCAATAATATTTCATGACGACGATTTGGTCAATGATGTTGTAAATCGACCAACAGTAGCTCAAAGCATGTTTACTGCCTGGTTTGAGGCTAATAAAAAGTACGCAGCAGGGAGGCAGTTGACTTATTCACAGATGCCAACCAAATTTGTTTGGAAGAATGATAAAAGAGAATGGCAACCTAGGCAAAGAAATTGGGCAATTGGGCGAATCTTTTATGTGCCACCAAATACTGGTGAGATCTTTTATCTTAGGTGTTTACTTAATATAGTTCGTGGACCGACTTCATTTGATGAGATTAAAAAGGTCGATGGTGTTCAATACAATTCATTTAGAGATGCGTGTTATGCCCGCGGATTAATCGAAGATGATAAAGAGTATGTTGATGCAATCACTGAGGCAGCAACAAGTTCACTACGAAAGTTGTTTGTTACCCTTTTGACATCCAGTTCGATGTCCAAACCAGAAAATGTTTGGGAGATGGTTTGGCAATACTTATCAGATGATGCTGGATATATTTCTAGAAGGAACCTCTCAGTCTCAGGTAACATTTATTTTAATATTATTATTCATATCCGTTTTTAAAACCATTACATCTTACATTTTTTGATTTATTTTGTAGATTTAAGTATGAATGAATCTCAAAAAAAGAATTTTGCGTTGCTTGAAATAGAGAAATTGTTGAATGCTTGGAACAAATCTCTATCAGATTACCCACCTATGCCAATGCTAGATGGATACAATGATTGGTTTTGTGGTAACAGGTTGTTGTTAGAGGAGATGTCATATGATAGGGAAGCTCTAATGCATCAACATAATTCGTTGCATCCGAAACTAACTGATGAACAGCTACTCATATACAATAAGGCGATGGGAGATGTTGAAACTGAGCGAGGTGGAATGTATTTCGTTTATGGTTACGGTGGAACAGGAAAAACATTTTTGTGGAAGACAATTTCAGCAGCTTTACGGTCCAAAGGCGAGGTCGTTCTAAACATAGCATCAAGCGGTATAGCTTCGTTGCTGCTACCTGGAGGTAGGACTGCACACTCCAGGTTTGCTATACCTATTGGTGTTAATGAAGATTCCACTTGCAACATCAAGCAAGGCAGTCCACTTGCTGAATTGATAATCAAATCCAAATTAATAATTTGGGATGAAGCTCCGATGATGCACAAACATTGCTTTGAAGCATTGGATCGAACAATGAGAGATTTAATGCGTTTCAAGAATTCAAGGAGCTCAACAATGACATTTGGAGGGAAAACAGTGGTGTTGGGTGGAGACTTTAGACAAATTCTACCCGTTATTCTGAAAGGTACTAGGCAAGATATAATACAAGCCAGCATTAATTCATCTTACTTGTGGAATAATTGTGAAGTTCTTCGTCTAACAAAGAATTTAAGATTGCGGGGTGTTACTAATGAAAACGATGTTGAGAAGTTAGATCGTTTTTCCAAGTGGATTGCGGATTTAGGTGATGGTAATCTTGGTGAAGACAACGATGTTGATTGCAATATAATAATACCGTCTTCAATTGTATTAGAAAATGAGGTTGATCCTATCAGACAAATTGTTGAAAGCACATTCCCTGAATACCGTTCTGGGAACATAGATGAAAGACAATTAGAGAATAGAGCTATATTAGCTCCAACATTAGATGTTGTTGACGAGGTCAATGAATACATGAATGGTATTAATGAAGCTGCATCAAGAACATATTTGAGTTGTGATTCTGTTTGCAAGGCTGAGGCAAACTTTGATATGCAATCTCAGGTACACACAACATAATTTTTAAATAGCTTGAGGTGCTCAGGTGTACCAAACCACTCTTTGACGCTGAAAATTGGAACTCCAGTTATGCTGTTGAGAAATATAGATCACGCAATGGGATTGTGCAATGGTACAAGGTTAATAGTAACACAATTGGGAAATCATGTTATTGAGGGGAAAATCATAGCTGGCAATAACGCAGGTACAAAGGTTTTGATACCAAGGCTATCTTTGACTCCTTCAGACCCAAGACTTCCATTCAAGTTTCAAAGAAAGCAGTTCCCTCTTATGTTATCATATGCAATGACAATCAACAAAAGTCAAGGTCAGACGCTTTCACATGTTGGTTTGTTATTGAAAAAACCTGTTTTTAATCATGGCCAATTATATGTTGCAGTCTCTCGGGTCAGTAATCCAGATGGTCTTAAGGTCTTAATTTGTGGGGAATCTAGAGGTCTTCTAAACAAGACTCAAAATGTAGTATATAAAGAAATCTTTAATAATTTGTAATTGTTTTATTTATTTATCAATAAAATATTATATTTTGTGTATTTGTGACGTCTATAACCTTATTGACCATATATCATGAATAAAACAATTTTTAATATATTTCACCATAATAACATGGCCGTGCATCGCACGGGTGCAACTACTAGTCTATCATTATAATAAAGCAGTAACTTTTGGCCTAAAACATTTTCCCGCCCACACCAACCGGCGTCGTTTTAATAAGATAACTCAATAGTCGAATTAATTATGGCTAATAGTCTATTACCGATGTAAATAAAGACTTCTAATAGTCAAAGAGTTCTAATTACATTGAGAAGCTAACCTATAATCTACATTTATTTACGTATATAAAGATACAGATATATATATCTACGGCTATTACACATCTATATACGAGAAAATGCTTTGAAAAAATAATCTATTGAATGTAATCTTGGGTCTCGAAACGTTTCAAGCAGCATTCATAGTTCCAAGACAATATTCAAAATTGAAAAACAAATTTCAGCCTCTATATATCTCTCCAGTTTGAACCACCTGAAAAGACGCAAACAAAGAACCAAAAATCTGGGCAAAGATACTATGTCATCTCAGTATTGATTAAACACAGTTGCTTGAAGATTACAGTGAGAACACCTGCTACCTGCCATCTCAGTATTGATAAAACACAGTTGCTTGAAGATTACGATGAGAACACCTGCACATCTTTTTTTTTTTTTTTTTTGACAATTGTATTGAGATTTTTACTGGATTATGCATGTGGACTGACAAAATTGGAAGCATAATTTTCTGGAAACATTTCTATTCTCACCTATATTATCTACTAATTATTCAGTTTTTTTTTTTTTTTTTTTTTTTTTTTTTTTTTTTTTTTTTTTTTTTTTTTTGTTCAATTACTACTATATATTCATGTTTGGTTTCTTTTCTATTTCTTTATCTAATTTCCAATATTAGACTATTGGTTTCTGTGGAGGATGATACTGAGGAGATGAAGGAGCAGATGCACAAGGAGATGGGAAAGGTATACACTTACAAAAGCCATGGTGCTTAATGATGAGGATATTTCGTCCCTTACTAATAGGTCTGCTGTGTGATGTGTTTCAGGTAATATCCATGCTGTGTGATTTAATGATTTTGGGGCTGCCTTCAAATCTCCATGATTGTAAAAAAAAGTATGAACAAGGCAGCCATCAAATATGTAATTCTCACAATCTGCATTTCAATCCAAAACCCATCCATTGAATTTAAAGTGTAAAAAAATACAAATTAAAGTATTTGAATAGTATATGATCTAAAGTGAAAAATTAAATATACAATGGCAATGATGGCATATATTGAGCATTGATGCAACTATTTATTCTGCTCATTTCATTTTTATATTTTACAAAAAGTTGTATTGGATAATTGCAGGTCATGAAGAAGCTATAGATGAATTATTTTTTGAAGTATTTGTGAGTTTAGAATGTCCAAAAATGGAGTATTTGTATAAAATGTAATTAAGTGGATATAAAGTGTATATATCCACTTACAAACTGTTGTTGCAATTGAATGTTCTTTTGGATGGATGTACATTTCTTGCATGTCACCGGGATGTAACAGAAAACTTTCTGACGAATCCGGTGAACTGATTTGTACCAATTGTGATAAGAAATATAAAGAAGGAATGGCAAGGTATCGGGTCAGAGTTATTGTTCTAGATAAAGGTCTAGATGATGCTCCCTTCCTATTATGGGATAGGGAGTGTTCTGAATTAGTTGGTATCCCAGCACACAGTTTGTACACAAAGTATAATAAGGTAAAATTAAATTTCTTCTAAATTAAACACGTACATACAGAGTCTGAGATGATATTTCTTATTAGAATGTATGTTATTTTTTTTTGTTAGGTTTCTGACATTCCAAAAGAATTGGAAACATTAGTGGGTATGAGAATGGTATTTAGGATATCATTAAAAATGGAGTTCATGAAGGGAGCTAATTCAGCCTACACTGTTATGAAAGTTCTAAGGGATGAAGCCTTAGTGTCAGCATACTGTTCTAAACTGATTGAAGACCAAGACAAGGACTTGATATCAAAAATGTTAGATGAGGACGAGGAGGAAGAGGAGGACTCGGATCAGGTTTTGATTATTACTAAAGTCAAATAAAGTTGTACAGTTTTAATCTTATGGTTGACAGGTTTTAGACTAAACTTTATTTTAATATGCAGGAAGCTTCAAATGGAGACAATGAGGTCAACAGTCCATTAAATCTACATCAGTCTCAAAGCCTAGACAATGATCATTCACAGGCGGATGGTGTGAAGCGATCGCTTATGGACCAGTTTTCATCCTCTAGCAAGAAGGGAAAAACTGTGGTGGTTAAACAAGAAAAAATCTGAGCTGTTCTGGGATACTACAAACTATTACCACATTATTGTGGTTTTTTTTTTTTTTTTTTTTATATATTTTTAAAATGATCATTTGCCATGTTAAATTGGACTGTGTTTGTCCTGAACAATTTCATGTTATTTTAATCTATGATTAGACTATTTACCTTTGTTTTTTACCTATGATTTTTGGTAAACATTCATTACACTCTGTTTATTACATATACTGTTAGATATATGAATCTGAATGCAAGACAAGAAAGAAGCAACCACAGGGAAGCAACCACAGGGAAGCAACCACAAGGAATCAAACACAAGGAATCAATCACAAGGAATCAAGCACAAGTATATGGTAGTTAAGGAAGCAAACACATTCAACCAGTGTAACACACAATGGTTTTCAATTACTAAGCTGTAGCAATCTGCTATTTTGAAAACTGTACTCTATCAATTATTAAGTCTGAATTTTTAATTGGACTCTATCAAATGTAATCAAACTTATTATTTACAATGGTAACAGACTGTTCTGGTACTTTACAACTCACACACTTTAAATGTAGAGCATTAGCAAACTATCATCAAAAAAATGTACAACTTAGTCTTTGATCAGTATGATACAACAAAAAAAAGATATATACAATCAAAATGGTTATTTATACAGACAAACATTGGTGATTTAAATAATGGTTTTTTCTACAGTAAAAAAAAAAAAATAAGTTCACTTGGTCAGATTCAAATGTAATCAAATTTTCATAACTGTGTGAGTTTAAAATGCTACTTTATATAATGTAATAAAACTGTATATTTACATTGGAAACATCGTACTCTTTTAAAATAATTAACTCACACACTCTAAATATCATCATTAGCAAACTATAATTAAAAAGAAACTGCTCACACTTTTAAGTTTAAGCAGTTTGAAATTAAGTTTTAAATAAAAGAAACTGCTCACACTTTTGACTTTATTTATTAAGTTTCTGTATATCATTGGTGTTTTTATGCATCAAAAAACAAAGAACAAACACAATACACTTATCATTCGTATATCTTTAATTAAACATTATTTAAAGAGTAAAAAAAAAAAAAAAACTCAGCATAAATTCACTTGGTCAGTTTCAAATGAAATTACATTTTAAGAAGTCGAATGTATACCGAACCCAAATCAAGCCTAGAAATGTCAATTAAAAACTCATACACAGGTAAATTTGAAATAGAGGAGTAACACTGCAGGGAACTTCCTCATTACAAAATAAAACTGTTGTTTTCAAATTACAAGATGTATGATCATGTCTATCTGAGATCAAAGTACACAATCTGGGACTAACACTGTTGACATGAGGAAAAGTACATATCACACCTAATGTTAACACTACATAACAGTACATAGGACTCATAACAGTACAATTCAGACTAATTGTGATAAAATGTGAATACAAAATAAACAATTCAAAGTAATGTCTATTTGTGTTTTTTTTTTTAACATAACTATTACATTGGTCAAATTTCTAAAGAAGAAAAGTGTATAAATAACTCAATTAAATCCTAAACCACCAATCAAAACAACCTTTAATTAGTTACAATTTCATTTACATTCTCAATTAGTTTAGATAGAATATGAACAGTATATTCTTTCTATTCAGTTTTATTCTATTCAAAGTATACTAAATAGAATATATTTAGGATAAATGAGTAAAAACATTTGGTAAACTGCAATCCATTGAAGTAAATATAATTTAAAACTGTTACAAAGTCAGACTGCTTTGGAACTGGATCATCACAGTCCATATGAGATAAACTTTGACATTTTAGGCCTAACACCTTGGACATCACAGTACATATCAGATAACCTTTGGAAGATAAATTGGATGTACTAAATATTAAAAACACAAGAACTATTTATATGAATAATAATTAAGGCTTATCAACCAAAAAGGGAAATAGACATGTAAAATTAATTCTCTGCAATCCACTAAGTTGCTGTTTACAGTTAGGGCATCAGAACTGTAACTTCATCATTTGCCAAAGCTTAGAAAAAATGTTAGTCACAATATCTATTCCAAAACCACAACTAAAATGATGAATTTATGAGGATAACCTGGAACATTGAAAAGAAAAGAAAAAGTGTAAACAGAAAACCTGTTTACAGACTATATAATAATTTATAGCATAGATAATGTACAGCATACTTAACCAGTCATCAGAAAACAAAACTGTGTACATCATAAACTAAATAATTAAAAGAAAGTGGGAACATGTGTATTCAATATCATAAAAACTAATTGGCTTTGTTGTTTTCCAATAAAAAATGAAGAGTCATATCATTGCTTTTCATCATTTCTATTACACTACACTCTTAAATGCTAAAAACCCAATAAAAGCTTAACCTATTTGAATACAACTATTTCTAATACAAATAAAATCACAACAAAACACAGGAACATACACAATAACAGCTCAGATATGAGGAAAATAGTTGCTTCTACAATAATAGGAAGCAAAAGGAAGCAAACATTCGACAATCAAGGTACCATAAACACTGCTTGAAACTGAAAATTTATACTTTACCTAAGAATTTTTTGTTCATTGCACAAATTTACACCTATTGAACTCCGTTGATGCCTCCTTACCTTCCCACCTTTGAATGTGTAGATATAGATCTAACAACTACACCTCTGCAATTAAATTAGGTATCATTTGGTTAGTGTATAATATCCTAGGAATACTCAGAAGCCAATAATGTCTGATGTTAGGTATATAGACAATAATACAAAAATAAATTAAAGATCTAGAATATGTTAAATATTCTAAGATAAGAATTTAGACAAACAAATTTGTACTGTTAAACTTATCTTGCATTTCAGTCCTTTAATCTGCATCTAAGTCATGAACACCGTACGGACCCATTTTCTGATCTGCTTGATCTAGAATTAGGAAACAAAAAAAAAAGTTTAAATTTGATCTACAATTAGACGGTAAGACTTAATCTATAAGCAAATACAAACTACGATAGGGTATAAGACTTGCTTACCTTACATCTGATGTAGTCGAATAGGATAGTAATTGAAGATTGAGATACGAAGCTTGACGTTAGAACCTTAAAAATGCCGATCCGATTCTAAAAACCAAGATCGGAGATTAATAGTTGAGATCCTCGAACAACAACTAAACCGATCTCAGTGTGGTTTTCACAAATGAACCCTAATCGGATCTTACTGCAATCGGTTTAGGGGTTGAGATCTTCTACGAATTAAAGAAGATATCAACACTGTAATGGCAGATGACGAGTTCTACTGTCGGAGATGGGGTTTTTTGTCTGAACAGATAGAGAGATAAGGTTAGGTAGATGTGAGAGGATGCTAGCTGTACGAGAGTGTGGAAGAGAATGGATCAAGAAATGGCAGATCCATCTAGAAGACCCCTAAATGCAAATGACAGTATTCTAACATTATATTGGATATAATTAGTAGGTAAATTTTGCTTTGATTTTTAAATTATAGAATTATTGGTCAAATCTAGGTTGTGGATAATGGTCCACAATATTGGGTGAACAATTGGTCCATCATCTACATTTTTAATATACTCAAAGTATATTTAAATGTAATTTATTTCTGTACTTAAGTTGTAATTTTTTAGACTTATGGTACATTATATACAATTATGTACACTAGGTAGATTAAAAAGTCACTTTCAAAATATATAACTTACGTAGCTCAATTTCCAGAAATTAGTATATTACAAATGTATTTTATTTGGAATTATTTAGATAATCATATCGTTATGTTTAAAAGTAAAGGTACTTATCTATGAATATTTGCACCTTTTAATTGCAGAAAATGTTGAAAATTCTCTGGTTACAAGTACTCACAACGCTATTTTGAAAAAAAATAGCTCAAAGTTACATACGGAATGCACACCACTACAAGTGGGTACTTCAAGTGATACACCAAAAAGTGGTCTAACAACAGGTAAACGCTCTGCACTTTTCAAATGTAATACCGTTTGGCATTTACTTAGGTCTAATACACTATTTAGAATTTATTATTATTTTTTTAACATTTTTGGAAACCTGCAGTGAATCCAGAGAGTATAAATATAAATATGAGTACATGCCTCATGGAATATACGACAAGCAAAAGTAACTCCAGACATTTTGTATTAGGCGGCAGAACTCCCTATTTATCCTGTACAACAAGCTCTACACTTCCCGGTTAGTTATATTAAGGCATATACTTAATATTCTTTATTTCATATCAGAACTCGGATATCATCAATGACAGACACAAAAACTTTTCATTTGTTGCAGAGGGTACAATAACTATGTCGAACAGCACACGATCACCTCTACAAAATATATCAAACCGTAAGTATTGTTAGATCTATTTTTAACTTTGCTTAAGTAGTTATTTTTATGTATTGAACTTTTTTTTTTTCTACTTAAAATAAAGTCGCTACCAGACAATGCAACAAGAGTCCATGCATGAATGAGGGTAAAGACCATAGCCAACATAATGTGGTCAACCGCGATTTGTTTCAAGATTTTGAAGAAGTTTGCAATACTAATCGCATTTTAGAACAAATGGAAGACACTTGTGGTAAGTTCAACATACACTAACATTTGCGAAGTTACTTTACAAAAAAAATGTTAAAGTTTATGTATTTAGTTGTTTAAATCAAATGTATTACTGTATCGTAGGATTGGTCGAAATTCCGCAACAACCTATACAACATATTCCAAATGGTAATTCCTTTATTATTTATAATCTTACGTAAATTCAAAATTATTTTAGGTGTACGTTATTATGTTTAGTGTAGAAACCAATCGCATTCACCTTTTTGATAATAATCAGTTCAATACGTGTATGCATAATATGAAATGTTTAAGGTCATCTTATATAATTGACCTAAATAATATTTAATTATCAATGTAGTTGAATACAAAGATCTTGGTGATGCAAATAACACGTGTCAAACATTGTGGAGCGCTTTTTTGGCACGAAGAAAGGATAAACAAAACAGTTATTCATGGCACCCCAAGATATTCAATGTGTTGCAACAACGGTAAGATTAAATTGCCACCAAACCTGAGGCCACCAGATGCAATTTACAATCTATTTTTTGGAGAAGGAGAAAAAAGCAAGCAATTCCTGCAAAACATTAGAACATACAATAGTATGTTTTGCTTCACGTCCATGGGTGGTAAAATAGATAGAAGCGTGAACAAGAACGGTGGTCCACCAGTTTTCAGGATAAATGGCCAAAACTTTCACTACATTGGTAGTCTCTTGCCGGTCGACGGGAAAAAACCCCATTTTGCCCAGTTGTATATATATGATACTAATAATGAACTTAGTAATCGTATCAATTCTGTAAGGTACGTACCTGTTAATTAATTATATGTATACTTACAATCATATTATACCGCACATCCATTCATATTATATGTGCATAATTCATATGATTTTTTTGTCTCTTTCTAGGCCAGATGGTGAGCAAAACGGAATCCATGTAGAGATTGTTAATGATATTCAACAAGTGTTGGATACATGTAATGTCTTGGTCAAATCATTCCGCATGGCACGATCTGAGCTACAAAAGAATCCACTTGCTGAGGTCAAAATTAAATTGCTTGGGAAGAGATCAAAGGATGCCAGAACATACAATTTCCCGCAAGTTTCTGAAGTGGCAGCATTAATTGTCGGTGATATTGATACAAATATTGGAGAACGGGACATTATGGTGGAGACGAAAAGTGGCCTCTTGCAAAGAATTAGTGAATTAAATCCAGCTTACTTGCCGATGCAATACCCTCTGTTGTTTCCGTATGGTGAGGACGGATACAGGGAAGACATCCCCTTCTCTACATTAAAAGGAAACACAACTGGTCGTCAAAGGATAAGTCCTCGAGAATATTTTGCATACCGTATAATGTCGAGGGTCTCTGAGGTATCTACTTTATTGCATTCAAAGAGGTTATTCCAACAATTTCTGGTAGATGCCTATACAATGGTGGAGTCAGGAAGGTTAATCTATATAAGGACACACCAAAAAAGTTTGAGGTGCGAATCGTATAATTGCTTGAATGATGCATTAACACGCGATGAAGTTGACCCCACTACTCAAGGAAAGAGAATAATATTGCCTTCGAGTTTTACAGGGGGTGCTAGATACATGATTCAAAATTACCAGGACGCCATGGCGATATGTAGATTGGTCGGATATCCTGATCTGTTTATCACATTCACATGCAACCCCAAGTGGCCTGAGGTACAACGCTTTTTGAATGATAGAAAGTTAAAACCTGAAGATCGTCCTGACATCATATGTAGATTATTCAAAATGAAATTGGATGCTCTAATCTCAGACTGTAGGAAGAACAAGTTATTTGGACCAGTAATGGGAGGTACGTTAATTAAATGCCGCTATTTCAAGATGTACGAGAAAATTCACTGTACCTATTATTTGCTCTATTCTAATTTATTATTTCTTCTTATTTGTTAACAGTGATATATACCATAGAGTTCCAAAAAAGAGGATTACCGCATGCTCATATTCTCCTGTTTCTGGATAAAATCAATGGAACCCATTCTGTAGAAAAATTGGACCACATTATTTCAGCTGAGTTACCTGATCAAGAAGCTGACGCAGAATACTACAAAGTTGTTGAGGAGTTTATGATGCATGGACCTTGCGGGAAAGCCAGGTTGACTTCTCCATGTATGGCGAATGGTAAATGTACTAAACATTTCCCCAAAAAGTTTGTTAATTGCACAACTTTTGATGAGGATGGTTATCCTATATATCGGAGAAGAGACAATGGTCGTTCCGTGACGCGCAATGGGATTAACTTGGATAATAGGTACGTTGTACCACACAATAGGCATTTGTTGTTAAAGCATAGGGCTCATATTAATGTTGAATGGTGCAATCAGTCCCGTTCAATCAAGTACCTGTTCAAGTACGTGAACAAGGGTCACGACAGGGTTACAGCAGAGTTTTACAGGACCAGCAATGATCAAGATGGACCGCAGGTTATTGATGAAATCAGTATGTACTATGATTGTAGGTACATATCGCCGTGTGAAGCATCGTGGCGGTTGTTCGGTTTTGATATACAGTTTAGGACACCATCAGTGGAACGATTGAGCTTTCACTTGCCGAATCAACAAAGTGTTGTTTTCGCAGATGATGATCCCGCTGACAACATTCTCAGCCGGCCAACAATCTTACAAAGCATGTTCCTGGAATGGTTTGAGGCAAATAAAACCTACCCTGAAGCAAGGAATTTGACATATGCTGAAATGCCAACGAAATTTGTATGGAAGAAAGATATTAGAAAATGGCAGCCAAGGAAAAGAGGATTTTCAATCGGTAGAGTATTCTATGTGCCTCCTGGGTCAGGGGAGATATTTTATTTGAGGTGTCTTTTGAATAAAGTCAAAGGTCCCACAAGTTATTTAGACATACAAAAAGTTGATGGCGTCCAATATGAATCTTTTAGGGATGCGTGTTGTGCTAGAGGATTAGTAGATGACGACATGGAATATGTTCATGCTATAGAAGAAGCAAGTCACTGGGCAACACCTGTGAATTTGAGAAGATTGTTTGTCACTCTCTTGATGACTAACTCAATAGCAAAACCAGAGGTGGTGTGGGAAGCTGCGTGGATTCATTTGTCCGACGATGCACAATTCAAGATTAGACAAGAATTGGGAATTCCAGGTATTGTATTTATTCATTTTTACTGTTACGATACAATTTGACCAAAAAAATTATAATAGTTGTTAATAATGTTATCACAGATTGGATTATATCAGAAGATGAAAAGAAGAATTTTGCACTTACGGAGATAGAAATAATGCTTTCAGCTATGGGAAAAAGTCTGAAAGACTTTCAAGGGATGCCCATACCCGATTTAGTTAATCATTCTAGAACAACTAATCGGCTGGTACAAGAGGAATTGGCATATGATGTTAATGTAATGAAGGAAGAGAATGATACTTTGGTGGAGAAACTAACTGAAGAGCAAAGAACAATATATGACAACGTATTGCAAGATGCTGAGAATAATCTTGGAGGACTTTTTTTTGTTTATGGATACGGTGGAACGGGAAAAACATTCTTGTGGAGAGCATTATCTTCGGCTCTAAGGTCTAAGGGTGAGATAGTTTTGAACGTTGCATCGAGTGGCATAGCTTCTCTTCTATTACCCGGAGGAAGAACTGCCCATTCAAGGTTCGCAATACCCATCGCTGTTAACGAAGATTCAACCTGCAATATCAGCCAAAGCAGTCCTTTGGCACACTTGATCATGCAATGTAAGTTGATCATTTGGGATGAGGCACCAATGATGCATAAATTCTGCTTTGAAGCGTTGGACCGCTCTATGAGAGATATAATGCGTGCCAAGAATCCAAACAGCTTTGATATGACTTTTGGTGGAAAAACAGTGGTGTTAGGTGGAGATTTCAGACAGATTCTACCAGTCATTCCAAAGGGCACGAGGCAAGATATTGTGCTAGCAAGTATAAATTCTTCCTATCTTTGGAGAAGCTGTAAAGTGTTTAGGTTAACAAAGAATCTACGGCTTAGGGCTTTGAAATCAGATAGTGAAGTTCAAGAGATTGCGGATTTTGCAAAGTGGATTGCTAATATAGGTGATGGAACAATTGGTGATTCAATGGATGGAGAATCTGAGATAAATATTCCGGAACAATTTTTGCTCAACTGTGGAGAGGATCCTATTGCTACAATTGTTGATAGCACATTCCCTATGTTTCGAAGTGGCCACAGAGATCATGAATATCTAAAAGATCGTGCGATACTGGCGCCAACTTTGGATGTTGTAGATACAGTCAACGAATACATGAATGACTATAACAACGCTGAAGGAAGGACGTATCTCAGTTGTGATTCGGTATGCAAATCTGATTCTAATGTTGACATGCTTGCTGATCTGCACACCCCGGAATTTTTAAATGGCTTACGATGTTCTGGAGTTCCAAATCACTCATTGACTCTAAAAGTTGGCTCCCCAGTTATGCTCTTAAGAAATATTGATCACTCATTGGGATTGTGCAATGGTACAAGGATGATTATTTCAAAGTTGGCGGATCATGTTTTAGAAGCTCAAATACTATCTGGATCAAGTGCTGGTACAAAGGTCTTAATTCCAAGGATGTCATTAACACCTTCTGATCCAAGATTGCCGTTTAAATTCCAAAGAAAGCAATTTCCGCTAATGTTGTCATATGCAATGACAATAAATAAAAGTCAGGGCCAAACACTGTCCAACGTGGGTTTGTTTTTGAAGAGGCCGGTTTTTAATCATGGTCAAATGTATGTAGCATTGTCAAGAGTTAGTAATCCTAAGGGATTAAAAATTCTGATTTATGACGAAAATGTACAATCGAAAAATACGACTACAAACGTCGTATATAAAGAAGTATTCAATAATGTTTAATACATTTGAATTGGTTTGAGGCAGTGTTTTTTTATTATACAATAATATATATTATATGGTTGAAATATATTGCCGTGCATCGCACGGGTGGAACTACTAGTATATATTAAAATGATGTGTGTGCACGTGTAACCTGCATAATAAATTTGACATTTGAGGAGTAATGCATACATTATTTATATATATAATCAATATTATATAATATAATTATATAAAAAAAATTATAGAGATTAATTAATAGATAGTGTTTATATTAGAGATTTTTATATAATATATAGTTTGTACTATTTCAATTTTTTTAAAAAAAATTATTTGATTGCGTTTGTAGAGAATGAACCCATATTTGTTTATGGACATTTATATGTTGCTGCATTCAGAATAAGTAACTCAGACTGTCTCAAGATATTAATTTGTGGCGAAACACAAAATAATTGTACTTCTACTACTGATGAAGTTTATAAGGAGGGTTTTTATAATTTGTAATTTAATTTTTTCTGCCAATAATATTTTCCCTTTTTTGCACAATAACACTTTATTTTTATTAAAATTGTATTTACACTGTGCATCGCACGGGACAATATCTAGGAAAATACTAATTATGCTCCATGGAGAAAGCAAAATACTAAGTTCATACTAAGTAAATACTAAGCAATATCTAAGAAAAAAAATATGATTCAAAAGGCATAGTAAATACTGAATATTATCATAACTTATCCTAATGTTATAATAATAGTAACGGATAAACGTTACATATTATACCCAAAAAAAAAATGTGATTCAAAAGGCATAGTAAAATAATGATTTAAGGAACAGAATCATTTAAAATCTTTTGTTAAATAAAAAAGTCTACATTGTACGCAACTGTTTCAAGAGTTAGTAATCCAATGTGTTTAAAAATTTTGCTTTGTGGCAAAAATGTATCATAATGTCTAAGTACGGCTAAAAATGTTGTGTACAAAAGAAGTTTTCAACAATGTGTAATAAAATTTCAAAGTTGATCATTTAAAATTTATTAGATTTTTAAACTGTATATTTTTTCATCTTATTATATTATACTGAATATTCTATATACTATATATATAGCCGTGCATCGCACGGGTGCAACTACTGGTTAGACTAATATAAATTATATATACAAAGTGTATTATATATATATATATATATATATATATATATATATATATAATGTTTTCCTACCATTTTTTTGTGGTTACAAATCATTTGTTTAATATTTATTCAATTATTTATATATATACCTCTATTTGTGGTTACAAACCATTTGATTAATATTTATGTAATTATTTAATTTTTAATCTCTATTTTTTTTCTTGTGTACATGTTATGAGATTATCTTCTCAGAAAATGAAAAAAATCAAGCAACATCAAATCATTTATATATGATTTTATTGAGTTCAGGTTACGGGATGCATTATTGGGTTAGTTTTGGGCTAAGTATTTGTTTAAAAAAAATAAAAGTCAAAGTATCTATGAGGTCCCTGTACTATAATGTTTTGTTCAATTTAGTCCTTCTACCTTAATTTTGTTCAATTTAGTCCCTATACTGTTAAAAGTGAAACAATTAAGGACAATAGCTGATGTGGCGCTGACATTATATCTGTCACGTCATCATACTTACATGCCAATTCATATATTATTTTATAAATATTTAAATTAATTATTTTTACCAAAAATATATTACATTAATATGTCCAAAATAAATACATAAATATAAGCTATTGTTCTTAATGGTTTCACTTTTAAAAGTACAAGGGCTAAATTAAACAAAATTAAGGTAGAAGGACTAAATTGAACAAAACACTATAGTATAGGGACCTCATAGGTATTTTGACCAAAAAAATAAAGCTATGACCAATAATTTATTATATTAAGTAATATATTTATCTATTAAATATTATGAAATAACATTTATATTGATTTATTTTTATATTTTGTAATTTATAATATACATACACACACACACACACACACACACACACACACACACACACACACACACACACACACACACACACACACACACACACACACACATATATATATATATATATATATATATATATATATATATATATAAAATTTCTATTTATTAGTTAAGTTTTTTCTAAATTAAAAAATAATATGAATTAAATTCATATATTTTTATACTATATTTAGCATTATTGTATAAACTTTTTTTGAATTAAATTCATATACTTTTTATACTATATACAACAATTTTTCTATATCGCATGTGAATTTGTTTTTGAAAAAGATTGTCTTTAATCATGGTCAAATGTACATAGCACTTTTTAGAATAAGTAATCTAAGGGATTAGAAATTTTAATTTGTGTTGTTTTCAAAAAATAAATCAAAAATAAAATAAAAAATTTTGATTTGTGGAGATAATGAAATTTATGAGTACGACTAAAAATTCCGTATAAAAATTTTCAATAATGTGTAATACAATTTCAATATTAATTATTATTTAATAATTTTTCACTGTACATATTTTCTTCATTTTTTATTATTATATTATATTGTTTAATTATTATTATTATTATTATTATTATTATTATTATTATTATTATTATTATTATTATTATTATTATTTATGGCCGTGCATCGCACGGGTGCAAATACTAGTTTCCTTAAAATGTAGCTTATTTGTATCCATCACATTAGGAGTAAAATTTAGATAGATATTGACCCTGCTTGATAAAATAGTTAGTTTATCAATCAATTTTGACTTATTTGACCATTATTGATTGTTTGACCAATAAGATTTAAGAGTGCAAATTAGTTTTGCTTGAAATTTGAAATCACTTTATGTAAGCAACTAGTTGGAGACTTCATATTGCAGTATAATACACAGCAACAAAGTCCGACAGTAATGATCCCACATAAGCTTTATCAAAGTGTTCTTGGTACCCACTGAATGAGTTGGGAAAAGTATCTGTGACATTCCTCGTGTTCAGAATATTGCCGAACATGTCGAAGTTCACTGCAATGGAGTCCGTCATAGGAATAGGTTGTTGTTGTTGTTGCTGCTGAGGTTTAGGGATGCTCAAAGCCACCCAAAAACCCCCTAATGTCCCCCTCTTCACGTTGTCGGGTTGTCCTTCCAGGTTTTCCAGCACGGTCTCGGTTGTATTAGCCTTTGGACCTCTAATGAAATACTTGATAATCCTGCGTCCGATGAACTCAGAGATCATAATGAATGTCTGGTCTATGTCCGTTGCCATCCCTGCTGGCCCCGACAGCCCGTTTAGCAACACCGTTACTTGTCCCTTGGCCGCCGAGTACTTTAGCAGTCTCCCCGACGTGTCGCCGCTCTGCACTATTTGCGTAAAGTTGCTGCAAATTAAGATAGCCAACATTTTAATTTGTTGTTAATGGTGGTAAGTGGGATTGTTATGTTGAGCGGAGGTCTACTGGCCAAGTCTAGTACCCGGTGACTAGGGATTATTATGCGTAAGTTGATAAAGGGCAGATAAAAGGCTAGTAAAGGGCTTAAAAGGTCAAGCCCAACACGTCTCAAAAATGTGATGGTGGTTTGAAAATGATAAGAAAATCATTAAAATGAGTAAATGTGCTCTAATAAGTGGGTTTGAGTGCAAGCCGGAGAGGCGGGTAAAGGGCTGGTAAAAGACTTAAAAGGTCAAGTCCAACACCATGTGCAGTCGTTATATCATGGACCGCGGTGCATAATCGATTATGCACCACGCATCAAAACGGCACCGTTTCTTTAAGTAAAGAAACGGCACGCTGTTAGTGTTAATGGAGTGACACTATAATGTATCTAAACCGATACCGTCTCACGTATTATTTTATATTATCAAATGAAACTGCAGTTATATCAAAATGATACTGTAGTTGTGGTGAAATGAAATTGCAGTATATATAAAATGAAATTGAATAACATTTCACGTATTTGAGTGTATATTGTACAATGAAGTTGTAATTATATTGAAATGATCATGTAGTTGTGTTTTAATGAAACTATAGTGTATATAAAATAAAATTAAATAACATTTTCACATATTTGAGTGTATAAATATATAATGAAACTGTAATTATATCGAAATGAAACTGTAGTTGTGTTGAACTGAAACTGCAGTGTATACAAAATGAAACTGAAGAATATAGTTATTTTTTGCGAAACGTCGCCGCGAAACGGATTCTTTTCATTAAATAAAATGACGTCGTTTTGATGCGTGGTGCATAATCTATTATGCACCGCGGTGCACGATATAATTTGCCCACCATGTGATGGTTGTTTAAAAGTGATAGGAAAATCATTAAAATTAGAGAAAATGGTCAATTAAGCCCCTAAACTTTACCCTAAAGGTCAATTAGCCCCTTAAACTTTAAAAACGGTCAATTAAACACTCAAACATGTTAAATTTGGTCAATGAAGCTCAAAAATCGGTAAATAACCTGTTATTACAGGTCATTTTAATTCCGGCAAGGAAATCCGGCCACCGGTGACAGATTCCGGCAACCGGCGAATTTTTCCGGCGGCCAGCGAGATTTTCCGCCCGTCCGGTCGTCTTCCACTGGAGAAGACGACCGGACGGCCGCCTTCTCCAATGGAGAAGGCGGCAGGCGGCCGTCTGCCGCCTTCTCCAGTGGAGAAGACGACCAAATCTGGTCGTCTTCTCCATTGGAGAAGAGGACCAGATCTGGTCATCTTCTCCAATGGAGAAGATGAGCAGACGATCGTATTCTCCATTTGAGAAGACGACCAGATCTGGTCGTCTTCTCAAATGGAGAAGGCGGCAGACGGCCGCCTGCCGCCTTCTCCAATGTAGAAGGCGGCCGTCCGGTCGTCTTCTCCAGTGGAAGACGACCGGATGGCCGGAAAATCTCGCCGGCGGCCGGATTTCGTCGCCGGAATTAAAATGACCTGTAATAACAGGTCATTTATCGGTTTTTGGGCTTCATTGACCAAATTTAACATGTTTGAGTGTTTAATTGAACTTTTTTAAAGTTTAGGGGGTTAATTGACCTTTAGGGTAAAGTTTAGGAGCCTATTTGACCCTTTTCTCTTAAAATTAATATAGGTGTTCTAATAAGTGATTTTAGAGTCAGGTCACGAGTTCGAGCCCCAACAATAACATTGAGGGATTGTTGGATGGAAGTTAATAAAGGGCCCATAAATAGCTTATTAAAAAACTAAGTCTAGCACCAACCTCTTAAAATGTGATGATAATTTATAACGAAATAAAATTGCGCCTTTTGCGCTTGATCCTAATAGTTAATAATGTTTATTTTGAGAATGAGCATTATCATATGTTACCGTGATCGGAAAATATCGCCGGCATCTACGAAATACACGTCCCCAGTTAATTCATCGACGGCTACAGCATCGGTAAAGCTGAAATTTCTGCCATCAACGCCGGCTGCTAGCTGAGTTGCAAGCCCACCATTTCTTCCCACCTTTAAAACCCCATAAAACATGTCAGCCACATAGAGCACACCACGAGCATGATCAAACTCAAGACCCAATGGTCTTCCACATTCGGCTTGCATATTTGTAATGTTGATCCCATCACATTTTTCCTTGGTCCTGATATGGTCAAAATATAATTCAATTATAATAAAAACTTTTGTGCGATGGATTAGATCAAGATAAAAATGATACTTATACCGGAAAATGTAATGCTAATTATGAAAAAAAGTTTGTTAAGGAAAAATGTAATACTTTTGAAGAAAGATGTAATAGTTTTACATATTGATTTAAATGTATTACATTTTTCTCACCCCACCCGTCTCACAGATAAGGATCCGTGACGGTTTTATAAGAGAGTCAAAATACAGGTAAAAATTGGTCTGAGACTGTCTCACATGTAAAAACTTGTGTGAGACTGTTTCACGAATCTTTGTCTGTGAGACGGGTCGACTCGTAGAGAACTGGGTACAATTTTAGTCATTAGAGCATCTTCAATAGACATGAATTTTAAAAAGTTTGTGCAGGTCTGACTATGAAAGAGAATATGAGAGAGAAGGAAAAAAACAAAACAAAAAAAAAAAAAAAAAAAAAAAACAAAATCTGAAATGCAAAAAAAAAAAAAGAAAAAAGAATATACAATGTATTGCACGCGCCTGACTGGACGCGTCAGGCGCTTCTGGTGTGCTTCACGCCTTCACCCACACTAGAGGAGGCTGTTGCTTTTTTTGGGTGGGCCCACTTTTTTTTCAAAAAAAAAAAAAAACAAGTTCTCCTGCAAGTACCAAACACCTTCTCTTTTCTCTTCCTCTCTCCTCCACATAAGCAACTCAACTTACAACAAAGAGTTATACTACAAAGACTCTCAAAATTCTACTCCCTCATTTATACTCCCTGAGGTGGCAAAACAGGATTGGTCATTTTCATCATGTGGGTCCACAGAAAAATGTCTACATCAAGAGTATGTGAGAGGGACTACAAGTTGGGAGTTTAAAATGGGAGTACACCAAGTATTTTCCTACAACAAAATGCCCCTATTGGGGATGCTCTAAGTATTACAATATTTATTGTATTATTATTTATATCATAAATAACAAGCAACTATCATAGATTCGACTTATCTCACGAATTAAGATTCATGAGACAGTCTCACACCAGTGACTCTAAAAATACAATTCTATTATATAAATGCAAGACATATGCATCCTACTTAACATGGCGAACACTTACTATACCTGAAAGGGGATGTGGTAGCAAAATCATTGAAATTCCCATTCAGAAATTTGAGAATTCTGCCATCACTAACACCGGTATAAATTCCTTGGTCTAGTGGATCAACAGCAGTGTCTTCAGGGCCAGAAGCATGCTGGAGATTGAGAATGATTGGGAAATCTACACCAGGCTGAGAATGAATCACACATGGAGAGGAAATGAACATTAGTATCGAAATCCAGAACATTATTGTTAGTGATTTCATATTGCTTGTAGATGAGATGAGAGTTGATGGTGATGATCCAATGAATTGAGTCTATTTATATGTGGAGGGGGAGACTCAATTGTTTCGTGTTCTCAATGACCACCCCACGCTATATCTACTCCTACATGGTGTGGAAAATACAACAAAAATATTCTTTTTTTTTTTTCTTTTTTGAAATTGTCATGTTTATTTTGTTTGAGTCAGTTTGATATGCTTAAAATTAAAATTTGAAAATAATAGTTAGATATGTAAATTTAAAATTATATAAAATGTAATGGTAGTAAAGTTTTAACAAAAGTAGAAATGGTATTAGTATAGAGTTAATCAACAATTTGGTCCCTCAATTATTGTCAAACTGTGAATGTAGTCCTTTAATTCCTTAATCATCGATTTAGTCCCCGAAAATAATTGTTTTTAGTGGATTTAGTCCTCCGACCGTAGTCCGTCAACCAGCCGGCGAGAACTCCGATTAACCATGGGTATTTTGGTATTTCAGCCCTCTTCTTACCTGACCAACCTCCGATTAACCAGCCGGTGGCCTTGTCTTACTTGCAGAGATTGGGGCTGGAACAAGAAATGGTGTATTCTATGTTCAAAACTCAATCGGATCACTGATTTCAAAATTCAACCCGCGATGACTCGAAGAAAGCGGCTCCTGGGAACTGATTTTCGGCGCGTTGAAAGACAAGGCGTCTCTGATCAAGGCCTCGTTCATGACAAATCACGCCGTTTCATCAGTCCGCGTCACAGTCATACCCGCCACTACCCACGCCTCCACATCTCCGCCGCGGTGGTCGGTGAAGGGATTACGCAGACACACGATGATGCTCTCAACCCTGTCAATTCCTCTTCTCAGTCAATTGTTCTAAACAATGCCCTATAAATTGGAAAGATTGGTCATCAACCGCATCATCAACCTTCCCCCTATCATCCGCCACATAGTAATAGATTAGCCGGCCACCGTGCAATGAAGCGAACGATTCACTCGGCGATCTGGTCAAAGACGACGACGAAAGACGAAAATCGGTTAAATCATCGTCGTCGTTGTCCTCCGATCGCGGCACCTTCTTAGGCGAGTCAGGCAGAGTCTCAATGCAATCAACTTCCCATAGAATCCAGTTTTGATGGCGATGAGGAATGTCGTGGGTGATTGAATTTCTCCAACGCAATCAACTCCCTTTCGTCCCTATTTGTTGGGCTCCCATTCCGGTTCTGAACCCAATTTCTTAGGCGTTGTTTGGCGAATTCGTCTCCCTGTGACGCCCAGGAGGAATTGCTCGTCCATGGCGATAAGGTATTTTCTGTAGTAACTCTTTAGGCGTATCACATTGTCAATCCTTCTACGAATTCCACTGTCCATTTCGCCGCTCCTTGGATTCTTCAATGTCGTTGATTTTGGTCAAATTTGAACTCCACGGCGATAGGGATTTTTGTCGATTTGGGACTCCACAGTTTGGCTATGCTTTCTCAGGTAAGAAGAGGGCTGAACGAATAAAAAGACCAAAATACCCATGGTTAATCGGAGTTCTCGTCGGCTGGTTGACGGACTATGGCCGGAGGGACTAAATCAACTAAAAACAATTATTTTCGAGGACTAAATCGATGATTAAGGAATTAGAGGACTACATTCACAGTTTGGCAATAATTGAGGGACCAAATCGTTGATTAACTCTATTAGTATATAATTTAATTTGTATGTTTTTTGCATTTTTATTCATTTATATATATTTTTTTCCTTCTAAGTTGTTAACACGATTAATTAATAACATTAAATATAAAATATAACTTTAATTGCGTAGTGTGATTACTTTTTTCATTAGGTTGGTCTCTTGTCAGACCATCTCACTAGTCTCAATCTGCGAGACGAACTACATCTAATAAAAATTAGTCATAACATCATAATTGCATATATAATCAATAATTTAAACTTTATGTATACTACTTTATATCATAATGTAATACTTTATAGAAAATTTAGACTCTGTAATAGACAATTTGCAGAAAAGAAAGTAATAATATAATATAGCAAAATTATAGATATAATCAATACTTTAAGCCTTATATCTAAAATCTACATCTACAAACTTAATAAGAGCCTAGGCCCCTAGGGGCTAAAAAATATTGGTGTAATTGTTTGTTGAAATGAATGTTTCATATTATTTTAATTTTTCTTTTTTTCCCCTAATTTACCTTCTATTATATCATTTACTTTTCCTAAATACCAATGCATTCCGTCAGTGTAAACTTTGCAGTAGTCAAAACAAGAAAATTATTCATTTTATACATTTATCCTCTATTATATCATTTACTTTTGCTAATTGCACTCTCTTTCAGTTTGGGTTCATTTTTGTATATATGTTGTACTATATGGTTTGAAATTGAGTATAGTGTGCTTTATATTGGACCAAGGGACACATACACAAAAAGTTTGACGTGTTGAGCTAAGGGCTCGACGCGTCCAAAATTTCCCGAAGCCAAGACCGAGATATAGCAAGGGTCTCGACGCGTCGAGCGGCTACAGCAAGGACGTGAAATTCTGACGCCACTTTCAACGCGTCAAGCTTTTCTAGTAAGCTCCGGATAATTGAAGACACTGGTTCGACACGTCGAGCCGGCGAGGGCCTAAGTTGCGTTTTCAGCCCGATTTCACGCTGAATTTTCCCACTTCCTCCGCGATTGGTGCCTGTTATAAAATCCCACATTCCTCAACCCTAAAGGACATTAAGAGATCTTTGGGAGATAAGAAGGAGGAGAAATCAAGAGGCACAAGTTGTTTTGGGATGCGAGAAGAAAACTAAGGAGATTTGAGAAAATCGTTTGGTTCATTCTTGTACTCTCTTTGATATTTTATAATTTCTTTATTATATTTTGCTATGTATAATTTAGCCATGATTGGCTAAATTCCATATAGATTCTTGGATAAAAGTACTGTTTATGAACCTATGTGCATGTGTTCTCATATACTTTAATATATGATTATTTGGGTTTTAAACTTGTGTTGCAATTGTGTTTATATTGTTGTTGCTAGTAGTTCAGTACCCAGATTACTTGTTTCATTGCTTTGTTTATGTCATAACGGGAGTTAGGCATAATTGAGAGTACATACAATTACACTTAACTATTGCACATTGGGAGATGACATATATGTTAGGGAGTTTAATTCTTGATTATTGCGCATCGGGAGATGGTAGTAGTTAGGAATTTATTATGAATGCTTGTTCTTATATTATTGGGTATTTATATCACGGGAGTAACTCTATACCATCTTTGCATTCTCACACTCGTTTAAACCCAGATTTAATATTGCCCTTAAGTTAGGCCCTGGGGGATTAAACACTTGTATCCCAGGAATATCTGCCTCTCTCTATTGTTTTCAAAATCCTGATATTTTGCTTTACATTATTTATTTTATGCAACCATCCAAGATAATCATTAGGATTAGCTTCATAAGAATAAATTAGTAGCTAGTGTTTAATACAATCACTTCCCTATGGATCGAATACCCGATACTCCGGATATTATTTATTTTAGAAATATATTGCAATCAGGTGCGACAGAGGCTGGCAGTGAGCGCGACGACGACTGGCTGGCAGGGTTAAGGAGAAGAAGGTTTGGAAGAAGAAGAATGAAGACTCAACTCTGGAAAATGTCTTTCCCCCAAAAAGGGGGGAAGTTGTTTTCTACAAAAAAACAAAAAAAAAACAAAAAAAAAAAACAAAACAAAAACAAAACAAAAAAACAAAAAAAAAACAATGTTATTTTCCCTTTGACTTATAGTTATTTTTTGTTGACTTTAATTTTCCTTCCTTTACCAAACACCGGAAGCTCGCAAAATGATTTCCAAAAATCATTTTTCGGGTTTCCAAACACACCATTAGTCTTAAAAGGAGACCATTGTTGATAAAGAAATGTGTGTCATGTTGTGTTTATTTGAGACAAAAGGGTTCCACTATGCACATGAAAATATATTTTAAAGTCATAAATTACTTGAATACATTGAATTGTTGTGTTGGAATACCGCTTGAAACTGTTTTTTTTTTTTTTTTTTTTTTTTTTTTTTTTTTTGTCTTCTTTGTTTAAATTAAATAATTAGCATTCTCTACCTCACGTTAGGGTTTTTCTCTCCCTCACATTAGGGTTTCTATTCATTTTTGTGTTGTCCGACAAAAAGACGACGGTCTAATCCGATTTCTTGGTTTACTCTGATGTCTGGGTCTTTTGTTTCTTGGCTACCACATTGACATGGACGCGTAGGCGAGTGAGGATGATGTAGCGCCGCTAGTCGACCATTGTGTAGATATGTTGGAGGAGTTCTTGACGGACAGGTTGGTGACGCTGGAGTTTATGCAACAGGTCATTGGATCTTTTGTTAATTGCGACTTGAATTACTCGGGGGGCCTATGGAGGGTTTTTTATCGTATTCGGGTGACTATTGACGTTACTAAGCCATTGAAGAGGTGTATGAAGCTGATTAAGTGGGATAAATCCACGTGTTTGGTGAACTTTAAATATGAAAGGCTCCATACATTTTGTTTTTTTTTCTGTGGGATCCTAGGCTATACTGATAAATTTTGTTTGAAGGCACGTAAAAAGCAAAGGTCGATGTGGAGAAATATTCGTTTGGTCCTTGGGTGAGAGCGGGTCTAGGGTGGGGTCCTCATGCGGTGGGAAAGCGGTGGTTGGTTCTAACAAGGAAGGGTGTAGGGCGTGGTGGTCTAGATAAGCAAGGTAAGGGGGGTGCACTGCTTGTGGCGGGTTCCTAGATAGTGGGTGCGGGGGCTAATGTTAGTCTTGGTTCTTGGTTCGGGTGAGGGGGTGGTGGCAGTATCTAAAAGGAGGAGGGGAACTATAGAAGCTGACTCTGGCAAGGATGCCATTGGTGAGGACGTCGCAATGGTATGTGTCAAAAAAATTTCGTATGGCGGGTTTTGGCTCCCATGCCCGCCATTCTTCATGAGTATGTTAAGTTGGAACTGTCGTGGCTTGGGCAATCCATGAGCAATTCATGAAGTTAAGGACATGGTGTCCAGTAAGAAGCCTGAGTTAATCTTTCTCATGGAGACAAAAGTGGGATGTGTACATGCAGAGCGTCCGCGGGTACAATTGGGTTATGAATGGCTATTTTATGTGGACAGTTCGAGACTAAGTGGTGGTTTGGCCCTTTTCTGGAAAAAGAATAATACGGCCAGTTTGTTGTCATACCAAAAACCACTTGATATTGTAGTTCTGGTTCTGAATTTGACGTCATGGAGGATGATGTGTTTATATGGTTTTCCTTAGCGCAACAAGCGTAGGGAGTCATGAGATTTACTTCGTGTTCTCCGTGATCGTTCAATGTTGCTATGAGTGGTAATACAATATTTTAATGTCTTCCTGTTATAGAGTGAGAAACGTGGATGAGTTCCCCACCCTGAGAGCCTTTTGCATGGTTTTTGGAGAGGTACTTGATAACTGTGGGTTGCAACATAAGGCTATGGTTGGGTATCCTTTTACTTGGGGATGTGGCTGTGGCACTAGGGCGTGGGTAGAGGAGAAGTTGGATAGGGTTGTGGCTAATGAGAGGGGGGTGGTGCCAGATGTTTGAGGGGGCAAGAGTGTTTATCATTCTAACACATACTTCTGACCACTCAGCTATCTTTTTGGATGTGTGTGTGTGTGGGGAGGGGGGGGGGGGGGGGGGAGAGGGGGTGAGAGCTCAGGTGGGGGTAGGAGGCAAGGTTCAAATTTGAGATGGCGTGGCTGTAAGATGAGAGATGCTGGGGAGTGGTGGAGGAAGCCTAGAATGTGGGAAGGGGTGGGGGTTTGCAGGACTACCTTCGTTAATGCGAGAATAGGTTTTCTAACCGGGGGGGGGGGGGGGGTTATAAGTTTGGGAAGCGAATGAGAGAGTTGCGCTAAGAGCTTTTCAAACTTAGGGACTACATAGACTCTATTTACCTTGTAGACTTCCAGAAGTTGGATCAGGAACTAACCTACTTAAGGGCCTATGAGGACGTGTTTTGGAGGCAAAGGGCGAAGTAGCACTGGCTTAGGGGAGCAGACATAAACACAAAATTTGATCATAGATATGTCTCTGCCCGTAAACATAAAATACAATTTCTAGACTTAAGAATAAAAATGGTGTTTGGGTTGAGGGCGAGGGGATTTTTCCCCTAATTCATTCTTATTTCACTTAGGTCTTCTGGGCTACTGGTATTCGGGAGGGTATTGATAGTTCTTTTTCTAGTGATTTCCCCCCGTGTAACCCAAAACCAGAATGATGACTTACTCCGTCCATTTGAAATGGAGGAGGTTAAATATGCTTTATTCTCCATGTTCCCGGATAAGGTCCCCGGGCTGGATGGAATGAATCTTGATTTTTACTAGCATTTTTGGGACATGATGGGGGGATGTGTCCTCGTTTGCACTTCATTGCCTTAATACGGGCTCATTCCCTAATGGTTTCAATGATGCCAACAATGTGTTGTTCCCAAAGAAAAAGTTGTTGGAAGGGGTGTTTGATCTCATGTCAATTGCACTATGTAACGTGATTTATAAGATAATGGCGAATATGGTGGTTAATCGTATGAAACCGCGGTTAGAAGGTGTGATTTCTGAATCACAAAGTACTTTCATCCCTGATAGGTTTATCACTAACAATATCTTAATTGCGATAGAGGTTGGTCATTACTTAAACATAAAACAATTGGGCAGAGTTGGGTGGGCGGCTCTCAAGTTGGATATGACTCAGGCTTATGATCGGATGTAGTGACCCTTCTTGCGGAGAGAGATGGAAGCTTTGGGGTTTGCACCTAGGTGGGTGGAGTTTGTTATGTTGTGTGTATCTACGGTGAGGTACGAAATTATGATTAATGGGGTTAGTGGTTGCAGAGTTGTTCCTACCCGTGGTTTAAGGCAATGATATCCCTTATCACCCTATTTGTTTATAATATGTGTTGAGGGGATATCCCTTCTGCTTCAGCAAGCTCAGGCTACTGGAGCTATTCATGGCTTTTGGGTTGCTCGTCATTCCCCGCCAGTTTTACACTTATTTTTTGCAGATGACAATTTACTATTCTTTAAGGCCAATCATCAAGAAGTAGGGGTTGTTAAACATTGCTTATAGACTTATGAACATTTGTCAGGTCAGGCGGTAAACTTTCATAAGTCAAATATCTGTTTTAGTAAAAATACTAGTGAGGCTGATCAGGTCGAGGTTGCCATTATTCATGAGGTTACATAAGGTGACAATTTTGGGAGATATTTGGGACTACCATCGTTTCTCGGGAGGAATAAGAGGGATGTTTTCTCATACATTGACGGAAAAAATTAAGTAAAGGATTAGATCATGGAAAAAAAAAAGTTATTTTCTCGTGCTAGAAATGAGATATTACTGAAGAGTGTAGCTCAAGCTATGCCTACTTTTTCTATGAGCGTCTTCTTACTGCCAATTCCCTATGTGCGGAGTTGGGCCGAATCATGAATTGTTTTTTTGTGTGGGTCTAAAGGAGCAAATAGCCGGGGGATTCACTAGTTGACTTGGGATCGTATGTGTGTCCCCAAGAAGTTTGGCGGGTTGGGTTTTAAGGATCTACGGGCTCTCAATTTAGCAATGGTAGGAAAGCAAGGTTGGTGGTTCTTAACAAAACCGCGTTCCTTAGTTGCTCGTGTCTACAATGCTAGGTACTTTCCTAACTCCTCATTTATTGATGCTACGCTGGAGAACAATCCGAGTTTTTGTTGGAGGAGCATTTTTACAACCCATGGGCTTATTTGTGGAGGGGTACGCTGTAGGATTGGAGATGGAGCTACAACATTAGTGTGGGTCACCCGTAACTCCTCGATGATATAAATCCCAAGGTCCAAATAGCTATGCATGCTTACCTCTCAAGAACCACAGTGTCTAGTCTCATAGACCCAGAATCACATATATACTTGGGATCACAGGATTTTGAGGGATATTTTCTTGCCTCGTGACGTAAAACTCATTGCTAAGATTTTGATCAGCCCAACATATATATGTAGATGACTGGTTTTGGCATGGGGATCAAAGAAGTGTTTATACTGTTAAATACGACTATAGGGGCATGGCATCATGGGATAATATAACAACCCACCGAATGAAAATTTTTAATGGTCTAGACTATGGAAAATCAACCTCCCCTCTCCCCCTCCCCCCAAAGTGGAAGACCTTTGTGTGGAGAGTAGTGAAGAATGTCTTACCCACCACTACTAATTTATTGCTCAAGAGGGTTGTTGAAAACCCTTCATGCTTAATGTGTGCCTCACAACATGAGGATGTAATGCATTCTCTCCTACACTCTTGTGTGATTTTTCTATGCAGGTTTGGATTGAGTCCTCTTTGTCGATTCCATCTGCGTTGGGGGAGACATTTAACAGCTGGCTTGACAAACTTCTTACAACCCTTACAGAGGATGATGCACTGGTGGTAGCAGGCGTCTTGCATGAGATTTGGAGGGCACGCAATGGGTTGTTTGTGTAACACCCCGTGTTACGACCCCTAAAACCAAATTAATTAAACAATTACTCAGCCCAAAAAGGGAGTTAAAATCCACTAATTAGCAAAAAGGGGTCCACCATAGTCCATGGTCCTTTATCCCTAAAGCCAATTCCTTAGTCCTATAAGAAATAGAATTAGCAAACCCATGCCACTTAAACCCTAATTAGGACTCTTAGATATATATATATATATATATATATATATATATATATATAGGGCCATAGGGGGCACCTAGAACTCACACCACAATAATCTCTCACCACACAAGAAGTTCCAAGAATTCCCTTAGGAGAAATCAAGAAAGAAGAAATCTTAAAGAAAGACTCTTCATAGCCAAGGAAATTAATTAAGGCTAAGAGGTAACCCATGTCTCAACAAAACCTATTTTCTTCGCTATAATCTCCTTCCTTGGCCTCCTTCTATATGCTTGTGTCTTGATTAATTCCTCTATGCTATTTGTGATATATTCTTGATGATTGATAGGATGATTTATGTGTATTCTTGATAATCTTGATGATCTTGATGTTGAAAAGAGGTTCTTGATATTGATGTGATGATTCTTGACAAATCTTGATATTTCTTGATGTTAAAGATAAATTGTGATTTTGATGATTTGGGAGGAATTAGAGCCCTAGGGTGGATTGGGAAATTGTGTTGTAATGTTCTTGATATATATTTGGGTGGGAATTCGCATGTTCGGATGTTGTGTATGCTTAGAAGTCGTAATAGGATGAGTTATACGTAATTCTTGCTTTTGATCCATTAATTGCCTACGTGGTGTCGTTAATTGCGTTTAAAAGTGTCTAAGTATGGTTTCGGGTTCCACAAAGATTCAGGGACGTAATTGTGATAAAAGAGTCAGTGGTGGGTAGGTGGGGGTAGGGGTACCCGCCACCTACCCGCTGCCCGAAGATCACCGCCAGGCAACGGGCAGGCGCCGGGCAGGCGCTCGCCCGCCGGCAACCCGCTGCCCGGGCGATGATCTCCAGCGGGCAGCCGGTGGGTGACCCCCACCCACCGGCTACCCGCTGGTCCGTACCCACCCTGGGTCTTTGGCTTCCACGTTTGATGTTCCCCATTCCCTGTGGTGTTCCAACGGACCCCGTTTGTCGTACTTGAGTCTAGTTTGATGTTTCTTGTACCATTCGTAGGATAAAAGAGTCTTAGGAATTGCATGCTAGTTGAATCGGTAACCCGTTGACCTAGGTGGAAGTTGTATGAACCCCTTAGGACTATTCTTAGTATATGAATGATCACACGTAAGTTTATTTATATGTCTTCCCCTCCCAATGTACTACTACGTGCTACTATGTGTTATGTGATGCATGATCCCCCATTTTGATTAAGATCAAATTGGGTGTAATCGGGCTGCGGTTCGGAAGTTGGCTGAAGGCCGAATGGATTGTTCCTGAGCTGAGGTTTAGAAGTTGGCTAGAGGCCGAATTGATTCACTTCTTGGGCTGCGGCCCACATGGGCCTCGGTGCTATGACCCACCGACCTGGATGCGCCAGGCGGTGTGTAGGGCCAATAAGCCGAGGAAGGCTGTAGTCCACCGACCTGAGTAATCAGGCGGTGTGTAGGGCTACGGCTGGCTGCGATCCACCGAGTGATGGGACAACGGTGTGTAGGGTCGTAGTCTCCGAGGATCTTCGCCCACCGACTGAGTCCCTCAGCGGCGGTGTGTAGGGCTTGGTCCGCTACGATCCACCAACTGTTCGCATCAACGGTGTGTAGGGTCGTATGTCCCCCCTTTGAAAGGGGATCACGGTCCACCGATTGTACGCGTCAGCGGTGTGTAGGATTGTGGTCCGACGTTGAGTTCGTCAGCGGTCTTCTATGGGTTAGTTGCGATCAACTCCCTTCATGCCGCGGTATGAGGTAGGGTGCTGCGGGGCCGTGTTAATGCTATACGCATTAACCCTCATGTTCGGGGCATGCGATTGGTCCCGTGGTGCCATCAATAATTATGTGATATGAATGATGTTTGGATAATGATGTGTTTGAAATGAAAAGTGATCTGTGACCTTAGATACGTATTCCTTATGATGTTTACTCTACTTAACTGTTTATCATTGATTAATGTGCTTGTCCTTATTTGCTGAGTCTATTCCTGGTTTTAAAGCTAGAGTCTCTTAAGTATATATCTTCCTGTTTCAAAATGATTTTCGTATATCTATATATATCTATCTATAATGTATTTCAACGCGTTGGAGTGGGTTACCGGCATCATTCGCTGAACAGATATTTTTGACTTTCAGGCACAGATGATTAGCTCCCAGAGCGCGCTAGAAGAGCTTGGAGTAGATAGATTGTTTTCCTTTTTGGCCTGCGTGCCACGATGATGTATTGAGGATAATTAGTTAGTTTAGCCTGTGCATCTGAGTTCTCCAGCTCAGATGTGGCATAGCACCCCGCACCCTTATGTTTAGTAATACTCTTGATACTGCTAATTACTACGTAAGCAATAATTAAACAAGCACGAGACCAATTAAAGCAAGTAAATATCTTTATTGATCACGGTGAAGGCCCTAAGTACAATCCACTTGGTTGCTCTGAGTACCGACTGACTGCGGTCGGGATTCTCTAACAACAACCTATCGATCGTCCAAAAGTCCCCCACACTGTAGCTACTGTGGGTATTTATAGCCGCTGTGCCGGAGACACGAATCCGGTCGTTCGGCATGCTCTCCACGTAGCCACCACGTGTCACCCTCCCGGGCGCCCTGTCTGTCGTTGCAAGGAGCCGCCACGTGTCCCTCGTCAGCTCTCTCGCCAAAGGACTACCGCTCGGTGGTCGACACTGCCGCTCGGGCAACTCCCGGTCGGACCCCGACCGGGTTCTTCACATGAAGCCCGACCTGTTACCTGCAAAGACAAGAAAGAAAGGACGAAGGCACGCCGGTCGGGGTAAAGCTATGTTGGTCGGGATATTCCCTACCAAGAGCCCCCCAGCCCGGGCCTTTTTGACCGTCCGGGAAAATCGGGACGGGATGAAGTAGCCCAACCGTCAGCCATCAAACCGACTCGCCAGCTGTCATTCTTTCCCTCGCCACGTGTTGGGCACTGCCGGCCTCTGCGACTGCAACGGTCGCCTCGGAATCAGCGCGGGTCGTGTCACGCAAGTGGACTCGTTTCCCGCCTAAATGTCCTCTTATAAATAGGCCTTTGAGGCCCTCATTTGAACTTTCTCCAATCTACTGCTTCAATCGGTACCCTCAGAGAGTCCCGAGCAGAGCACTTTAGCAAGGTAGTCGAGCAAAAGACTTCAAGACTTTCTTCGCAAAGCACCTTCAATGGGTAAGTTCTCAGCCCCTCTTTTACTTAACACTTTCATTCATACGTAGGACTGATAGGTCAACTAACTGTCCCGGACGTCTCGAGTCCTCTACTAACCCCGACCGACCTTTAGGTAGATCGAAATGACGGACTCTGATAGCCAAAACGCCTCGATCGCGGACTACGACGAGGAAGTCGAGTATCTCAGTGACGAAGAGGTGGACATTATGTCCTACTCTCCCGAGGTCATCCACCGACCGGCGCAAGCCCCCGAGCGGGCTTCCGATCGAAGAGAAGCATCAAGCTCCTCCGGGTCATCGAGCTCCAGCTCAAGCGGGTCGGGGAGTTCCAGCGAAGAAGAAGAAGGAACCTCGACAGGCAAACGAGATTCCCCGACCGAGGGCGTTAGGGAAACGCCAACCCGGGTGATTGGGGATCACCCGGAAGCCATTCCTCGAGGAGACGACCGGGAAAACACTCCCGAACCTGCCGAGGTAGATACGGCCGGGCCGGCCGCACCAGCAGCCGAGGAGTTCGAATTCTTGAACAGCAAGAATGTCGAACAGCAAATGAGCCGGTTGACCAAAGGTGAAGCGGCCAGGATCGCCGAGAGGCTCAGGGGTCGGGTAGAATTCGACACGAGCCGGAAGCTCGGGAATGTTATCGATCGGCATCGGGGCAAATGGATCGGGATGCACTACGATTCCCTGATGGCCCCGATTGCTATTCCCTTCCCCCCCCCCCCCCCCCCCCTCTCTTGACAGCCTTCTTGGGGTACTACCGGGTCGTTCCGGCCCAGATCTGCCCCAACTCGCACAGGATCATCGCTTGCTTCCCTCAAATATGCGCTCGGCACGAAGCAGCTTGCACGATGGAGTTGTTCAACTACATCTATCAAGTGAAGGTTCTCCCGGGCAGCTACGGAGGTGGATTTCTGATGTTGCAATCTCGAGCAGATATGTGCGCGATCAAAGGGCTGCCCAGGAACAACAAGGGATGGAAGAACCGGATCTTCTCCATCAAGTATGATCCTTGGATCCTCCCGGTTGACCGTGCTTGGAGCACTCACTACCGGAAACAAGTTGTGCCAGCCGAGACGCAATCGCTCAAGGACACGGTCGCTCGGATCTCGAGCGAACTGCACGAGTATACGATCTTCCGAACAGCCGAGAGTCTCGAGGCGGCTAGGCTCCCGCCCCCTGTACCTGCGAGAGAAATACTTGCCCGTGCCGATGGGCGTGACGGTCGCCAAGCCGTCCAAACGGAAGAAGAAAGGTCTAATACCGGCTAACTCCTCCCGACCATAACTCCCCGAGCCCTATTTTAACTTCCCGACCTAACTAACTTTCATCTTTGTTTGCAGCCATGGCCGAGTTTGGAGATGACGACGCCCCTCTTCCCCCACCCGCCAAGATTTCCCTTGGCGACAAGAAGAAGCCGAAGGCGAAACCGGCTGGGCAGAAGGAGGTCCCTACGGCCCGACCCATAAGTGCCTCGACCATCACGACGGCCGAGGGCTTTGTCGTCGAGCCGACCGACGTCCTGGTTACCCGGGTGGAAGTCGCCCGGGGCAAGGAGAAAGTGCCCGAGCAGGGCGTGACCGAGGTGGGCGGTACCAAACGCCGCGGAGAACAACGCAGCCCGAGTCCCTCGACCGGGCGAAACAAGGACGAGCCGTCTATACTGGCCCGTATCGGCAACGCCGGGCCAGCCAGAGAAGATCTGGGGAAGATGACCCCGACTCAAGTGGCCGAGAGGATCGGCCACGACCTAGCCGAGGTAAGCCTTCTCCAACTAATTTTCCTTTTTTATGCAAGTGTCTCTAACCGGGCTGATTTTGAGTGTCTTTTACGTTGCAGATTTCCCGGGCGGCCCAGCTTTTGCAAGGCCGGGCCATGCTGGCCGAAGAAGCCGACCGCCACAAGAAGGCCGCCGCTCGACGCCTTCAAGAGGTCCGGGACATCCAGGCCGAGCTGGAGAAGGTCCAAAAGGACTTGAAGAAGAGCGAGGAGGATCGGGTCCTGGCGGAAAAGGTCGCCCAACGGGCGATCGGGGATGCCAAAGAGCTGAAAGTCCGACTCGACAACCCGAACGAGCTAGTCCAGTCGGTCTTCAAGGACAACGAGACGGGCTCAGCTTTCCTCACGGCAGCCCGGGGAGCGAAGGTCGGGGAGGACCTGATCTTATCGTTCGGTCGGTGGGCCTTCAAGGCCGGGCAGCGGAAGATGCTTGAGCGGACCCGGACCCGGATGGAGCAGGCCCTTGAGGGGGACGACCTCCAGTTGGTCCTTTCGGCGCTTCCTCCGGACTTGGCCGACCCCGGTCCCTCTCCTTTTGCCCCAAAAGACAAAGCGAACGAGCCCAGCGGATCCACTGCGGCTACTCCGAGCGGGAAGGAGGCTTCCGAGAAAGGTGGAGCTCGGGAAGCGAAGAAGTAGAGAAATCTGTACTTCTCTTTTTTGTACCGACTTTACTCGGGAGCCCGGTCCCGAATTTGTACCGGGCACTCTTTTCAATCAATGAAACTCGTTTTTTGTTTAACTTGTGTCGTTCGTCTCTCTTTCCGCATTTTTACTTTTAGTCATGCACATGCCGACCCTTAATGCTCGACCTCATGGCCTTTTGGCCCGGTCCTGCACTACTCGACCCGTTCGACGCCCGACCTTATGGCCTTATGGCCCGGTCGTGCGTCCGAGATTTCGACGTCAAATTGGCCAACCCGATCGGGTTTACCCGATCTCTAGGCCTTGTCAAAATTTCGAAAATAGGTAAGCCTCCACGGTCGGGATTTTCCCAAACGACGGGCCTATAGATACTTCCTTCATCCCAGCCCCCACACTATTGAGCCCTCGAGGCACGAGTGGGTGCGATAGTGGAAAGAAGTTGGACGGATCGGGGAATTATGCTGAGAGCTCCTGGCTTCCCCGATTAGTGGCGTGACCCGAATGTCTGCCGAAGAGGAGCGCATTTGACCGGTCGATAGACTCGCCCGGTCGATGTAACTTGACGATGAATTGATCTGCGTGCAATGAAGGTAAAGAAAATAACCGACCGGGCCGCCGTATGCAAACGGTCGAGCAATCACCGATCGCATATACATTAAACCTTCCCGCTCGCAAGCGGTTAAATAAATATTTACAACCATAAATTTAATTACAAATGACGACCGGGACTAACTCGCAGGTCGAGCCCCCACTTCATCCAAAAATTACAAAAAATAGGCTAATGCCTAAACATAACGAGGTGCTCGGAATTCCAAGTCCCCTCGATTACCCGACCGGTTGTCGTCTCCAGTCGGTATGTCCCCGGCCGTATGATAGCACTGATGATGTACGGCCCTTCCCAATTTTGAGCTAGTTTTCCGCCTTCCAAAGGTTGACTGGCCTCCCTTCGTCGTAGAACGTAATCTCCCACCTGGAAATAACGAGGGTTGACTCGGACGTCCTTTGAACTCTTGACTCGCTTATGATACACGGCCATACGCCGAGCGGCTAGCTCTCTTTTTTCCTCGACCCCATCGAGATCCACGACCATCGCGTGTTCGTTCTCCTCCGCATTGTGAGTTCTTTCTCGATCGGTCGGGATCCAAGCCTCGATCGGGAGTCGGGCTTCTGCTCCATAAACCAGGGCGAAAGGGGTCTCAAAGGTAGCTTCCCTCGGGGTCGTCCGATAAGTCCATAGTACATATGGTAACTCATCGGCCCAACTACGACTAGCCGAGTGTAGCTTCTTTTTTAGACCTTCCAAAATCGTCCGGTTAGCATTCTCCACTTGCCCATTTCCCTGCGGGTAAGCCACCGATGACCGGACGTGGGCCGTCCCGATCGTGGCCAAGAAGTTTTGGAAATACTGGCTTACGAATTGGCGGTCGTTGTCGCTGATGAGATGCACGGGCACACCAAAGCGGGAAATCACATTGCGCCAAAGGAACCGAGCACATTGCTGAGAAGTGATCGTTGCTAAGGGCTCGGCTTCTATCCATTTGGAGAAGTAATCGATGGCAACAATCACGAACTTTCTCCGACCGGAGAGCTGAGGGATGGGGCCCAAGATGTCTACCCCCCACCTAGTGAAGGGAATTGCAGTCGTGACCGGCTGATAAAAGGTTGACGGTCGTCCAGGCACCCGGGCAAACAGTTGGCACGTCTCACATTCCCGAGCTAACTTTTCACAGTCTAGCTGGAGGGACGGCCAATAGTACCCGATCAGCATGATACGACGGGCTAGCGATCGGCCTCCTTGATGTGAAGAACATATTCCCGAATGCAATTCCTTCATGACCAGATCGGCCTCAAATGCGGTCAAGCAACGCATAAGAGGGCCTCCGTACGATCGCCTGTAAAGACGGCCGTCCAAGACTTGGAACCTCGGGGCTCTAAGCTTGGCCTTTCGAGCACGTTGGGGGTCGTCTGGAAGTCGACCGTGCTCGAGGAACTCCTTCAGATCGGTGATCCAATTGTCTTCTACCGGCTGGATTGGATTGACCGGTAGGCGATGGATGCTATGTCTCGGGATCACCAGAATCCGAGCTATCTTTGGCATGTGTTCCGGGGCGTCTTGAGCCAACTTAGACAAGATTTCCGCGTCGGCATTATCCAATCGAGGTATATGCCGGACGGTATACCCCCGGAACTGAGTAAGCTTCTCCATGGCTAGGTCTCGGTATAGTTGTAGACGCTCTCCATTGACTTCATAATCTCAAAACCTGCCCGACCACGAGTGCGGAATCTGTTTGTGCTTGAATGTATTCAGCCCCCAAGTCCCTAGCGCACTGTAAGCCATTGACAAAGGCTTCGGACTCGGCTTCATTATTGGTCGGATGGAACTGATACATAAGAGCAAAGTAAACCTTGAATCCTTCCGGGCTCGTGACCACCACTCCTCCTCCTGCTCCTTTCTTGCTACTCGACCCGCCAGTAGCCAACGACCACCACTCAGCCTCAGGATCCGCAACCTCAGGGGGTCGGGTGTCCCGGGCGGTGCACTCGACCAAGAAATCAGCAAGGGCTTGACCTTTGATGGCTGGTCTCGGTCGGTATTCGATCGCGTACTGGGTCAGCATTAACGCCCACTTGACTAGGCGATCGGATGATGAAGCAGTTCGGAGGACTAGCCCGATCGGTTGATCGGTCAACACGCGAATTGCTCGACCCTAGAAGTAGGGAGCCAACTTCTTCGCGGCAATATATAAGGCGTAGACGACCTTCTCCAACCGGGAGTACCGGAGTTCGGGACCATGTAGCGCGTGGCTTACATAGTATACCGGTCGCTGGACCCCTTCTGGATCGGTTCGGCACAATATAGCGCTTACTGCACGATCGGAGACGGCGAGGTACACGTCTAGCTCTTCTCCGAGCTCGGGCTTTGAGAGCACGATTGGTGACATGAGATACTCCTTCAGCTCTTCAAAAGCCACTCGGCATTCTTCGTCCCAGACGAATCCATTTACTTTTCGCAATACCTTGAAGAAAGGTAAAGCGCGCTCGGCTAACTTAGAGAGGAACCGGCTGAGAGCTGCCAACCGACCGGTCAATTGCTGGACATCCCGAACGGTAGAAGGTGGTTGCATGTCCAGAATCGCTTTTACTTTGGCCGGGTTGGGCTCGATTCCTCTCTTGGTCATCATATAGCCGAGGAACTTGCCGGTCTGAACCGCAAATGTGCACTTGGTCGGGTTCAGCCGCAACTGATACTTCCTCATGATCTGGAAGCACTCCCGAAGGTCCCGAGTGTGGTCGGATCGGTCCCAACTCTTGACCAGCATATCATCAATGTAAGCTTCCATCGTTCGGCCCAGCAGATCGGCGAAGAGCATATTGACCATTTTCTGGTAGGTCGCTCCCGCGTTACGGAGGCCGAACAGCATCACTCGGTAGCAATACAGCCCGTCCGGGGTCACAAAGGCTGTCTTGCTCTCATCTTCATGGTGCATCATGATTTGATGATAACCCTTGAATGCATCCATGAAACTCATTAACTCCGCCCCGGCCGTCTCGTCGACCATCTGGTGGATACTCGGTAGAGGATACGGGTCGAGCGGACAGGCCTTATTGAGGTCGGTAAAATCGATGCACATCCTCCAAGCTGGGGGCTTAGGAACAAGGACAATGTTGGCCACCCACTCGGGATAGATCACCGGTCGGATGTGCTCGATCGCCGCCATCTTTTTAACTTCTTCCCTGACAAACTCGCGGCGATCGGAAGAAAGGTGCCGGGTCTTCTGCACGACCGGCTTTGCTGCGGGATCGACGGCTAGCTTGTGACAAATTACCGATCGATCGATCCCGGGCATGTCTTCAGGCCCCATGCAAAGATATCGGCATACTCCCGGAGTATGGCCAAGATTTCCGCTCGGAGCTCGGGGGTGAGGGCCCGGCCAATCTTAATCTTCCTGTCCGGTCGGTCCTCGGACAGGGGAACTTCCTCTATCTCCTCGGAAGGCTCGGGTTGCTCCTTCCGATCCTTAGCCTCCTCCTTGGCTATGGTGTTCACCCGGGAAGACGGACCGGAGTCGCGTCTATTGACCGCTCGGGTGTAACATTTCCGGGCGGATTGGACGTCGCCGCGGACTACGCCGACCCCATTGGGGGTGGGGAATTTCATGCACAGGTGGGGCATAGAAATTATCCCACCGATCTTCATAATGGCGGGTCGGCCCAAGATAATGTTGTGGACGCAATGGAGGTTGACCACAACGAATTCTAGCTCCGTCTTGATCGACTTTGGGGCTGTGCCCATCTCCACCGGGAGCGTTATCTTTCCCTCGGGGTAAACAAGAGCCCCGGTAAAACCTGACAGTGGTACACCGACCGGAGTCAGCTCCTTCCTGTCAAGTCCAAGTTTCTCGAACACGTCCAAATAAAGGACGTTCACACTGCTGCCAGTGTCCACCATAACCCTCTAGACATCTGTCCCTTTGACATCAATCGTGACCACGAGCGCCTCCATACCGTGGTCACCGCTGCTGGGTTGATCTTCGAGGGTGAAGGTTATGGGCTCCATCTTCTGCCTCTTCCCGGTCTCCCGGGAATCCACTATGGCGACCGGGCAATTACTCCGCGGTCGGGAAGCGTCTTCCAATCCACCGAAAATGACGTGGATGGTCGGCTTTCCTGATGGTCGGGTGCTAGACGGAGGGTCAGGGTCCCGTCGGTCATCACGACGATCGTCCCTTCGATCGTCTCTTCGGTCCTGACCTGACCGATCGGAGCGTCCATCACGATCAGAGCGATCGGAGCGGTGATGGGAACGCCGGTGATCTCTCCGATCGGTATTCCTCTTGGTGTCCTCTCTCTTCCCCACACACTTGTCCAACTTCCCTAGATTGAGTAAATTCTCCAACAGTTGGCGCAAGTGGGTACACTCCTCGGTGTCATGCCCGGCACATCGGTGGTAAGCGCAATGCTTACTCTTGTCAGGGCCGTCTCGGTCGGGATGGGGGAGTTTGATGAGATTGCAGGACTGAGCGTACTGTATGGCCTCCGCTGCGGATCGGTTCAAGGCCGTAAACTCACCAGGCCTGGTGCGGGATCGGGGATAGTCATCACCCGATCGATGTTCCGCCCGGCCGGCCGGTTTACGGGACGAAGACCCGACCTCCTGCGAGCTCTTTACGGCATTCGCCTCGCCGGCGTTGGCGTAATCTGTGACCCTTCGAAGGGCCTCCTCATAAGTGGCCGGGGGTGTAGAATGAAATCCTGATACAAATATCCCGCCCGGAGAGAGATGTGAAGCATGTGGGTGGCGGTCGCATCATCCATGGGCTCGACCTCCCCGACTGCCGCCTTCCATTTGATGAGGAAGTCGGTCAAGCTCTCCCCTTCAAGCTGCTTGGCCTTCTCCAAGTACATATAGGGCTTCTTCACCACCTTGGAGGTGATGAATTTCCTCACGAACTTGATCGCCAAGGCATCAAATTTATCAATCGAGCCCGGCTGCAACGTTCGGAACCATTCCGCCGCTCGGCTGGTAAGCGTGGAATAAAAAGCCCTACACATCACGGCGTCTGATACGCCCTTCAGCATCATATTGCCGTAGAAATCATTAACATGGACCTCCAGGTCCGTCCGGCCATCATAACTTTTCTCCTCGGAAACCTTCAAATCAAGCGGGTAGGGCTGAGCCATTACCTCGGCCGTGAAAGGCGTCCTAAGCAGGGTCGATTGGTCGACCGGGGACGTTGCAGGGTGCGCGTTTCTGAATTGCGCAAATTCTGCCTGGAGGTTGTAGAGCAATCCTCGGGTCTCGTTGAGCTCGGCGGCTTGGGCTGTATCCCGAGCACGTCGCCGTCGGTGAGATCTCGACCCGCTATGCCCGGACGAAGCCTCCTGGCTGGCTTCCTGCATCTACACGTCTTCCGGCTGCCGGTTCGGGTCTTGGGGCCCCAAACGTTGTCGCAGCTCTGGTCGAAGGCGATCAAAAGCTACCGCTCGGGTAACTTCTTCAGGGTCCTCCGCTCGGGCAGGAACCTCCTGTGCTTGCTGGGCCTGCCGTGGTGCCTCCATCGCATCAGCACCCCCCGACCCCAACCGCGAACGAGCCGAGCGTCGAGCCCGGGAAGTGGGCTGATGTTGCGGCTCTACATGAGCGGCCGGGTATACTGGAGGGGCGGCGGCTGGAGCCGTGTACGCAGGCGTGAAAGGTGGATAGCCAACCGGGGGTGTGAAATACATCGGTTGGCCTGGCTAATACCCGTACGGCTGAGGTGGGACCGGGTATGGATACTGGCTGGGGTACATCATCGGTTGTTGAGGATAAGGCTGACCGGGTGTCTGGAATCCCGGTTGTATGTAGTTCACCGGCTGTTGGGCGGCCAGGTACGTGTTGGATGGATGCGGTGGTGAGAGATTGAGATTGAGGTCCACCGTCTGACCTTGTTGTTGGGTGGCGTGGTGGTCGGATGAGCTCGCTGCATCCGCCTGGTCGTCAGCGAAGTTGTTGTATGCCCACGGATACATTGTTGCAAAGAGACCGGGTGCTCGTCAAGACGTTGCTTTCTTGCACCGGTCCCCACAGACGGCGCCAAAATGATATTGCTAATTACTACGTAAGCAATAATTAAACAAACACGAGACCAATTAAAGCAAGTAAATATCTTTATTGATCACGGTGAAGGCCCTAAGTACAATATACTTGGTTGCTCTGAGTACCGACTGACTGCGGTCAGGATTCTCTAACAACAACCTATCGATCGTCCAAAAGTCCCCCACACTGTAGCTACTGTGGGTATTTATAGCCACTGTGCCGGAGACACGAATCCGGTCGTTCGGCATGCTCTCCACATAGCCACCACGTGTCACCCTCCCGGGCGCCCTGTCTGTCGTTGCAAGGAGCCGCCACGTGTCCCTCGTCAGCTCTCTCGCCAAAGGACTACCGCTCGGTGGTCGACACTGCCGCTCGGGCAACTCCCGGTCGGACCCCGACCGGGTTCTTCACATGAAGCCCGACCTGTTACCTGCAAAGACAAGAAAGAAAGGACGAAGGCACGCCGGTCGGGGTAAAGCTATGTCGGTCGGGATATTCCCTACCAACTCTGTTTTGGGATTTAATGAGAATTTACCTTTATTATATAAGTTTTAAAAGTTTCAAAATTTCGGGGTGTTACAGTTGGTATCAGAACCTAAGTTTGACCCTAGGAAAAGACTCTTAAGACCAGACCCTAGGACATTAGGCTTAAAACACTAGGAGTTCAGTAAAGATAGGATTTAGGTATTTAAGAACACAGGAATTAGGAATCTTAGGACACGCGGTGAGATTGTGAGCCTGCCCATCATCACGTAACCTCCCCCTCATCCCTCATTAATTTAAAGAACTCCCCTTCGCTTATCACACCAAGGTAAGGGTACAACACTCTAACTTAAACATTGCTATAAACATTGGCTCTATAAATCAGCATCATGGCACCAACCAGAAGACAATCAAGGACCCCGGAACCCGCTACACAAGACCCCCTGGCTCAAACCCTACAACAACTAACCCAAGTCGCCCAAACGCTTAGCGACGTAGCTCTCCGCAACAACCGACCACCATCGCCGCCACCAAACACAAACTCAGAAGTCGCCCGAGAAGTTTCGAACCATAGGCCACCCACTTTCTCGGGAGAGGAAGATCCCGCCATCCTTGAGGAATGGATTCGGACCTTCGACAAAATTCTGGGGTTAGTAGAATGCCCAGAAGAACGTCGCGTAGAGTTAGCCTCATTCTACTTCGGACACGAGGCAGACCTCTGGTGGATCCACGGGGAACCCATTTACAGACAGGAACCATGATTCAACTGGGAAAGCCTGAAAACGCGACTGCGAGAACGCTTCTACCCAGCCCACATAAGAGCATCTATGCACGAAGAGTTCCTTCACCTAAAACAAGGAGCGGCTACCATCATGGAATACCATAAACGATTCCTCGAACTGGCACGCTTCGCGCCAGAACTAGTCCCCACGGAGACAACCAAAATAGAGAGATTTGTATCAGGCCTCAACTTCGAAGCCCGAAAAGCTCTAATAGTGAGCGGACCCCGGACCCTCAACGAGGCCTACTCCAGTGCCGCCAATCTCTATCGAATCCAGCTACTACAGCGTGGGGTTCAGGAACAGATTCGAAAAAGGAACACAGGGGGTGGGGCACCCCCTATAAAAAGAACGAGAATCAACACCAACATAAGACCAAGCAACCCAGCTGGACAGAGGCCACCCCCAAGAAACAACGAAACTAATACGAGGGGCTTCCCTTACTCAAAATGCCACCAAAGCCATAGGGGCAAGGACTGCATGGGGAACCCCTTACGATGCTTCAACTGCGGGAAAGAAGGGCACAAGGCCTTCCACTGCACTCAACCCTCAAGCTCACGCCCTATGGCCATGGGCCAACGCGGGGGCACGAACAATCAAGGAAATTACAGTGCCTCCGGAAAAGTATTCGTCATGAGTCGCACGCAAGCCGAACTCGAGGACGAGGGCAACCCCGACGAAGAAAACACGATCCCAGGAGACGAAGATCACGCAAACCCACCAGAAGAAAACCAGGAAGATGAGTTCTGTTTAGGATAAACTAACAAACCCCTTGTAACCACCCTCGTAGTAGAATCGCTTGTTTAGACTAATTACTTCAGAATTATTATAAATAAAGAGCTAGATCAAAATAATCTTAGCATAAAAGAAAGGAACTAGACTACCCACATCAAGCAACAAGGGGAACCAACCAAATCTCCCACCACTAGAAGTGACAAAAGAAGGGGAAAAAAAAAAGATTACACCACAAAAAGACTAAAATCATCAATGGGAATTGAACTCTACACTTCCCATTTGTAAGTCCAAGCTCCTAACCACTAAGCTATAAGTGTTTCTTAAAACCTCAAGGGAACACTCCCTTCTTAAACCCCTACAAATCCCTAAAAACCCCAAAACCCCCAAATCAAAAACCCTTCTTCTTCCTCTTCTTCTTCTTCTCCCACAATCCCTCTCTCTCTTCCTCCCCACACCACACCGCCGTAGGCCAGCCGAAGCCCCTCACCCCACCGGCAGCCACCATCAAACAGTCGCCGCCCGCCGCCCGGTCAGCGCCACCACCCCGCACACCCGCCGTCGACGCCCCGGAGACCACCGACATCTCGCCCGGCCACGACCCGCTGCCACGCTATACCCGCAGCTTGACCGGCCTCGCCCCACTGTCGTACGCCACCGCAAGACACCCCCGAATGCCGCCTAGGCCAGTCGCCCCCTCGCCGTCCAAAACCCAACGGGTCGCCGCCCCATCGCCGGAAAATCCCACCGGAAACTCGCCGGAAAAACGCCACCAAAATTCCAAAAGAAAATGCCGAAAAAGCCCCTCAGAATCCGCACCCCGGACTGGAGCAACGCCGACTACACCTTGATCGGAGGTAAAGCCCTCGAACCCGACCAATTCTCTCCGGAGTTGGTTGACATGCTTAACTACCAAGGGCTCTTGGATACATATCTCACCATTAAAGGGATACATACCCCGAATTGGTGAAAGAGTTCTATCATCATTTGGTGGCCGTCAAACGAGGTGATAAACTAGAAATCATCGCTAAGGTTCGAGGCAAGGAAATCATACTTTCCGAAGGCCGCTTGGCCAAGCTCGTGAAACTGACCACCACGGGTGTGTCAGACTACGACCGAAAGGGGTGGATTGGTACCCAAGACACGGGGTACAAGGACTACCTCGGGTACCTACTCGGAAAAGAAGAGGGTTTCACCTCGGCCACTCAGCCAAACAGGAAATGGCTAACCGCGGAACAAAAGATACTAGTCATGATTGTAACTGATAGCCTGTTGCCTACAAATAATAAGAGCAAGGATGTGGGGAGTTTGGAGTGCACTTTTGCTTACCTCCTAAAGCACAAAATCAAGTTCAATCTACCGGCCCTTATGTTGAAACACATGGAATTTTGCAAGACTAGCAACCGGCTTAGCCTACCTTACAGGATGATCCTAAGTTGGATCATGGAGAAAAAGGGAGTGGACCTGAGCCACACAGAGGTCAAAACCGCAAGCGGCATGGTTTTCAATGCCCAGAATCTCCGTCGCAATGATATCTACTACATCGAAGGGGGACAATACATCACCCTCGAGGAGGTTTGCCTTAAAACTAAAAAGGAACGGAGGGAGTTGGTTGAGCAACTAGATATCTCCAACAAGAAGTTTAAACGGGCAATGCAAGAATGTGGGGGAACAGGGGGAAATGGGGAACAAGAGGAGGATAGCGAGCCCGAACCACCAGCTCCCACACAAGCAAGGGGAAACCCGGGGGGCCAAAACGAAGAAACCACCAACGAGCGCATCCTCGCACAGCTCACCCGACAAAACCAAATCATGGATGAAGGGTTCTCGGCCCTAATCCACGCAACACGCGCCTTAGATCAGAGGGTGGCAACAATTGAGACCACCCTAGGCACTCGCGGGGCATCCAGCTCGGGAGCAGGAAACCAAGGTAGACCCGAACTTTCCAATCACCACTTCACCAGGAATCCAGTCTACCCCAGCAAAGACAACGCGCGGGGCCACACTTCCTAATCGGGAGGCCAAAATACGCTACGTCCAGGGGTGAAAGAATGGATCCACGCACCGGCTTCGGGGACGAAGCCTCTTGTAAGGGGGGGGGGGGGGGGAGAGTGTAACACCCCGTGTTACGACCCCTAAAACCAAATTAATTAAACAATTACTCAGCCCAAAAAGGGAGTTAAAATCCACTAATTAGCAAAAAGGGGTCCACCATAATCCATGAGCCTTTATCCCTAAAGCCAATCCCTTAGTCCTATAAGAAATAGAATTAGCAAACCCATGCCACTTAGACCCTAATTAGGACTCTTAGATATATATATATATATATATATATATATATATATATATATATATGTATATATAGGGTCATAGGGGGCACCTAGAACTCACACCACAATAATCTCTCACCACACAAGAAGTTCCAAGAATTCCCTTAGGAGAAATCAAGAAAGAAGAAATCTTAAAGAGAGACCCTTCATAGCCAAGGAAATTAATTAAGGCTAAGAGGTAACCCATGTTTCAACAAAACCTATTTTCTTCGCTATAATCTCCTTCCTTGGCCTCCTTCTATATGCTTGTGTCTTGATTAATTCCTCTATGCTATTTGTGATATATTCTTGATGATTGATAGGATGATTTAGGTGTATTCTTGATAATCTTGATGATCTTGATGTTGAAAAGAAGTTCTTGATATTGATGTGATGATTCTTGACAAATCTTGATATTTCTTGATGTTAAAGATAAAATTTTGATTTTGATGATTTGGGAGGAATTAGAGCCCTAAGGTGGATTGGGAAATTGTGTTGTAATGTTCTTGATATATATTTGGGTGGGAATTCGCATGTTCGGATGTTGTGTTTGCTTAGAAGTCGTAATAGGATGAGTTATACGTAATTCTTGCTTTTGATCCATTAATTGCCTACGTGGTGTCGTTAATTGCGTTTAAAAGTGTCTAAGTATGGTTTCGGGTTCCACAAAGATTCCGGGACGTAATTGTGATAAAAGAGTCAGTGGGGGGTAGGGGTACTCGCCACCTACCCGCTGCCCGAAGATCACCGCCAGGCAGCGGGCAGGCGCTCGCCCGCCTGCAACCCGCTGCCCGGGGGATGATCTCCAGCGGGCAGCCAGCGGGTGACCCCCACCCACCGACTACCCGCTGGTCCGTACCCACCCCGAGTCTTTGGCTTCCCCGTTTGATGTTCCCCATTCCCCGTGGTGTCCCAACGGACCCCGTTTGTCGTACTTGAGTCTAGTTTGATGTTTCGGGTACCATTCGTAGGATAAAAGAGTCTTAGGAATTGCATGCTAGTTGAATCGGTAACCCGTTGACCTTGGTGGAAGTTGTATGAACCCCTTAGGACTATTCTTAGTATGTGAATGATCACACGTAAGTTTATTTATATGTTTTCCCCTCCCAATGTGCTACTACGTGCTACTATGTGTTATGTGATGCATGATCCCCCATTTTGATTAAGATCAAATTGGGTGTTTCCGGGCTGCGGTTCGGAAGTTGACTGAAGGCCGAATGGATTGTTCCTGAGCTGTGGTTCAGAAGTTGGCTAAAGGCCGAATTGATTCACTTCTTGGGCTGCGATCCACATGGGCCTCGGTGCTATGACCCACCGACCTGGACGCGCCAGGCGGTGTGTAGGGCCAATAAGCCGAGGAAGGCTGTAGTCCACCGACCTAAGTAATCAGGCGGTGTGTAGGGCTACGGCTGGCTGCGATCCACCGAGTGATTGGACAGCGGTGTGTATGGTCATAGTCTCCGAGGATCTTCGCCCACCGACTGAGTCCCTCAGCGGTGATGTGTAGGGCTTGGTCCGCTACGCTCCACCGATTGTACGCATCAACGGTGTGTAGGGTCGTATGTCCCCCCTTGTAAAGGGGATCACGGTCCACCGACTGTGCGCGTCAGCGGTGTGTAGGATTGTGGTCCGACGTTGAGTTCGTCAGCGGTCCTCTATGGGTTGGTTGCGATCAACTCCCTTCATGTCGCGGTATGAGGTAGGGTGCTGCGGAGCCGTGTTAATGCTATACGCATTAACCCTCATGTTCGGGGCATGCGATTGGTCCCGTGGTGCCATCAATAATTATGTGATATGAATGATGTTTGGATAATGATGTGTTTGAAATGAAAAGTGATCTGTGACCTTAGATACGTATTCCTTATGATGTTTACTCTACTTAACTGTTTATCATTGATTAATGTGCTTGTCCCTATTTGCTGAGTCTATTCCTGGTTTTAAAGCTAGAGTCTCTTAAGTATATATCTTCCTGCTTCAAAATGATTTTCGTATATCTATATATATCTATCTATAATGTATTTCAACGCGTTGGAGTGGGTTACCGGCATCATTCGCTGAACAGATATATTTGGCTTTCAGGCACAGATGATTAGCTCCCAGAGCGCGCTAGAAGAGCTTGGAGTAGATATATAGTTTTCCTTTTTGGCCTGCGTGCCACGATGATGTATTAAGGATAATTAGTTAGTTTAGCATGTGCATCTCAGTTCTCCAGCTCAGATGTGGCATAGCACCCCGCACCCTTATGTTTAGTAATACTCTGTTTTGGGATTTAATGAGAATTTACCTTTATTATATAAGTTTTAAAAGTTTCAAAATTTCGGGGTGTTACAGTTTGGGACGCTGACTTCTTCGCACTCCACGCCACGTTTGGAACTCGGCAAAGGCAGTGGTTCGTGGTTGGCGATTGGCTAGACAGTTTGCTTTATAATCGGCCACCATTTCGATGCAACAACACACTTTTCCACCTGCTTACATGCCTGATGCTCTTCATTGCTATGTTGATGCAGCTTACGAAAGATCCACTGGAGAAGCACATTTTGGAGCTGTTTTACTATTTTCTGTCGGAGTTTTCTTAGCTGCTGCAAATGGGCGTCTACTACCGTGCAATTCTACTTTGATGGCTGAAACAATGGCTAGTAGGGAGGCCTTAACCTGGTTGAGGGGGAATGGGCTCAACTCGGTTCACGTTTTTAAGGATTGTGCTACTTTGCAGGCAAACCTGTTGTCAACCAATGACCTACGATCTTATGTGGGCATTGCCACGAATGACTGCAAAATCTTGATGCATTCTTTCGTTCTTTGTCTGATTCATTTTATTCCTAGATCGCTAAATGTAATTGCACATTCTTTAGCTAAACAAGCATCGACTCAGGCAAACTCTTTGTACTGGGATGCGTTCCCACCCAGCTTCGTGGCGGAGCTTTTGATTTTACTCAAGTCTAGCTGCATTCTTTAAAAAAATAATCAGATAACCTTAAGGAAAGTGACATATTTACACTTAAGATTAGACATGGTGGTAGAATATTATTGTCTGAACCAATAACATATATTGGAGGAAATTTAATATTTTGATTATGTTGATGTTGATGAATGAGGTTATATTACAATTTAGGATAATGTTGAGGAATTAGGGTATAATAAAAATGAGAGTTATAAGTTATATAGTTGATATGAACCCAATTTTAAGTTCAAATAAAACAGAGTATTGTCCCAAGATAGCTCTCAATGCAAGAATAGAGATGGATCAAAGTACCTTAGACCTCATGTGAAACCCTTATTCCCAAATCGTCAAAAACTTAAAAGAACCCCGTTGTAGCTTCAAGTACCTCGATGATGCAATTTTCAATCAAATAGACGCGGATCTAGTTTTCTTCGATTCAAGAACGAGTCCACGAACCTAAATCTAAAGTTGAAAAAAGGAAGAATGATTTTAGTCCACGAATCAATTTGCTAGTCGGGTCCATGAACTAGCCTAGAATTGAGTGGTCAATTAACAAGAAGGTTTCTTACACAAATGTAAAGAAACACTTAAGGGTTTGATTGAATGAAAGCGTAATTAGTAAAGCTATTATATGGTTGTACCCTCTTTATAGGTATTAGGGGCAGCATTGTAGTCCTAAATACAATGGAAAAATTGTCCTAAACCTAATATAGAAAACAAGTAAAGATAGTCTTATTTAGAAAGAAATTTAAGGAATCTTTTCTAAATGCAAACTAGTATTTTCTCTTTAATGCTAAACACTTTAAATTAGTGATGGAAAAAATTAATAGGGCTCATTTGGGTCTAATTTAATCGGAGCGTTATGCTATGGAACCGTGTCCACCATGTGCATGGTGGACACACTGTACATTCATAATTTCTATACTGTAGATTCATAATTTCTATACTGTATATTCATAAATTTTATAATGTAGATTCATAATTTCTATACTGCACATTCATAATTTCTGTATTGTAGATTCATAATTTCTATACTACACATTCATAATTTCTGTACTGTAGATTCATAATTTCTATACTGCACATTCATAATTTCTGTACTGTAGATTCATAATTTCTATACTGTAGATTCATTTTCTATACTGTAGATTCATAAAATTTATAATGTAGATTCATACAGTACAGAAATTATGAATGTGCAGTACAGAAATTATGAATCTACAGTATAGATTTTATAAATCTATAGTATAGAAATTATGAATATACAGTATAGAAATTATGAATGTACAACGTGTCCACCATGCACATGGTGGACACGGGTCCATAGCATAATTTGCCAATTTAATCCCCAAAATAAGCGCTTAAACAATAAATAAATAAATAAATAAATAAATAGATAAATAAAAAAGCTTTGAGTTCTTCTTCATCTTTTACAATTGGGCTTGACTTGGATTTCCACCATCTTTCAACATAACCAATTCAATGAACAATCGTTATACCCTGCACCATGGCGCCCATAGCACTGTGCGCCCCGTGCCTCCAAAAATGACGTCGTTTTGGTAAGTTATGCAGGGAGTTGACATGATTATGTGTATTTGTTTATACAATTATGTGTATTTGTCTATACAATTATGTACATTTTTTATACAATCATGTACATCTTTTTTATACAATTATGTACATCCGAAACAGAAAATTTATGTGTATTATGTTAAACGTTGATGTTTATTATGTTAAAAGTTTATGTATATTATGTATTATGTTAGATTATATGTATTATCTTTTTTTTTTTAAAAGTGTGTATTTGTTATACAATTATGTACGTTTATGTATAGAATTATGTATATTCTAGTATAAAATTATGTACATTTTTGAACATGAGATTTTTTTTTTTTTTTTTTTTTTTTGAATGCTACTAGCTCTATTACATGAGATTTTTTTAAAAGAAAATTAACCGCCAACACAGGGTAGCGAATTTTTTTTTTTTTTAAATTATATATATATATATATATATATATATATATATATATATATATATATATATATATATATATATATATATATATATATATATATATATATATATATATATATATATATATATATATATATATATATATATATATATATATATATATCTGAAACGACGTCGTTTTGCATCAAGGCGCACAATACAATGCGCACCCTGGTGCAGGATATAAATTGTCACCAATAAAGAGTTTGTCTTAATTGTTGGGACTTGAACCTTGTGATTGGCCCAATTGGTACTCTTAATGAATCTTCAACAGGCTGGCCACATCAATAGTATAGCAGGAGATCGATAATTTGATTGAGATTGTGAAAGATAATGAAGCTTGGGATTTAATTAATTTAACTTTGATGCGAAGTCAATGACAAAAGAGGTTTCGATTAATAATGGTTGCTTAAGTTGTGAATCTAAGTATTGAGTTAGTGGTGATGGAGAAGAAACTCATGATGAAGATTATGATTATGAGCATGAAGTGGATCTAGAAAAAGAAGGAAGGCATTGTTGGCATAAGTTGAAAGAGGTAAAAGTCTAGAGATATACTTAGCTTTTACAAATTTTTTAAGTGAACTTGAATTTCGAAAGATTTTAAAAGAATCACTTAATTAATAAAGTTAATCGTTGAATACCACATTAACAAACAATATTAAATTCTTAACTTAGTTAATAAGTTATAAATAGAGTTGATATGTGCATCAGACAATATATGTTTTCTAAAGGATGTACTTAAAAATGCGAAGGATAGAAATGAAGTCAAGTAAAGTAAACTAAATGTGACAAAATTATTTATAGTAGTTTGAAGCTTTAATTTGTTTAATCTTTTGACTCTACTCTATTTCTATCTTAGGGATCGGATCGGAAGAATTCATCACATCACCACTCTGGTACACAATATAATGAATTAGATCAAGTGTTTTTTTTTATTATAAAACCAATACTAATCAAGGTGTTTCAAGGCTTTCTCTTGTTACTCTTCCTTCTATCTACCCGAAGTAGAAAAAATGTAAACAAGATGAAAAAGGTTTGCTCCAACTAAGAGACTAAGTGAACTATATAGATCTTTGATCTCTTGAGTAGTCTCTTGTAACTTGATATGTTTTGAAAATGAAGGCTTTTGTGCGCTTGTAGCTTGATATTAAAAATATATATCTTCTGTGTTTCTTCTTCAATTCTTCAAGTTATTTATAAAGGAGATTGTGAATTTGTCTGTTGGAAAAAGATAAATTCGAATCAATTAAAATATTTCTTGGATTTTACTTGATGCAACTTGATGTTCATACACAAACCCGAGATCAAAGGTCCAGATTAGTCCTTGGTTCTCATGTCGGAAGAACCTGAGACATTATTAAAGCAATGATGTCAACCATAAAATACTTGGCACATTTTGTTATATATATTTAGCTTTATGATTACATGTATAATACGTTTATGAATCTCATTTATTGACCAACACATGCAAGGCACTATAATTGGAGACTTCATAATGCGGCATACAAACCAACAAATTTAGATACTAATGAACCGGCATAAGCCATACCTAACCGTTCAAAGTAGACACTGAATGAGTTGGGAAAACCATTAGTGAGATTCCTCGTATTCAGAATCTGTCCGTTCATGTCGAAATGCACCGCAATGGAGTCGGTCCGAGGAAGAGGCTGCTGTGGTTGCTGAGGTTTTGGAATGTTGACAGCAACCCAGAAACCCTTTGTTGTTGCCCTCTTTACGTTGTCTGGATTTCCTTCAAGGTTATCCAGCACTGTCTCAGTTGTATTAGCCTTTGGACCTGTGATGTAATACTTGATAACCTTGCGTGCAATATACTCCGAGATCATGATGAAAGTTCCATATCTATCGCTACTCATCGCCATCCCTGATGGCCCCGACAGCCCATTTAGCAACACCGTCACTTGTCTTGTGGCCGCCTCGTACTTTAGAAGTCTCCCAGATGTGTCTCCGCTCTGCACAATTCGTGTAACGTTGCTGCAAAAATAACTAATTGTTAGAATCAAGCGCTTATTACTACGCCAAAAACTATAGCTCATAGTGAAGACGCAATCATAACATGCTGTCACCACATTTTCGAGAATCATGGTGTTGTATTTGACCCTTCATCGGCCTCTACCCAACAATCGCCCTAGTGCACCAATTGCCTAAAAGTTATAGCTCACAGCGATGACATCATCACAACATACTTCGCCACATTTTCGAGAATCATGGTGCTGGACTTGATCCTTCATTGACCTCCGCCAAACAATCGCCCTAGCCACTAATTGCTGGACTTGACCCTTTATCGGCCTTCGCCCAACCATTCTTCTTTCCCAATACCTGTTAGTCTTAACTGCACATATACTACTTGTTAGGATCAAGCGCTTACCACTACGTCAAAAGGTATAGCTTACCACTATGCCAAAAGGTATAGCTTACAACCTAGGCGCAACTTTATTTCCTTATATACCGCCACCACATTTTCGAGAGACAGAGTGTTGGACTTGATTGTCCTTCATAAGCGTCTGCCCAACAATTCCCCTCCTAGCACCCACCAACTTTAACTGAACAAACGCTTACTACTGCGCCTAAAGGTATAGCTCACAGCCTAGGCGCAACTGTATATACCGCCACCACATTTTTGAGAAGCACTGCTGGACTTGACTCTTCACTGGCCTCCGCCCAACAATCTCCTAGCCACCAATTGCTAGACTTGACCCTTTACCGGCCTTCGTCCAACCCCAACCGAGATTATGTTATCCTATTCTCCAGAAAATGTTAGGCGACGACAGTTTGTGCGACAATAATCAAGTGTAATTAATGTATAGTAGGAATTTTGTTATGAATAATATACGTACAGTGTTCGGAATATGGCGCCGGAATCTACGAAATATGCGTCCCCATATTTTTCATCCACGGCTACAGAATCTGCAAAGCTGAAATTTTGGCCATCTACGCCGGCTGCTAGCTGAGTCGCAAGCCCGCCATTTCTTCCCACCTTTAAAAGGCCATGAAAGGCGTCAGTAATATAGAGCTCACCACGACGACGATCAAAGTCAAGACCTAATGGCCTTCCACATTCGGCTTCTATATTTGTAAGGCTGATCCCATCACATTTTTCCTTAGTTCTGATGAAATTAAAATACCAACCCAAATGTTATTTATTTAATTTATTACGTTTTGTGATGAAAATATAATGTAATCATAACTAATACATACTTTGTTACAAATCAATTGTTATACGGTGGATCATGATCTAATTAATATGATTATCAAATGAAATTGTGGTAGAGTTAAAATGATATTTTAGTGTTGTTAAAATGGAACTAGTGTGCGTGGAAAATGAAACTAAAAAACAGAGTTCATGCAATAACGTATATTGTCAAATGAAATTGTAGTATAATTAAAATGATATTTTAGTGTTGCTATAATGAAACTAGTGTATGTAAAAAATGAAACTAAAAGATTGTACTCATACAATAACATATATTGTCAAATGAACATGAAGTGTAATTAAAATTATACTTCAACATTGCTATAATTAAACTAGTGTGTGTGAAAAATGAAACTAAAAAAAGTAGATCATGTAATAACATATACTGTCAAATGAAACTGTAATAAAATTAAAATGATACTTTAGTGTTTCTACAATGAAACTAGTGTGCGTGAAAAATGAAACAAAAAAACAGAGCAATATTATCGAATTAAACTGAAGTGTAATTTAAATTATTATACGACGTCGTTTTGATTTATGGTCCATACTGCTACGTGGACCATGGTCCACAGTAAAATTTGCCGCCAATCATTATTGTGTGGACCGTGCTCCACACAGCTATGTGGACCACAATCCAAAAATATATAAACTACATTATTCTAACTCATAAAATACATTATTCTAACACATAAAGTGGGTCATTCTAATTCATAAAATACATTATCTTATCTCAAAAATTTCATTATTATATTCTAACACATAAAGTACATTATACATTATTTTAATTCATAAAAACATTATTCTAACTCATGAAATACACTATCTTACCCCAAAAATTTCATTATTCTAAGACATATAAAGTGCATTATTCTAACACACAAAGTACATTATTTTAATAAATAAAGTACATTCTTCTAACTCATAAAATACATTATCTTACTCCACAATGTTCATTATTCTAACATGCACACGAAACAATGAATTGTTTTTTTAAACATCGACGTCATTTTGGATGATGGTCCGCACAACTATGTGGACTAAATAATTTGCCCCATGAATCCAATATGGGTTGAAGTTTTGAAACCCATCCAACCCAACAGCCATTATGACCCAAAAACATGACCCATGAAGGCAGGGCTGTACGTAAATATTTCATGGGTTAAATTGAAATTGCCATCCTTAGATTTGTATGTTCTATCACAACAATTAGAGATATTATTTGCCTTTATTGTATAAGTTGTTGTCAAAGAAAAATAAAATTACCTGAGAGGCGATGTCGTAGCAAATTCAAAAAAAATCCCATTAAAAATTTTAAAAATTCTGCCATCATTAACGCCTGTATAACATCCATTGTCTATTGGATCACAGGCAAAGTCTTCAGGGCCAGAAGCATCTTGTGGGAGATTGAGCTTGATTGGTTGATTTATACCAGGCTGAGGATGAACAACTCACGGAGAGGAAATGAACATTAGTATGGAAATCCAGAACAGTGCTAGTGAGTTCATATTGCTTCTTGTAGATGAGTTGAGACTAGATGGTGATGATACATTGAATTCTGAGACTATATATATATATGGATGTTGTCATGTTGAGACTAAATTGTCATGTTTTTACAATGGGCGCCCTACGCTATATCTACTCAGCTCCTACGTACACAGTGTGGAAAATACAAAAAAGATGCATAAATTCATTGAGTAGAATTTAAAAAGAGGTCTGCACAAATTTAGCTCACTGATTATGTAGGCAGTTTTTCAAAGAAAAGGCCAAAGTTCAAAATTACAGCGGTAGTGGGCCAGTGGGGGATTATGCTTAAAATGGTCAGATCTCTAGTGCGCACCAGCATTTGGTCGTATCTACTGGGCTATTGAGTCACCGTGATTTACATTCTCCCAAATATTCTGTTGGACTAGGGTTTTGGAGGCCTGGAGTTGGAGATTCAACATTTTGGGAGGAGAATAATGTAAAAATGAGAGCAAATTTTACTGTGGACTATGGTCCAAAACGGTGCCATTTCTTTTAATGAAAAAAAAAACACTCGTTCCGCATAATTAGTTGTATTTGTATAACATATTCAGTTTCATTTTATATACATTGTAGTTTAATTTCAGCACAACTAAAGTTTCATTTTGTTTCAACTATAGTTTCATTCGATATTATACATACAATAGTCTTATTATAGTGAGGCATGTTATTGAATTGCATTTTATACACACTATAGTCTTATTACAACACTACCAAATTTTAATTTAATTTAACTACGGTTTCATTGGACAATATACACTCAAATATGTGAAATTGTTATTTAGTTTCATTTTATATACACCTTAGTTTCATACAACACAACTAAAGTACTCCCTCTGTCACATTTTATCTGTCCTACTTACTATTCATTGATCAAACCAACTCTTTCTTCTTTGTTTATTTTCTTTAGTATTTTTTACTTATTTTTAAATTTGATTTTTTTTTGTGTGTGTTTAATAGTACTTTTAGTATAGTTTCTAAATATATAAATTTTGCATAATAATACTAAACTTAATATTATGAAAAATTAGATTAAAAATAACTCCAGTCAAGCCTCGTTAACCGAACAAGACACATAAAATGGGACGGAGGTAGTATCATGTTGATATAACTACAGTTTCATTTGACAATATACACTCAATATGTGAGACATGTTATTCAATTTTTTGGTATACATACTATAGTTTCATTTCAACAAAACTAAAGTATCATTTCAATTCAACAACAGTTCTATTTGACAATATACACACAATAAGTGAGAAATGTTATTCAGTTTTATTTTATACATACTGTAGTTTCATTTCAACACAACTAAAGTATCACTTCAAATTCAATTACAGTTTTATTTGATAATAGAAACAAGACAAGTTATCTAGTTTCATTTTAGATACATTGTAATTTCATTTTGTTATAAACACAAAAAATACAAAATTTGTTAAAATTTAACAACTGCCATTTCTTTAATTAAAAAAAATTAAAGAAATGTCGCCGTTTTCGAACCATTTTCCACGGTATAACAACCAAAAAAAGAGATTAGGGTGTTTTTTTTTTAAGGTCAACCAATGGGTTGTATTCATAGATAAACTGCAATTGAGTCAGGTGGGACATCGTCCCAGTACATAGCTGTATCGTAACTAAAAGCGGTAGAAGCTAGACTATGAGCTAAATAATTCTGCGATCTAGGAATAAAATCAACTAAACATGATGTAAAAGAAGACATGTGAGTTTTACACTCATCAATAGCGTAACCAACGTAAGACCGGAGTGTAGCACTTGTTGCAGTCAGATATCTCTGCAAAGTCTGACAGTCTATAAAAAGGTGAACTACTGATTCACCACGCATACGTAACCACGAGAGTGCTTCCTTACACGCATACGCCTCAGCCATAAGTGGGGAGAAGCAATGTGGTAAGGGCGCACTGTATGCGGAGATGAAGCTTCCATCCTCATTTGTGAGTAATGCCCCTACCGAAGCCGTATTGTCCGCATGATGGTAAGCTGCATCGATGTAACATCTCCTGGACTGTGCAAGTAATGGTGCGTTGATGTGCGTATGAGCCGTAAGTGTAGGCAGTGGCGGTGGCGTGGCTTGGTGTGAATGTGCTGCTACGGTAGTGTGTTGCGGCAGTGCCCCCAGTGGCGGCGGCTGGCCTGTATCGGCAGTGTTGTTGGCCTCTCCGGACGGGTTGGTATTGGCATGAACACTTTGCCACGCTTGCATGTTGGATCCGGCCATAATTATCACATTTCTTGGCAGTGGTAGACAAGCATCCCACACAGCTCCATTCCGTGTCTTCCATATATGGTATAACATTGCAACTGCATAGATTATCCCATGAGAGTCTAGAACATTTAATAATTCACTAAACCATTCATGAAAAATATTTGTCACTAAATTTGGGAGTGGAAGGTTGGATAGAGCCCATATGGATTTAGTATAATCACACGATGTCAGTGCATGCATTGTGTCTTCATTAACAACTCCACACATAGCACACACCGGGTTCACATCCACTCTCTTTATAAGCAAATTGTTGGTTGTAGGAAGAGTATCACTTATAGCTCTCCATAGAAAGGTCTTCCATTTGGGTGAAATTTTCAATTTTCATAGAGTGAGCCACTTTGTGAAACCATTATTGGCAATGATCTCATAATCACCCACAATACGCCTATACCCATTTTTAACAGTGTAACATCCATTGGGGTCCCCATACCAGTACCATGCATCATCATAATCAGGGGAGATTGGTATTTTCAAAATTCTAGATACATCACTCGGTTGAAAAATATCTGTGAGCAAATGATGGTCCCATGTACCTGTATCCTGGTCAATTAGACCTACTACTCTAGCCTCGGCTAATTGGGGTGGCATTTCTGTCTGAATCATAGGATCATCATCATCCTGTAACCAGGGGTGTCTCCATACTGAGGTAGTTACTCCATTCCCAATCCGCCTCCTTACCCCACTACAAATTAAAGGCTTAGCCGCCATAATACTACGCCAGCAATGGCTAGGATTACTTCCTAGGGATGCATCCGAGAAAGACTCCTTTGGGTAATATCTGGCCTTATACACACGTGACACCAATGAGTCAGTGTTAGTTAGCAATCTTCAAGCTTGTTTACCCAAAAGTGTCATATTAAATGCCCTTAAATCTTTAAAGCCCAGGCAACCATACTTCTTAGGGATACATAACATATCCCATGCCTTCCAGTAGATCCCCTTTCAGTCCCTGTGCCCCACCAGTAACGATTCATGAGTCTCTCAATGGCAGAGCAAATAGATATAGGTAGAAGAAATACACTCATTGAGAAAGTAGGCATAGCTTGAGCCACACTTTTCAATAATACTTCCTTACCAGCCTGAGATAACAATTTCTTATTCCACGGCCCAATCCTTTGCTTGATTTTATCCTCAATGTATGAAAATGCGGCCTTCTTATTTCTGCCAATAAAGGATGGTAGACCAAGATACTTTCCAAAATTAGGTTGGGATACACCCAGAACTTGCGCCACATTCCCTCTTTCCCCTTCATCTGTATTTTTGCTGTAACATATACTGGATTTATGATAATTTACCACTTGCCCAGATAGATTCTCATATACTGATAGACAATTCTTTATTTCTGTAGCCTCCTGCACCGTTGCCTTAAAAAATAATAGGCTATCGTCAGCAAAAAATAAATGGGAAATAGGGGGAGCCCCCCTTGCAACTCTGCAACCATGAATTACTCCCTTGGTTTGTGATTGTTGCAGCAAAAGTAACAGACCCTCAGCACAAATAATAAACAGGTAGGGAGATAAAAGGTCCCCTTGTCTCAACCCACGAGTGGGTGTGATTGAGCCACTGCGGGTACCATTAACCAGAAAGGAATACGACACTGTAGTCACACATAGCATGATAAGGTCAATCCATCTATCATCAAAACCCAAGGCCAGCAGCATACCACGCAAAAAGGGCCATTCCATGCGGTCATAAGCCTTCGCCATATCCAGTTTAAGGGCACTCCAACCTGTTCTTCCACACTGCTTTCTGTTTAAAAAATGCCTTACCTCAGAGGCTACTAGTATATTATCAGTAATTAGCCTACCAGGTATAAACGCACTCTGCGACTCAGATATAATCTTATCCATCGTAGGCTTCATCCTGTGAGAAATCATCTTTGCCATTACTCTATACATTACATTGTCCAGGGCTATCGGTCTCAGGTCAGAGACCGTTTCTAGTGAATTCTTTTTCGGGATCAGAACCACATCAGTATCATTTAGTCTAGGGGGGAAAATGCGCGAGTTCAGACAGTCCAGAATAAAATGTGAAACATCTTCCCCCATAATATCCCAAAAATGTTGATAGAAACCAGGATTCATACCATCCGGACCCGGTGCTTTATCAGGAAACATTATAAAAAGGGCATCCCTAACCTCCTCAATCTCAAAGGGGCGTAAAAGGGACTCATTTTGTATTTGGGATACTCGTGGGGCAATATCCCTAAACATGCAATCACCATTCATAGGATTCTCAGTAGTAAAAATCCCCTTAAAATAATCCAGAATAATCTTGTTCATACTCTCCCCTTCCACCCACTCCCCATTATCATTCATCAATCTAGCTAAAGCATTCTTACTTTTACGGTGAGAGGCATACCTGTGGTAGAATTTTGTATTTGCATCAGCATGTTTGAGCCAGTGTTGCTGGGCCCTCTATCTCCAGTATATATCCTCCTGGGTTTCCAGACGGCATAGGTCCTCTAGGCTCTGAAACTGAGCCAAGGAGGCTGTGTCTGTGCGTCCTCTCAGGTGCTGTTGCTCCTTTCGGAGTTGCATGATCTTTTCACCAAACTTGTGATGCCAGTCACCACCCATTGGGCTAGACGATTCCCACAATGTTCAATGCAATTCTGCGTACCCTCGACCCTTTTATCTTCCCATGATCTGGCTACCACCGCCCTGCACCCATCATCATATAACCAGGCCATCTCAAAACGGAGTCGTTTCCTTCCCCCGCCTCCCCATGCTTCATTATTTCGGATTGACAGAAAGATGGCGGAATGATCGGATTTCCTTGTCAACAGATTATAAACCCTAGCGCCAGCTATGAGGGCGCGCCAAGCTTCATTCGCAAGCACCTTATCCAGCTTTTCCACAATCCAATCTGGCGTGCCTTTCCCTTTCTCCCACGTAAATGAATAGCCACTCATTGGTAACTGGGACAGACCACAGTGCTCAATAGTCTCCCAAAAACCGCGTAGGAGGCTATTCGGATGATGATTGCCTCCTCTTTTCTCATATTGAAACAAAAGATCATTAAAATCCCCCACCATAACCTAAGGGAGATCAGATCGTGGTGCTAATGATTTTAATAAATCCCATGATTCCACACGTCTATGGCGCTCAGGGAACCCATAATAGCATGTCATTCGCCAATTAGGGAGACTCGTCATACTAACCTCCACATCAATATAATTCCTCGAAAAACTTAAAAGCCTCACTGTGCAATTTTTACTCCACAACAAAGCTAGACCACCACTCAAACCAACAGGATCAACATAGAATAGACCCTCAAAACCAAGTCGAATCTGGAGACGTTCAGCATGTATCCGGGCAACTTTAGTTTCCATAAGAAATACAAAGTCAGGTTTCTTAAGGGACACAAGGTCCAATATCTCGCGAACTGTTCGTGGATTACCCAAGCCACGACAGTTCCAACTCAGCGTACTCATTGGGACGGGCGGGTCTGGCAACTAGAACCCGCCTGATGCAAGTTTATTGAGATGTCTGCCATCGTAATGTCACCCCTTCCATCAATATCATTCCCGTGTCCCCGCCTCCCAAGTCTCCCCGCCTGCGTTTTGCCACTGCCGAGACCGTTTCGCCTCCCTCCCGGAGGTCAACATCCGACGGCAACGCCGTCAACCCTGTAGCAGCTACCGTTGCCGTGCTTGCTGTTTCAGGCTATACCGGCTTACCATCTTTATCAAGAAGCCATGGTGCACCAACCTTGCGTGGTCCCCTCCTTGTCCCAGCACGCAGGTCATCATTGAACAGGTATTTTTCTATTGGCAGCCCCGCGTTCCTTGCGCCCAAACAATATTTGTGGAGATGGCCTAGCATACCACAAAAGAAGTAGAAGTTGTGAAGTCTCTCATACTTAAAATTCACCCAACATGTAGTCTTGTCACGCTTCATAAATTTCATATGTCGCTTTATGGGTTTCGTAACAGGAATGGAAACCCTAATCCGGTAAAACGTCTTCCATGGAGCATCAGCAAACCTATCATCAGATTTCAGAAAGGAGCCCAGGAAATTCCCTATCGAGAATTCCACTAGATGTATACCCTAACGGAAGATCATGAACTTGTACCCACATATCAACCGTATCAAGAGGAACCCTAACCAGGATAACACCATCCAAGACTTGCTTGCAAACCAAGGTATTATTCTCAAAAGACCACGGACCACCGTCCGGAACCAGTTGCATGACCGTTTCATGATAGAAGACAAACAAGAAGAGGTTAGGTTGTATTTCAGTAACCTGAACACCCTTAATCGGTTGCCAAACCGAGGCATAACTTGACTCATAAACTCCATCTTCACAACCTTAGTCGTCAAAAATCTGCCAACGAGCCTCCATGTTTCACGATGCTCAACCTGCACTTCACCGTCACCCGCCATACACGGCTCGAAGACGTTTTCATCCTCCTCCAACACCAAGTCACTCCACCTTGCCGTAATTGTTCCAACCGCCTCTGTCGTTGCTGCGGCCTCCATCCGAGAAATACCCTCATGCTGCGCCATGCTCGCCGAACGCAAGAAGGAAGCCAGCGTCTGCCGGAGAGAAGAACGCTATCATCACCGTGAGAAAACCCTAGAAAAGCCGAGGGAGAGATGAGAGAAACCCTAGAGAGCTAGAGAGAGAATTTTTCGATTAGGGTGTTAAAAATGATGCTTTTGACATAATAATTACTAAGTGCCGTCTAAATCTCCTGAGTCCCAACAATAACAGGACCATAATTAAGCTACCTTAAAAAAAAGTTATTTTCCACTTCTAAAGTTATCTTTTAATGTGAATTTAAAGAAACAATAAATTCTTTATATTCATTAGTACTCATTAGATAAGGGTGTTGCTATTTGCACCACCCTTTGACCAAAAATGGGTATAAAGCATCTTGAAAGTGTAAAAAGGTGAAAGTTTTTATTAATTAATAGGTGGTGTAAATAGCCAAATGGAGGTACATTTTGCTATTTGCACCACCTGGTCAAACTTGCAATTAATAATTTATTAATTCAAAATTTAATTAATTAAAATATTAAAAAAAAAAAAAAAAAACTAAACATCACCTTCTCCCATGAGAAGACAGCCCCTCGCCTCTCACCGGCGAAGGTGATGGAATTTTTTTTTTTTTTTAAAAACTGGACTGCCTTCTCCGGTGAGAAGGCAGCTCGTCACCTTCCCACCGGAGAAGGTGACAAGTTCATCTTTTTTTTTTCTTTTTTTTTTTTAAATTAAAATTTTTATGATTAAAAAATAGATAATAAATATTAATATTTGACCACATTTAATGATGATGGACTTTTCTATTTGCACCACCTATAAAGCTATTATACCTATTAAATAAGTGGTGTAAATAGCAAGTTGGGTGTTGCAAATAGATCGAATTACCCTTAGATAACCAACTCTATCAATAAATTTAAAATATATTAATTTAGTAACCAAATATTTTTCTAAAAAGGGGTAAATTAATGATCTGTTAAGAAACTCATCAAAACATGCAATGTTTTCTGAAAATGATTTTTTTTTTTTAAACACGTTTTCATTTTTCATTGTTCGCTGGCCTAAAGTTAAAAAACATGTTTTTCTATTTGACTAGAAATTACAAATTTGACTCTTTTTTAATTTTTTTTTTTCCTTTCTTGGTGCTTGGTTTGTTTGTTTTTTTTTTTTTCTTTTTAAATAAATAGAAATCCATTGTAAATTTAATGATTATAAAATATTAATTATTCTAATATTATTAATAATAATTATTCTTTTAAGAGTTCAAACATTGTATCCTTTGGTTATATTGTGATTTTATTTATATTATAAAGTTATAAATTCAATTTATATTGCTAATTTAGTTCTAATAATTAAATAATAACTATAATAAATAAATAAATAATTTTTTCATGTAGTAACTTATTATAATAAAATAAATACATACATTAATACAGGTAATGACTCTAAACTTAAAAAAAAAAAAAAAAAAAAAAAAAAAAAAAAAAAAAAAAAAAAACACTCCATCCATTACATTTTATGTGTCGAATTTGGTTAACGAGATTTGACTAAAATTATTTTTAATTCAATATTTAGTTTAATCTTAGTATATATATAAAATTTATATATTTAGAAACTATATTAAAATTACTATTAAACATAAAAAAATTAAATATAAAGATAATTTTAAAAATTATATAAACAAAAAAATTGTTTGACCAATAAATAGTAAATATAACAAGTAAAATAAATAAATTGAGTAACATTATTTTTACTTTTAGGGTGTAGGGTGGGTAAGATCTAGGCATGATTTTTATGGCCTAACGCAATCCAGATTTTAATTGGGCCATCTGTTATACACACACAAGTGCGAGAAAGAGATTTGGAAAATGTCATCAATGTAAAAAAATTTAAGTTGACATTTTTTTTTTTTTTTTTGTAAAAATTAATTAATTTTTCTTTGACTAATTTTCATTGATTTCATTTTCTTTAAATAAACAAATGCTAAAAAATTCGAACATAACTTTCAAAAATCATTTGTTTTTTCGTGTTTATAACCTTAAGTAATATTTCTAATTAGTGAATGAATTCAAACTACAAACTTTTGTACAACATATGATATGAATATTAAGATCTAGTTGTTCTGAATATAACTCAACTGGTAAATCAACCCAAATAAATTTGCATGTTTGGGATTCAAATTGATTAAAATACCAAGTAGTGGCCGATATTCAAACATTCAATTTGGTTTAACGTACGGGTATAAGTGAATAAATTCAAACAACCTATTAGAGCTAATACTATATAATAGATAGAGTTAATTTTATTTTTGATCCTAAATTTATAGGTGGTAATTTATTTTTAGTCATTCTTTTTCAGAACATTCATTTTTTGTCCTAATGTTATTGTGGCATGACTATTTTTGGTCCTCCGTCAACACCATTTCGATCATTTTTATACAAAGTGGATTAACCTGCTATTTTTTATTTTATTTTATTTTATTTTAAAAAAAAAAAACACACAATTGAAGACCTAAATGTCATTGTATTTTACGAAATTTAAACGATTTTGTTGATGGAGGACCAGAAATGGTCATACCACAATAATACTAAGACAAAAGAAGGATGATTTGAAAAAAAAAAAAAAAAAAAAAAAAAAAAACTAAAAGTGGAATTTCAACTATAACTCATAATAAATATATAAAAAGTCCTTGAACATTCAATTTACTTTAAAAACGTACGGGAATGAACTATTGTATGTATTAATGTATATGAGTATATCTTGCCCAACACGTTCATATGCTATATGGAAGTCAAAGCGTAATGTATTTACTTAATGTTAAAATAGTGATTATTTTAAATATACTAAAGAAAATAATATGAAATAATAAAAAATTTGTATAATTCAAAGTGTCTATTTTTTTAATTTTTTTTTTTTCAAAACAATGTTTATAGAATGCATAGATTATACAATCTACCAACCAACAAATCTCTATTGCAATTAATAGATGATAAGTAAATTATTACACAACAAATTACAATAAACAAATACAACAACTCCAAACAAACAAAACAATTAAACCCCTGCAAAGAGACACAGCCAATTTATAAATAGGAACTTTATACAATATAACCTTTGAATGGCCAATTCAAACCATGAACAACAGGTTCTAACCTCAAAGTTTAGCCGATTGTGTTTGATGAATAAAAGTAAGATATGTTTTGAGCAATAAGATCATATAGAAATTTCTTTTGCATGTATTTTCGTTTTGAAATTAGTTGAATACTAGTGGAATCGTTGCGATGATTAGATACATTTATAATTAACTTATAATTATGATTAAATTAATTTATTATAAATATTATATTATGATTAAATAAATAATATTGATTGTGAGTATGTATTTCTTTTTTATCATAAAGAGAGGAATTGTTGTTTATTAAAGATATACTATGGAGAAAGTGGGTGGAGGGTGGGGGGTGGGGGGGGGGGGAGACACAAATGGAGGGGAGCAAATATTTTTCTCCGGAGACGAAGTTTATCTCTGTTAAAAAACAAAACAAAAAAAGGGGGGGGAGGGAGGGGGGCAGCACGTGGCGCGTCAGCATTAATATATACATAAATAAATAAATAAATAAATAAATAAATAAATAAATATATATATATATATATATATATATATATATATATATATATATATATATATATATATAGAATAACAATCATGTAGGAACTTATCTTTAGGTAAGAACCTAGGAACCAATCTAAGCCCTTTATTTTATTTAATCTTACGGTTCATCTTTAATCATTTTTAATAGTTTTTTTTCGCTGATTGAAGTGTATTTTGGACTAGCAGGGTTATTTTAGGTACTTTAGATGGTGTACGTCGGTGGATGGTGAGCATTTTTCGCTGGGACTTCGCATTCTGAACTGGTGAGTTGTATTTTGGACTCTTTCGTTGACGCCAAGATTCCTCACGCCCAGATTGCGAATCGCTTCTGATTTCCCTCGTCTCTGCTTCAGCTCTCCGTCTCAAATGGCTAGCGGCGATGATAGGAACCCCAAACGTCCTCGTCCGGCGACGAGGTTGTCCGCTGCTCTCTCTCGCTGGGGTTTCTTTTCCACTAGAGCCTTCTCGCATACAATGGTATTCTTCTCCTCCATCGATTTCTTCTCGATCGATTTCTTGTTTGGTTTGCTTTGTGTGCACATGTACTCTAACGGCGGAATTCGTTGAATTTGTGTTCTTTTGCGCACAGAGATGTTCCGAGCAGTGCGTGTTTACCGGATAACCAGAGGAAGTGAAGAAACAGAGGAGAAAGAATACCTGCTTAGCAATGGGAAATATAAAAGTTTTGGTCGAGTGCTAACATTGTACGGGTTCGATGTTCCAGAGCAGCGCGCGGGGGTTAACAATGGCGTCTGGAAATGCATCTATGTGTTCTGATAAGCTTTTCTAATTATTAATTAGCTTACTCTCTCTCATCTTCTCAGACCATGTCTGCCCCTACTTTTCTTGAACCAAACCCTAATCTTAATTACACTGCTCCTTTTTTCCTCAAACATAATCCCAGATTATGATTACTGTTATCAAGATTTAGATTTCTTCTGTGCTGATCATCATCATATTTTTTTTTTATTTGTATGATTTTACATCATCCAATGATAATACCTTTGGGTACCCATCATTTGATCTAGGGAAAATTTTAATTTATGCCCCTCACAAATATGTCAATTATCAATGTCACCCCTGAATTATTAGTGGTGTAAATGTTGCCCCTCAATTTTCAAAATGTGACATATATTGCCCCTCCCCTAATATGAAGAAGGAGAAAACTTGTTGTTAACAGAAGGAGAACAATCGAAGAAAGAAAAAATGAGGAAAAAAATGTGGTCTTCGAACAAGAAAGACGACGGGTAACCACATTTACATCACTAATAATTCAGGAGAGGGGCAGTATATGTCACATTTTAAAAATTGAGGGGTAACATTTACATCACTAATAATTCAGGGGTATAATTGATAATTGGCCTATTTTTGAGGGGCATAAATTACAATTTTCCCTTTGATCTATCACAAACTCCTATTGTCTTGCATGAGAAAAACAATAATTCCACCACTGGAAGCTCAATCTGCTCATCTAATGGAATGCCAACTTCTACCAATTATATGCCAGTAATGTTAGTCCCCAAGATCAGGCCCAGTTCTATTTTCTGGTTTTTTTTTTTATTATTATTATTTTTGTTTTGTTTTGTTTTTTTTTTTTGTTTTGTTTTTTGTTTTGTTTTTTTTTTTTGTTTTTTCTTTAATGATTATTGGTAGTGATTTTCAGTTTGTGTATGATAAAAGAAAAATATTTTACATTTTTTATATTTCTCATGACAAATGTATACACGCTTGTCCACAAATGCTCATTCTGTTACTTAAATATGCATAAATTGCTCTTATCCCAAGTAAAAACACTTAACAATTAATGTGCACATTATATTTACCTCACATTGACCCTCTTTAAAGTATATATGCACAATCTCTAAGTGTTGTGCTATGTGTATATGCACATAGGTTCTACATGTTGTCTCAAATCCCTATGTCTTATCGCTTCCAATGTTGATTTATGTAGACAAGACTGCAACAAAGGAATTGAAATGCCAAGCTTGGGTCAACACATGTTGCACACAGAGTTTTATCTAAGTGCACACACAGTTCTATCTAAGTGCACAAACATCACAATCTAAGTGCACACTAAAATGTTTAACATTTTTTTCTACACAAGCTAATTATGTAAATTATGGCACACACAATATAACCTAAGTGCACACAGTCAACCCAAGTGCACACCCTAATCTATCAACCCAAATGCACACAGTTCAACCCAAGTGCACGCTAACTCGTTTTACGTCTTTTCATCCACACACTCATTATTTACGTTATGGCACACACATTTTAACCCAAATGCACAACATAGTCTTTAAAATAAAACTGTTTTTGGTGCATGCACATATTCGTTAACCTAAGTGCACACAGTATTTCGTATATCAATTTTCTTGAGCATCATGGCACAAATTCGTTGATCCAAATGCACACACATTTCTATCTAAGTGCACACACAACATAATCAAAGTGCACACCAAAATGTTTAACATTTTTTCCTATACAAACTAATTTTGCAAATTATGGCACACACAATGTCACTTAAGTGCACACCGAAATGTTTAACATCTTTTCCTACACAAACTAATTTTGCAAATTATGGCACACACAATGTAACTAAGTGCACACATGCAGTCAACCCAAGTGCACACCGTAATCTATCAACCCAAATACACACTAACTTATTTTACGTATTTTTATCCACACACTCATTATTTATGTTACGGCACACACAGTTTAATCCAAGTGCACAACATAGTCTATATATCATCTATATGATTTTCATAAATTCATTCTATCAGTATTTTTTGCACATTGTAGCACACACAGTTCAACCTTAGTGCACATCAACTTCTTTTATACTTTTTCTTACACATTCATCCGGCACATTATGACACACTATTTAACCAAAGTGCACAAAATAGTCTAAAACATCAATATATTTTTGTATGAATTCATTCGATCTGCGAACTCATATGTAGACATCAAGAAGCAATGATATTTTTATAAATATAATAAAATTGAAATTATTATTTTATTTATAAAAATATCACTTTTTATTTATAATAATTGATAATTTTATTATTTGATATTGTAAAATTGGTCATAAGCATTATAATTAAAGAAATCAAAATACTGTAACGAATGTTATTATCATATTTCAACCCAAATCTACCGGTAAAATAATTGTTGTCGGGTGACGTTCTTGTTTTTTTGAAGGGATGCTGGATGCAACACAGTAGAGTTACAGCTCCAAAAGAATCCTTGGTTATTTTGTATTCCTAAAATCATGGAAAGAATCTAATTATAATATTTTCTTTTAATTAGTTGTTGGTCAAAATAATACTAATATCCTTTAGAATTAATTACAATTTAGATGCATATTAAATTGATAGAATATCTTGACCATTGATCATTAAAAATTTAATGGATTGGATGAGTTCTTAGGTTCCTACCTAAAGTTGGTTCTTACTTGAAGCCACCCCTATATATATATATATATATATATATATATATATATATATATATATATATATGGGTTGTAAAAATCGGTTCCGCCTCGGTTACCGGCCGCCGGCCTAGGCGTCCGCCTAGCGCCTAACTCAGCCGATTTGGCCGCCAAGCGTCTAAGTTAGTCGAGTTAACTCGTCCATTTCGGTTGAGTTAACCCGATCGGCTCGGCCTATTTTTTTATTATATATATATATATATATATATATATATATATATATATATATATATATATATATATATATATATATATATATATATATATATATGTGTGTGTGTGTGTGTGTGTGTGTGTGCGCGCGCGTGAGCGCATACATATATGTAATATGACATATATATACTCGTAGACTAGTTTGATACTTTGAATCTTTGAATTATTGAAGTATTTGGGTATTTCATATTTGAGTATTTTTAATTTTTAATATTGTTTTAATTTTTTTTTTTTTGAAAACCATTGTTTTGATGTTATGACTTATGAATTATCATTAAATTCATTTATTTGGATGTGTTATTTGATTAAATGTTGAAAACAACCTCATTAAAATTGTGAAACTGCAAGTCTACCACTGTTTTTTTGACGTCCGTCTAGATTCCGCCTAGCGCTAGGCGCTGTCCGGGCGCCCGACTAGCGCCTAGCGCCTATTGCAACCATGATATATATATATATATATATATATATATATATATATATATATATATATATATATACACACACATATACATATACATATACATATATTCTACTCGTTCTACCCTTTTCCTTGATGTAATTTCCTTGATGCAATCAAACTCGAGATATACCAAAATGGTTGAGTCACAAAGCGAACAATCCTTATAATAACATGGACGCCATAGCCGGCAAGACGGGCCTTAGTCAGATTCACGAAGGTCGGTTCCCCACCTGGGGAACGTGTGAGGTCCAACTGGCACTATAATCGCGGGAGGAGAAGCTACCGTCGGCATAACCAACCAAGGTCAATCGGGGGTCGAACCCAACGTCCAACCTTTAGCTCATGAGATAGCCAACGTAATTGACAACTCGGCCGGGCAGTAGTAGTTGGTGGGGGGGGGGGGGGGGGGGGTTGTGCACCCTAGCTCGACCGAGCAGCCGACCGTCAACCTGAACACTCAAGCAAACCCTCCTCCCACCTGGCTCAACACTTCGCAACCTGGTCCCGACAAAATCATTAATTATATTTTATAAAATTAAAATATATTTTATTATGTAATTTATTAACTTATATTTATAATCAAAATTAGAAATTATAATTATAAAGTTGAAATTATTAATTATAGAAAAGTAAAAAAAAAAATAAAGTTGAAATTATTAAATATAGAAAAGTAAATAAAATAATAAATGAAATGTGTAGGAGTGTGAAGGAGTAAGGCCCACAAAATAGGGAGAAAAAGGAAGAAAGATGGCAAATTATGCCATGGAACCGTGTCCACCTTGCAAGGTGGACACGATTTCAAAAATGTTCATAATTGTAAATATAGAGTTCAAAAATTATGAACATAGAGTTATGAACATAGAGTTCTATAATTATGAACATAGAATTCTGTAATTGTGAATATAGAGTTCAATAATTGTGAATATGAAGTTCAAAAATTATGACCATAGAGTTTTATAATTATGAACATATAGTTCAGTAATTATGAACATATAGTTCTGTAATTGTGAATATAGAGTTCAATAATTATGAATATGAAGTTTAAAATTATGAACATAGAGTTTTATAATTATGAACATAGAGTTCAGTAATTATAAATATAGAACCGTATCCACCTTGCAAGGTTTCACGGCATAACAGTCCGGAGAAAGATTGGAGGGGAAATAAAAGAAGAGATTATAAGGTGATGTGGAGGAGTTGGACCCATAATTTTGAGAATAAGCTAGTGAAGAACCATTGTGGATGCCATAAGGAAAAAGTTCAATAGTTGCTTGTAACTTGTCCATGAAATCCAGATTTTTCCTATTTTCAATAAGCTTTTTTGAATAGACATAAAAAGAGCCATATATAAATTAACTACATTGATAGATGTAATTAATCTGCAAGCACACAGATATATATATATATAGCCAATCACTCTATAGATTCCTAGAGTACTATATGGCCAATCCCATGAAAAACACACTTATTATTATATTAAGTAATTTTTTAGATTTTGTAGATGATAAGAAAACAACAAATAAAAAGAAATTCACGCAATTTAAAAAAGAGAATACTTATGAATTTAAAACAAAAGAAACTTCCAAATGAAAAAACACTATGAATTTGGGGTTCACCTATTAGAGAATTAACCAATCCTTCGTACCAATTCTTGCAATTATAGTGATGATTGCTCTAAATATATCTTAATACTCCATCGAGCTATTAAGTTGTATCCAATTAATCAACTGTGATCATCTGTCAATATCTCACTAACGTGAACTCATTAAACAACAACCAAATATCACCACAAATACCTAAAACTATGTCTAGTTCAGGTCAATCATGTTTATCTTACGAGGTCGTAGTTTATAATCCACTTATCAGTTCTTCTTATAAACCTTGATAATGGAAATATGCAATGGCGAATCACAAAATACACATCAAAAATACATAAGGCAGATATGATCAAATTCAATTATTTAAATGAAATTAGAAGAGTGAAACTAAGGGACTAGTCAATTAATCTAATAATTTAGGCTAATCCAAATCCTTAATTTAAAGTTCTAGCAAAAAATCATAATTAAATGCTTGAACATAACTATTCAAGAAGTTTGCAATATCAAAATGAAATACCTAGAAATTTAATCTAGCAACTAATAAGAATAAAAAAGAGGGAGGGAAGAAAGTAATCCAAGCCTAAAAAGACGGTAGCCACAATTGAAACTCGAAAATTCCTTATGAGGGAGTCTTCTACGTACGTTTCATCGTTGCTGCCATGCACGCTCCGCTCTCTCTCCTTCTATTTTTTTCTTTTCCTCCGTCGTCTGTTTTCCAGCGAACCCAAAAAAAAAAAAAAAAAAAACAAAAAACAATACAAAACAAAAAACAAACTAGAAATTGTTCCCAAACTTTAACTACGAAAGGCTTCAAAATTTTTGTTCTCAGACATACAGTCAGATTCTGTGCACATGCCATCGTAAATTACATACCACCAGAAAAATACCCATATGGCCCCAAACTACGAGCGAAATTTAAACTCCAGACCAATTCCGGTGGCTCTCGATGGCTACTCACAGATCAACATCCGGTTCTCGTAGACCACACCGCTCCCCATGCTTAAGGCCAGTTGGCCATCGATCAAGAATCCAACGGCATTGCTACTGCACCAAAACGAAGGATAAGCGAGTCTTGTGTTTATTGGACTTCAAGTATCCAACGGCATTGCTTCTAGTGTCTTGTGTTTATTGGACTTCAAGTAAGGTATTTGCTATTGCCATAGCCATTCTCGGTCTTAATGGACTATCATGGTGTACAAGAGCACCCGAGTGACAATGTTACACCTATGAAACATTTTATCAAAAAATTTGCCATCACCTTATTCCGGACTTTGCACTCTCAGATCTACGGCGAGATATGTAAGTGAGATTTAGGCTCAAGCATGTAGCAATTAATCTATTGTCTAGCATGCTAATTCCTAGATCATCCAAGGAATTGGGGCCCTAGCTCTGAGGACACAATCAAATCTCCCACTTCCATAAAGAAATCAATCAATAAGCACAACACAATTCCAAATCAACAATTCATAACCGCCACACTTGCACCATACAAGTAATTGCAAATCCAATCCCTTAAGAATTCTTAGCCACTCATGTTCTTAAATTGAAAGCACATTGAATTGAAGAAATGAAGAAGATGAAAATGAAATTAAGATGGAAAAGATATAGAGATTACCAATCTTCAATCAAAATGCCACAATCAATCAACAATTGCTTCAATCAATCAAGAGATTTGTTCCAAGATCAAAGTAGTTTGTGAAGTTACCTAGACCTAGGATTGCTTTCTCTCTCTAGATTGGAAAGTGTTTTGAGATGACTAAAATCAGGAAAAATATCTAAGTCTAACTCACTTCTCCCCCCTAACAAAAAGTCAACACTTCTGACTTAAATAGAATTCGAGCTTACCGCCACGAACCATGCACGATCGTGCAGGGGTTCGTGGCGCTTCTAGGAACGTTGCCACGATTGTGTAGAGGTCGTGGCAGCTGTAGAAGTTTAGTCATGAGCTCTACCACGATCGTGCAACCTCCTTGATGCTTAGCCGTTGCAACATTGTAGAAACTACGTGAGTATCTCATGGTTTTGTCTCTGTTTTATACTCAACTGTACTCTCTCTAGATGGTGTATGAGGAATGAATGTGAGCAGTAAGAGGACTGGTGACCTTAAATAACTACATGCCATCAATGTGGTTGCTATATGTCATTAGGTCTCCTAAACCTTAACCAGACTCCTAGTCATAAATGGAGTCTAGCTATTAGTGTTGCATGTACCACTTAACAAACACTTAATATTATTATAATTTATATTAATATTATAATAATAAAATAGGAAAACGTTACAGGGAGTAGAACTTGGGAGTCCAAGTAATATTATTGCATATATATTTAATAAGGGTGGGCATGATTATTTTATAGATTAATATGGTTTATGCCCCCATGGTCCATGGAAATTGCACTTATTTAAGGGTGTAGACACCAAGGAAGTTCGGCACTAATGACCCGGTATAAGCTTTACCAAAGTGTTCTAAATACGCACTAAATGAATTAGGATAAGCTGAGGTAACATTCTTCCTGTCCAGAATCTTTCCGTTCCTGTCGAACTTGACAGCAATGGATTCCGTCATAGGAATAAGCTGCTGCGGCTGCGGCGGTTTAAGGATGTTTACGGCCACCCAGTAACCCCCTGATGTCGCCCTCTTCACGTTGTCTGGTTGCCCTTCAAGTTTGAGCAGTGTCTGTGTTGTATTAGCCTTTGGACCTTTGATGATATACTTGGTAATCTTTTTCGCGATAAACTCACTAATCAACAGGAAGGTCTTGTCTTTGCTGATTGCTAGCCCCGCGGGCCCCGACAAACCCCTTAGCACCACCGTCACTCGTCCCGTCTCCATCTCGTACTTTAGCAGTCTCCCTGATGTGTCTCCACTCTGCGCAATTTTTGTAAAGTTTCTGCATTTTGCACATAAAGTGTTTGTGAATATTACAACACATGTATGTACTAATTATAGATAGTACTCCGTATATATAATTATATACCAACGCTTTACCGGGAAAAAGATTAAATAAGTCCTTCAACTTTATACAAAAGTGCAATTAATTTCTTGAACTTTTGAAAAGTGTAATTAAACATTTCAACTTATTCAAAAATCAGTCAAATAAGTCTAATTTATCGAGATCAACGTTGGTCGCCACTAACTGCTGTTGACCGTCGTCGATTGTTGTTGACTGCCGTCATTGATAACAACTGGAGAAAAAACCAGCGACGAGTCGTTCGTCGGTCACCTCCTCAAGAGGACCAGTAGTCGCCTTCTTTAAACGTGGTCGCCTTCTTGGATGAAGAAGGCGACCAAGCCTTCTTCAAAGGCAATTGGCAACCGTCACTGGTTGTCGGACTGTCTTTAGAGCTGTTGGATTGGAATTCCAGTGACATGCTATTGCAGGTCATTAATGAATTTTAGAGCTTAAATACACGAAAAAAATATGTTAATAAGTTTAATTGCACTTTTCAAAAGTTCAGAGATCTAATTGAATTTTTATGTATCGTACGTATTTGACCACTTTCTCTATATTATCATCTCTTACCCTGTTAGGAATATTAACCCGGAATCTACAAAATATACGGTTGATTCATCTAAGGCTACAGCGTTGGTAAAGCTGAATTTTATTCCATTTACACCGGCTGCTAGCTGAGTTGCAAGCCCACCCTTTGGTCCGACCTTTAAAAGACCAAAGTTAACGTCCGCTATATAGAGGTCACCAGTACGAGGATGAAACTCAAGACCCAAAGGTCTTCCACAGATGAGTTGTAAAATTGTATTATTGGTTCCATCACATATTACCTTGGTCCTGAAATAATAATAATGTTATATTAACATACGAAATTGTCCTCAATGAGGTTCCAAATGTAACCTCTAATAGCATTTTGTCATATATGTTAAAAGAAGACGAGTCACATTTGTGTGAGACCGTCTCACAGATCTTTGTGCGTGAGATGATGAGTCGGGTCAAGATGAAAGCAATACTAAATTATAAAAAAAATGTTTATTACTTATATTGAAAAATGTAATACTTTTAAAGAAAAATGTAATAGTTTTACATTTTGATGTAAAAATATTACATTTTTTATTAAAAGTATTACATTTACCTTTATAAGTGCAACATTACTTGGAAAAATATAATACTTTTGATAACAAAAAACAAAAGTAATACTTTTACATTAAAATATAAAAGTATTATATTTGTTTTCAAAAATATTATGTTTTCCTAAGTAACAAGCATTTTATTCCTAATTTGTACTTCCTTTGTCCCATTTTATCTGTCATACTTACTATTCATTGGTCAAATCAACTTTTTTTTTTTTCTAATTTTCTTTAGTATTTTTTACTATTTTTAAATTTAATTTTTTGTGTTTAATAGTACTTTTAGTGTAGTTTTTAAATATATAAATTTTGTATACTAATACTAAACTTAATATTATGAAAAATTAGATTAAAAATAACTTCACTCAAGCCTCGTTAACCAAACCAGACACATAAAATGGGATGAGGGAGTAATACATTTGTTAATACAAGTATTATATTTGTATATTAACCTGACGCAATCCAACACACGGATAAAGATTTGTGAGACGGTCACACACAAATTTCACGTGCTATATATAAATTACTTTTTTCTAAGGGCTAATAAAGAGGTTACCTGAGAGGTGATGTTGTAGCAAAGTCAATAAATTTGCCATTATAATATTTGAGAATTCTGCCATCCGCAACGCCTGTATAAGGTCCTTCGCCTTTTCCATTAAAGGCTACGTCTTCAGGGCCAATAGCATGGAGTTTGAGCTTGATTGGTAGAAGTATACCAGGCGGCTGAGAATGAATCACACATGGAGAGGAAATGAATATAAGTATGGAAATCCAGAACATTGTTAGTGATTTCATATTGGTAGTAGATGAGTTGAGACTTGATGGTGATGATCCAATGAATTGGATTGATTTATATATATAGATTGATAAGATGGTGAGTCTCAATTAATTGTTTGGTATTCCCAATAAACCCCCTAGCAACTCTATGTCTACTCCTACATCGTGTACAAAATAGAATACAAGAAAATTTTCTTTTTCTTTTAATTGTCAAAGGGATATAAAATTATAGTTTGATATTAATAAAATACAGGGGCAAAAGGATTAAAATATTAAATAGACCTTGTACTTTATATGAACGTAAACAAGTATGTTCATGAAGGTTAACGAGTATGTTATTCATGAATGTGCTTGTTAACGAATATGTTCGCGAACGTTAACGAATATGTTCGCGAACGTTAACGAACGCGTTCATGAATATATTTGTTAGCATTAACGAACATGTGTGTGAACATTAACAAACACTAATGAACGCTTAACAAACGAACACAAACATGAACACTCCAAAATTCTTAACAAATGAACACGAACAACGACCTCCGTTCGTTTATGTTCAGTTCGCTAACAACCCTAACTGGAAGCTTTCTATTCAGCGGTTGGCCGATGGGTGAGTGCCAGATTAGCGTCCTGCCAAAAAGCTGAGCAGATAGCCACCAGTACTGGTCCGCCAAATTTGGCGCCAATCCCTAGCCTCTACCACTCTCGGAATTTAGGGGGATGTATTCAATCATGACTTTTGTAGAGTTTTAAAGACTTTTAAAATGATAAATTTTAATAAACTTTAATTGACTCTCATAGAGTCGTTCAAAACTTTTTAAAACTTTATAATACTCGATAAAAGTCTATATAAAAAACTTTCATAGACTTTTATCAACTTTTTATTTTAAAAGGTCTACAAAAGTCATTGAAATTCTAAATTTAATATGAATACATCTTTACAAACTTTCAATGATTTTGATTCTTATCATTTATAACTTTCTTACAAAACATTTATAATATATTATAAAATTCTTCTAATTATATAGTTCTTCACCTACATCAACATTCTCAACATTATTATTTTTATCCATAGTATGCTGAGACTTATATGCTAATTACTTATATATATTATTAATAATCATCAACAAAAAAAATTCCATTAGAAATTCATAACAATATTATTGAACAATAAAATTTATAATAAAAGAATTGATCAAATAAAATATTTAAAAATATAATTACAAGTTGCATAAAATTAAAAAAAAAATAAAAATCTAATATTAATAATATATATAAAAATTATACTTGATATATTGCTAGGTATCACGCAAAAAACTATTATTTGCAATAGCAATTTGAGACTGCGAACAACAAGGTGCTACTGTTTGCAACTCCAAATTGTTGTTTCGAACAGTAGTTCGCTATTCGTAGTAACCTGTTGTTAAAAAATATATATATATATATATATATATATATATATATATATATATATATATATATATATATATATATATATATATATATATATATATATATATATATATTACAAATGTAAACATAAAAAGAATAAAAATCAAAAGATATAAGTATTTATATGAATATTATGAAACATATACTAAAATTTAAGGATGAAAAAATTGCTTTGTTCATGTATTTAGGAAGAATTAGAGAAAGTTAGGTATAAAAAATTCATAGAAAAAATAAAAATCAATATAAACAAGCAATAATGAAGTAAAAATAATATTATTTCAAATTTTTAGAGGAATATTGTAAAGTTTAGGAGAGAGTGAAAAAATGGTAGAGTTTAGGAATGAGAAAAATATGGGATAATGAAGAAAAAATAATTTTATTAAATTTAGATAGGTTTATAAAGTTTAATAGGGAGAAAAACTAGAGTTTAAATAGATAGAGAAAACATTCAAAGTTGTTAGAAAGAAAATTTTGAAATCTTGGGGTTGATGGTTGGATTTCAACTATTTATATTTGAGAAGGAAAAGTCTACAAAAGTCCTAAAATTAAAAAGTGTACAAAAGTCCATAACTTTTAAAATATATACCACATGACTCTTTAAAAGTCTTAGGGTGCGTTTGGAAACCCGGAAAATGACTTCTGGAAAATGTTTTCTGAAAAATGAGTCATTTTCCAGAAACCATTTTCCTTTTCGGTGTTTGGCTACAGTACAGAACGGAAAATTGTCTTTGTGTGTTTGGTTCATTTTCCAGAAAATGAATAGGAAAATGAAATGAATCGAATACTTCAAAATTTTAATTATTTGATACTTTTGATACAATTCTTTTGAATAGCACTCGTGGCCCTAACTCCTAATATGAGGCAGTATAGGAATTTTATTTCTTCTAGGGTTGTTAGCCTAAACTTATAAATAAATAGACCCTCATACATGGGGTGAAAGACAATCAATTATCATTAATACAAAATATTTATTCTCTATATATTCTCTTTATATTTCTCATATACTTGTTATTTTAACAGTAGTGTTGGCTAGTCGTTGAGTGTCCAAAAGTCATAAAACCAACATTGGTGCCGTCCGTGGGGATCTAGACGCAAAGTTTGTGTCCGTTCCCCTTTAGAAAATCGAAACACAAATTTTGAGCTCTCAACATGGTTACCACATGCTAACGGATCCAATCTGGTTGGTCGACCCCCGATCTACATGAAACCCTAAGCCGACCTAATTTCCGTGTACCGTCCAACCACTTAACATAGCCGGAGGAGAGTGAACCGGAAGAAGATCCTCAAGAAGAAGTGTTGTCATCCGTTAGATCGGTCGCCAAACTTCCCCTGGTTGACCCGTGAGACCCCGCCAAGCTGTGGTAGAAGCATCAAAATGCCTCCTAGATGCCTTATAGCGCGACCTAGGATGGTCCCCGCTACGATGGACCCTGCCGATTGTGGTCGGCCGTAGAGAAGAAACAAGCAGGACCGATCTTTGGGAAGGACACATGGACCTGGTTCGCTCACTAATCAAGAAAATCGTCTAGCATGCTCAATCCTAGATCAGCTCTGTCCATGAAACCCTCCAGCCATATCTAAACATTGAAATCATGACAACCAACTAGTTGGTACTCAACGCCGAGTAGTTATACCCAATGTACATTGGCGAGTCAAAGCCATTCGAGTAATCAAGCACCACACCAACAAGCCCCAATGAGTAAAATACTTGGAGGTTGGTTCCCCCGGCCCGAATAGATAGCCGATAGTAGTTGTGAATAACCGAAACCTGCTCAAGAAGCCCAAGTCCGGGAGGTTATGGAGTTAGCATAAAAAGTTCAGGATCTACAATGCAAGGTGGAAGGTGGGAAGGACCGGCCAACCGCTTGGTCGCTATTGTCCACCAACTCGTTCACTGATGACATACAATGTTACGATGTTCCGAGGGATTTCAAATGTCCTTCAATGCCCACATATGATGGGACCGACACCCCAATGATAAACTCGTCAGTTTCCACGCCAAAACGATGGTGATAGGAGCCGAAGACCCTATGTATTGTCGTGCCTTTTTTTCTCAACACTTAGAGGGGCGGCCCAACAGTGGTTATTATCTCTCTCACCCTAATTGATCGATTATTTCAAGAAGCTAGCGGAGTAATTCTTAACACACTTTACCAAAAGCATGAGAGCTATGAAGCATTTTATGGCCCTAGCCTCTATATAGCCAGGAGAAATCGAAACCTTAAAAGAATTCCTTAAACAGTGGTAGAAAGAGGTACAATCCGTCGAAGATCTAGATGATCGAACAATCTTGACATTGTTTATGGAGTCGCTTCGAGCAGGAGATCTATGTGTTAGCAAAAGGAGGGAAACCCCAAAGACATACGCATATATAGGGTATATAGAGTAATAACGGGCAAACAAATATGCAGAGATAGAGGATGACCTTAGGCAGAAGAGGAAACGAGAAACTAACTCACCAAGTGAGGAGACAAGGACACGTCCAAGGGACCAACCGTCAAAGAGAGAAAGTAGACCAATCACATTTGGCGGACCGACCAGCTTCCGATATGGTGGGTCCCCGTTCCTGGATCTTGACCAATCAACGAGGTGCGACCAACGGACCCTATCGCGATAGTAACTCTTCCACCCCCACCACCCTTAAATCCAGGTAATCAGTCGTAGTGTCTCCAACTGTCGATAGAAAAATAGAGATACTATCATATCATAGAAGACCATGCAATACGATTGAGGAATGCATCACATTGCAAATGAAAATTTTGGGTCTCATTTAGAGGGGCCAACCAACCACTCGACCTAACCAATGGCGCCAACTGCCCGGCTCCCATCAAATAATGCTCCAACAGGACTACCACCCTAACGAGATAATTCCAAGGGAACTCGCGGACGCTCACCTAACCTGAAATATAGGGAAGAGGAAAACTTGGAGCATAAACCAATCATCAACATGATTTATAGAAGGCAGGAAGGTGGAGATAGTTCCCGAGAGAGAAAATGTTGGGCCAAGCAATTGTATGTGGGGGTCGTGCAGTATGCGATAGCTCCAAAGAAAAGTCGAAAAGATTCGATGACTTTCACAAATGAGGACCTCTCTAGAGGACCAGTACGCCACCGTGATGCCATCTTAAAGCCATGGATGTTAATGGGATCATTGTTCGATGAGTGTTTGTCGATATAGGAAGCAACATTAAGGTCATGTACCTAGAGACGTTCAATAAGCTAAGATTGACTAGAGACCAACTCCGACCGGTGAGGACACCCCTATTTGGGTTCACTAGAGACAATACCGAAGTATCACTCTGCCTATTGAGATAAGAGAATACCTAGGGTAAGAAAGTTAGACATGGAGTTCGTGATCGTTTGACTGACTTCTACACAGAACATGATACTTGGGCAACTAAGTCCAGAAGATCTAGGGGCGATTGTTTAACTCGAACACTTGTTCTTAAAATTCCGAACACCCAAATGAGCAGGAATTGCTAGAACTGATCGACAATTGGCCAGGTCTTGCTATTTTCTAGCCATGCGCTAGATAGGGTAACGAGATTTGTAGGTCCATGCCAACCCCGAGCAGGCCAAGATAGAATAATCGATAGAGTGACCAGAGCCTGTGGCAGAGATAAAAGAAGTGGCATTGGAGGCTTCATGACTAGAAAAAACTGTTAGGCTAGGAAAGGTAGAGGGTGGGAAGGACCGGCCAACCGCTGGTCGCTATTACCCACCAATTCGTTCACCGAGGACATACAATGTTATTCGAGGGATTTCAAGTGCCCTTCAATGCCACATATGATGGGACCGAGGACCCCAGTGATCACCTTGTTAGTTTCCAAGCTAAAATGATAGTAATAGAAGCCGAAGACCCTATGTATTGTCGTGCCTTTTTCTCAACACTTTGAGGGGCCGCCCAACGGTGGTTATTATCTCTCCCACTCCAATTGATCAATTGTTTCAAGAAGCTAGTCGAGCAGTTCTTAACACACTTCACCAAAAACATGAGAGCTATGAAGCATTTTATGGCCTTAGCCTCAATACAGCCAGGAGAAACTTGGTTGCCAAGTGACGAGAATTCGTAAAAGAAAGAAGTATCCACCTTACTGGAGATTGGCCATATCCAAGAAGTGGTTTACCCCACCTAGCTAGTTAATGTGGTCCTAATACCCAAGCCACCAACCTTGAGAATGTGTGTGGATTACACAAATCTTAATAAGGCGTGTCTTAAGGACCCCTTTCCATTACTCCAAATAGATCTACTAGTTGATTAGATCGTAGGTTTTGCACCGCTTAGTTTCATGGAAGATTTTGAGAAACTAGATATTCATGGAGGAGACAAACGAGGAGAAAAATATCTTTTGACTCTTGACAGTGTTTATTGCTACAAGGTGATGCCATTCGGTTTAGAAAACGCAGGGGCCATGTTCACTCAAATGGTCACAAGGGTATTTAGTAGCTTGCTCATAAAATGTATGGAGGCTTACGTGGACGACCCCCTAGTCAAAAGTAGAGAAGCGGACGACCATTCCCGAGACTTGGGGCCTGCTTTGAGCTCATGAAGAATACAACTTGAGATTGAATCCCAAGGAGTGTGCGTTCGCTATTCAAGGGCGAAGTTCCTTGGGTATATGGCTACGCAACGGGGAATTGAGCCTAATCCTGAAAGAAGTGAAAGCCATTCTAGATATGCAATCACCAACCAGCTTGCTGGAAGTGCAAAGGCTGAACAATCGCTTAGCAGCCCTAAGTCGATTATTGTCTTAATCTACAGAACGACCATTGCCTTTTTTTGAAGTGATCAAGAGGAGAGAAGGTTTCGAATGGACCGCTGAGTGCCAGTCATCCATTGAAAAATTAAAAAGGTACTTGTTACCCCCTCCCCTGTTGTCCAAACCGTGGGAAGGCGAGACCTTGTACCTCTATCTAGTTGTCTCAGACCTAGCACTAAGCTCTGTATTAGTGATGCATGAAAACAAAGTGCAACATCTTGTCTACTATATCAGCAAGCTGTTAAGAGGAGCAGGTGCCAAATATATTCTTCTAGATAAATAGAGTCGTCAAAACGAGCTTAGCACGTCCTGCCCTGCCAAAGAGGTAAGGCGGACTTTGAATTTTATGGCATGTATTTTGACGGGCTTTATAGCCCACCTTGTCAAAAATGAGGGCTTGGCGGGCCGGCTAGAGCCCGCCCAATATGTATACATTATTAATATTAGTGCATATATACCTCATTTTATATATATATATATATATATATATATATATATATATATATATATATATATATATATATATATATATATATATATATATATATATATATATATATATATATATATATATATGTTTATTTATTTATTTATATTTAAAAAGTGTATTAATAATTAGTACATTGTATAAATTATTTGTTATTGGCTAATAGATTAACAAATTATGTATTTGATTATTTATTAAGACTTATTACTTTATTAGTTATTATTTTGTTTAACAAATTACAAATGCTTTAATATATATTTAAATTATCTAAATTATTTTAGTATACACTTATTAACATTTTCATACTAATTTTTATTTAAATTTATAACTTTTCAAATTTGGCAGGCTCCTGCCAAGGCCCACAGGACGACCTCATTTAGGTCTATATTTTGGCGGGCATTTTAGCTTGCCCCGCCAGCCTGTTTCAACAGTTCTATAGATAATGTAGTCTACGCCTTGGTAGTCACCGTCCGACTGTTAGTCCCCTATTTTCTAGTGCATCATGTAGAAGTCTTGACCAATTAGCTACTCACTAGTATTTGGAGAAGTCTGACCTGCACTGTAAGAACGGTAAAATGTGTTGTAGAGCTATCACAATATTCGCTATAATACTAACCCCGACCCTTAATTAAGGCACATGCATTAGCGAATTTCATCGTAGAATGCTCAGCGCATAGTCTAAACAAAGAGCCACATTCGTCCAACCAATCGAGCTAGTTGGAGATGAATGCCAACGCGGGGCAGCAAGTAAAAAACACTGTAAGAGGGGGGTGGGGGGAGGGAATCCTGATGACATCTCTGGAAGGATTCAAGATATTACGCGTTGGAATATCAGTTCAAATACTCTAACAAGGAGGCGGAGTATGAAGCAATGATCGATGACATTTGACTAGCGACCGACCTAGGCGCTCTGAGATTACGCATTGGCACAAATTCTCGACTAGTTGTGGGACATATCAAAGGGAGCTTCGAAACCGAAATGGAGAGTATAAAATTGTACAAAGATGCAGTTAAGAAACTGTTCATAAAATTAGAAGCTCATGAGATACATCATGTACCCCACATAGAGAACATAGAACCAGACATTGTAACACCCCAGATTTTCAAGATATTTAAAACTTATAAAATAAAGGTGAAATCTCATTAAATCCCAAAACATAATACAAGAGTATGGGGTGCTATGCCACACCTGAGCAAGAGAACTCAGGTGCACAGGCTAACTAACTAATATCCTCAAATAGTATCAATACTAAATCATGGCACGCAGGCCGGAAGGGAAAAACTATCTAAGCTACGTCCAAGCTTCTAGCGCGCTCCAGTGATCTACTCGTCTGTGCCTGAAAGCCAAATATATCTGTTCAGCGAGAGATGCTGGTAACCCACTCCAACGCGTTGAAATACAATACATATAGATATATATACATATATATAGATATATGAAAAGTCATTTTGAACATGAGGATATCTCCTACGAACTCTAGCTTTTAAAACAGGGATAGACTCAACAGATAGGGCTAAGCACAGACAGCAGTTATACCGAACATATACAGTTTACAATAGGCCGGACAGATAAGATAAGCACAATTAATAATCATAACCCAACATATACAATCCCCAGCATAAATCCCATAGTCACATCCCCCAAGATACTCATAATCACAACTCATCCATATCTCATCACATAGCACACTTTGTTGGCGCCACAGGACCAATCGCATGCCCATACATGAGGGTCAGCGCATATAGCTCTGACACGGCCCCGTAGCACCCTGCCCCGTATCGCAACACGGAGGGGTCGATCGCAACCGACCGATGAACCGCAGCTCATCATAATGTTTGATCGCAACCAAACAGTGGACCGCAGCCCAAGAGTATGTCATCTGACCGCAGCCAGGAAAGTATGAACCGCAGCTCATGTAGAAACGTTTGATCGCAACCAAACGGTGGACCGCAGCCCAAGAGTGTAAATCTGACCGCAGCTCAGGAATAACCAACCCGATCGCAACCGAATTGGGGTATCATGCATACATAACACATAGCAAGCACATGCAACCCACATTAACACATTGGGAAGGGGAGAAAGCGTATAACAAAACCTATGCGTGATCCTTCACATACTAAAAATGGTCCTAAGGGGTTCATACTTCTTCCACCTAGGTCAACGGGATACCAATTCAACTAGCATGCAATATATAAGACTCATTAACCTACGAACGGTACCCGAAACATCAAACTAGACATGGCACGATGAACGGAGTCCGTTGGGACACCACGGGGATCGGGGAAACATCAAACGGGGAAGCCAGGGTCCCGAATGGGGGAGATTTCCAGCGGGTAGCCGGTGGGTGGGGGGCCACCCGCCGGCTGCCCGCCGGTAAACACTGTTCCGGGCAGCGGGTTGCCGGCGGGCAGCTGCCCGCCCGCCGGCTGCCCGTTGCCGGAGACGCCCCTTCTGGCCGCGGGTAGGTGGCGGGTCCCCTACCCCGCACTGACTCTTTTTCACCAAAAATGCTCCGGGAACCATTGTGGAACCCGAAACCATGCTTAGACACTTTACAACGCAATTAACGATCAACACGTAGACAATTATATTTTTACAACAGGCAGGACAGATAAGATATGCACAATTAATAATCATAACCCAACATATACAATCCCCAGCATAAATCCCATAGTCACATCCCCCAAGATACTCATAATCACAACTCATCCATATCTCATCACATAGCACACTTTGTTGGCGCCACAGGACCAATCGCATGCCCATACATGAGGGTCACGGGTTTAGCCCGCGACCTGCTAATACATATATATTTTGTATATATATTTAGTATTTAATATATGTTATTTTGGTTTGTGTAATTGTGTTACTGTGTTATAACTTATAGGATTATAGATTTACATGAATACAATACTAGGTAGTGTTACTGTACGTCTATACAGTGATTCTTTTTTTTTTTTTTTTTAAGGATATTGTACAATGATTTTTTTAAAAAAATTAACACTGTGAAAAAATTGAATGGCGGGCTAGCCCGCCCCGTCAGCGGGCTTTGGTATGGCGGGGCAGGCCGGCCACATTCCAAGCCCGCTAAGAGGCGGGCTTTTTAGCCCGTCCCGCTACGAGGATGGGCTTTGATGTGTTTTGGCCCGTCCCGCCCCGCGAGACCGTTTCGATGGCTCTAATAACAGACTGGGGGCGGACTTGAGAAATCAATTGAATCGGAGAAACACTCGGAGCCGGGAAAACGAGACAACACCGCCACCAACACCACCGATGAATCAACAGCTGCCTCAGGTGCAGTTTACGCCTGAGCAATTACGTGCGATTGGGCGTGCCTGCGCCGAGGCGAGCCGAGGAATAAGAGAACGATCCGTCACTCGCAATCAACAGCCGTCTCATAGGCCCGATGACCGGCAACCGAACCGCCGGGCCGAGAGCCAGCCGCTACAGTCCATTCATTCTCGGTTGGGTCCGAGCGCCGGACGACAGTCGCAACAGAACGACTGGGTCGAAGGGAACCCAGTCGTGCCCCGTTAGCTGCTCGCGGTCGGCAAACTGCACGTGAGAAGAACCGTACCAAAAGAACCAGGACTGAAACTCGCCGTGTAGAGCAGCCCGTCCGCAACCACGACCAACCGGCCGAGTCTGAGGTCGGTGAGAGCACGGAATCAACAGGAAACCATACCCGGGAGAGGGTCGAAGTGGCAAACTTAGTCCAAGAAGTGCGAAATCTGAAAGAACAGATGGAGGGAAAAGTCAAATCCCCAGGACGTACGTTATTAACTGCCCTACCCTTCTCGGACGAGGTCATGGCCTTTAAGATACCCGGTGATTTCAAGTTCCCGGAGCAAGCCACGTTCGATGGGACCGGCAATCCTCAAGAGCATTTGCTAAGCTACCAAGCCAAGATGCAGGTCTTGGGAGTTCGGGACCCGGTCATGTGCCGTGCTTTCCTGCCCACGTTAAAAGGACCGGCACAAAGGTGGCTAGTGGCACAACCGCCAGGGTCGATTCGTAGTTTTGAAGAGCTAGCGGACCGCTTCATGAGCCACTATGCCGCTAATATCAAACCACAAAAAGACCTAACACACCTGGGCGACGTTCACCAAGATGAAGGCAAGTCGTTGAAAACCTATCTGGCCCGCTGGCAGAAAGAAATCCAGTCCATCGAGGAGGTCGAGGACCAGACGGCACTCACTTTTTTCATCGAGTCCTTGCGGTCCGGTCAGCTATACCGAGATCTGCGGGACAACCGCCCGGCTACCTACGCGGAAGCCATTCACATGGCAAACAAGAGGGCCAACACAGAGCAGGCTATGAAACACAAACGGCAACGCGAAGTCGGCGGATCCGCCGGCGGAAAGAGAACGCGAGCCGAAACCAAGGAAAGGCGCCCCGGACATAACCCGTCGACCCGAAGTCAGGCGACCTTACGACGGGCCCGTCGTACACCCCTACCGGCCGGCTCCCGAGCGGCCGGTGCATGAGATACAAGCGGTCGCCCCGTCGCCGCCTCCGCCAATGGACGACCGTGCTACGAGCGAGGAGACGGGTAAGATTTCTAAATACTGTCGTTACCATAAATCTTATACCCACAGCACAGAAGAATGCTTTTACCTGAAGAAGATCATGGAGGGCATCATCCAGCAAGGAACCCCGCCTCCTAATCAATGAAGACGGAGGTCGGCCAATCGAGGGGACAAGGATCCCGCCGCCGCCGCCGAGAGCGGACGGGGCAAACAGTCAGCATCTGAAGAGGACGAGGCTCAGTGGCGTCAAAAGCCGATTATCAACATGATAGTCGGCGGGCCGGAAGGTGGAGACTCGGCGAACACTCGAAAGCCCTGGGCTCGACAGTTGTATGTTGGGACGGTGTATGGGCGCGAGGAGAACTCCAAGAAGGTGTGCCGAGTGCCCATCACTTTCACCGATAGGGATTTGCCGGCTGGAGAGACGCCGCATCGAGACGCGCTGGTAATAGCCATGGATATCAAGGGGGTAGTCGTTCGCCGAATCCTGGTCGATACCGGGAGCAGCGTCAACGTGCTATACCTGGAGACCTTCATTAAAATGGGATTGACCCGAGAACAGCTGAATCCCGTCAAAACTCCACTCGCTGGCTTCACCGGGGATTCGGTGGAGGCAAAAGGATCCATCACCCTACCAGTTGAGCTTGGCAGTTACCCAGACATACAAAAACTCAGTATGAAATTCATTGTGGTAAATCTGGCCTGCTCGCATAACGCTATACTCGGCCGACAGGGTCTAGAGGACCTAGGAGCTCTGATTTCAATTGAGCACCTCTGCCTAAAGTTCCGCACGCCTAATGGAATAGGTACGGTGCGCTGCGACCGGAAGGTCGCCCGCGACTGCTACCTGCAAGCCTGCCGAGGAATGGGCAAGCGCGAGATGCAGGTCCACGAAATCACGGAAAGGCCCCCGAAGAAGACAATAATACCTCGCCCTGAGATCGATCCTGAGCAACCGGACAGGCGGGTCCGAATTGGAGTCGGTCTCCCTCAGGAGGTAAGAGAAGAAATCATAAAAGTGCTCCGGGAACACCGGCTGGTTTTCGCCTGGGGTCCAGAGGACATGCCCGGTGTCGACCGATCCATTATATCGCACCGACTCGCTGTAGACCCTGAGCATCGACCAGTCGTACAAAAGAAGCGGTACCTAGCCAACGATCGGAGAGAATTCGTAAAAAAGGAGGTAAGCACGCTGCTAGCGGCCGGACATGTCCGAGAGGTCAAGTACCCAGAGTGGCTGGCAAATGTAGTTCTTGTACCAAAACCCCCGGCATGGCGGATGTGCGTCGATTATACCGACCTCAATAAGGCTTGCCCTAAGGACCCGTTCCCATTGCCGCGAATTGATCAGTTGGTTGATGAGACCGCCGGGTCAGCCTTGCTAAGTTTCATGGACGCCTTCAAGGGGTACCATCAGATCTTCATGCATTCGGCGGACGAAGAAAAGACCGCGTTTCTAACACCGGATGGGGTCTATTGCTATCGAGTCATGCCCTTCGGGCTTAAGAATGCTGGAGCCACTTACACGCGAATGGTGGCCCGACTGTTCCAGCACTTGCTGGGAAAATCGATGGCCATATACGTCGATGACATGCTCGTCAAGAGCCGAGAAGAGAGCAAGCATGCGGGAGATCTTGCCGACTGTTTTAAAGTGATAATAAGATACAATCTCCAGCTGAATCCCAAGAAGTGTGCTTTCGCCGTACAAGGTGGAAAATTCCTGGGCTATATGGTCACAAAGCGAGGTATTGAGCCTAACCCTGAGAAGGTGCAGGCCATCATTGACATGCAGCCTCCCAGCACCGTAAAGGACCTGCAACGGTTGACTGGCCGACTGGCCGCCCTTAGCCGCGTCCTGAGCAAGGCGGCGGATAAGACTGTGCCTTTCTTCGAGGCCATGAAGAAGAAGGAAGGATTTACTTGGACCGCCGAATGTCAGCAGTCGTTCGAAGAGCTGAAGCAATATCTTTCAACACCTCCGGTATTGTCTACCCCCCAGGCCGGCGAGCCCTTACTTTTGTACTTAGCCGCCTCTTCTAAGGCGGTGAGTTCGGTGCTAGTCCGAGAAGAGGAGCGCGTTCAGCACCCGGTTTATTACGTAAGCCGCTCCCTGAAGGCCGCCGAGTCACGGTACACCGCCCTGGAAAAGATTGTATACGCGTTGGTGATCACCGTGTGGAAGCTAGCACCGTATTTCCAAGCCCACACCGTCCGAGTGTTGACCGACTAACCACTTGGGAGTGTCCTACGAAACCCCTCGTCGTCTGGCCGACTGGTGAAATGGGCCGTGGAATTAACCCAGTATGGGATTGAGTACCAGCCCCGGCCTTCCATAAAAGGTCAAGCCTTGGCCGACTTTTTGGTCGAGTGCACGGCGAGCGAAGAAGAAAATGAGCATGCCACTAAGACCAATTTAGGCGAGTGGTGGGAGATGCACGCGGACGAAGCATCGAGTCGACGACATTGCGGGGGTGGAATTATGCTCATCACCCCGGAGGGATTCCGGCTGTACTACGCCTTAAGCTACTTGTTCCCGACATCCAACAACGAAGCTGAATACGAAGCTGTGCTGAATGGTCTCCGCCTCGCCAAGACCCTAGGAGTCGAGCGACTGAGAATCAAGACTGACTCCAGGTTGGTAGTTGGGCATATATCCGGCGCGTGCGAGGCTAAGAGCCCGCGGCTGACTTTATATAAAGAGCGGGCGGTCGAGATGCTAAAGGAGTTTGGAGCTTACGAGATAGAATAAATCGCCAGGGCAGACAATGTAGAGGCCGACATATTATCTAAGATTGCCTTGGAGGGAGTACCGGACCACCTTGTGAAGATCTGCCAGAAGGAGGAACTAGATCGACCGAGTATCAAGGAAACGACATTAGAAGTCCAGCAGGTAACTGGCAAGGAATGGGACAGGGAGAAAAACCCCGAGATGTTCTGGATAGAGGACATTCAGCGATTCAAAGAAGCAGGCGAATTACCGGAAGACCCGGGGGTCGCCGCCAGGGTCCGACGAAAAGCCCCTTCTTTCGAGATTATTGATGGACAACTGTACAAACGGTCATTCGGAGGTCCTTTGTTGAGATGCTTGCTCAGGCCCGAGGCCGAGAAAATAATGGACGAAGCTCATAGAGGCATCTGCGCCGCACACCAGGGCGCCCACACGCTCGCCCGCAAGTTAGTCGTCCAGGGGTATTATTGGCCGACTATGATGCGAGATTGCATCGAGTGGATTTCCAAATGTGGCATTTGTCAGGCGTTCGCCAGAAAGGACACTCGGCCGGCTACCTTCTACACGCCGGTCACCACGGCTATCCCATTTGCTAAGTGGGGAATCGACTTATTGGGCCCATTACCGGTAGCCCCCGGGGGCCTGAAATTTTGTGTCGTGGCTATCGTCTACTTCACCAAGTGGGTCGAGGCTGAACCATTGGCCACTATCACCGAGTACCAATGCCGACGCTTCCTATGGAAGAGAGTGATTTGCCGCTTCGGCTTGCCCGAGCATATTGTCAGCGACAATGGGCGACAGTTCGACTGCCAGGCGTTTGCTGACTTCTATCGCCGACACGATATTCGCCATACCAAGGTCTCCGTGGCGTATCCGCAGGCCAACGGGCAGGTCGAAAATGTGAATCGAACCATAGTGGACGGAATCCGAAAGAAATTGGAAGACATAAGAGGAAATTGGGCGGATGAGCTCGACCGAGTCCTATGGGCTTATCGCACCACGCAGCGGTGAGCGACCGGAGAAAGTCCGTTCTCCCTCGCGTACGGCTTCGAAGCCAAGGTCCCGATTGAAGTGGTTGAACCCACTCACCGGGTCCACACTTATGCCGACACGGAGAATGAGGAAAGTCTTCGAATTGAGAAAAATTTCCTAGAAGAAAGAAGGGAAGCCGCGAGTGCTCGGATGGTCGAGTATCAGCAAGCGGTAAAGAGATATCGCGATCGAAGGATTCGCCCACGAACCTTCCAAGTCGGCGATCTCGTACTACGAGACCGACAAGCAAGCCAGCCCACGGAAGGTGGCAAGTTTGTGGCAAAGTGGGAAGGACCCTATCGCATTGCTGCGGTGGTCCGGGCCGGCACCTACAAGATCGAAACTCTGGAACGCAGGCCCGTAGATCGAATCTGGAACGTCATCCACCTGAAGAAGTTCTATCAGTAGAAAAGGTTAGGCCATGTATAGGCCCGAGGGTCTTAAACGACTTGAATAAAAGAATACGAATCACTGATTAGCTACCGCCTGGACTCGGTGAGAGAAAGTTAGGAAACAAGGGCCCAGACCCTTAGTCGTTTCCGTGAAAAAGCCAAGAGTAGTCGCCTCGACTGAGGAACTCGGCGAGTATATAAAGAAACTATGGGGCACTGACCCTAAACGTTTCTGAGAAAGAAAAAGCCTAAGGGGTCGCCTCGACTGAGGGACTCGGCGAGAGAAAGTTAGGAAACAAGGGCCCAGACCCTTAGTCGTTTCCGTGAAAAAGCCAAGAGGAGTCGCCTCGACTGAGGAACTCGGCGAGTATATAAAGAAACTATGGGGCACTGACCCTAAACGTTTCTGAGAAAGAAAAAGCCTAAGGGGTCGCCTCGACTGAGAGACTCGGCGAGAGAAAGTTAGGAAACAAGGACCCGTACCCTTAGTCGTTTCCGTGAAAAAGCCAAGAGGAGTCGCCTCGACTGAGGGACTCGGCGAGAGAAAGTTAGGAAACAAGGGCCCAGACCCTTAGTCGTTTCCGTGAAAAAGCCAAGAGGAGCCGCCTCGACTGAGGAACTCGGCGAGTATATAAAGAAACTATGGGGCACTGACCCTAAACGTTTCTGAGAAAGAAAAAGCCTAAGGGGTCGCCTCGACTGAGGGACTCGGCGAGAAAAATTTAGGAAACAAAGGCCCAGACCCTTAGTCGTTTCCGTGAAAAAGCCAAGAGGAGTCGCCTCGACTGAGGGACTCGGCGAGAGAAAGTTAGAAAACAAGGGCCCAGACCCTTAGTCGTTTCCGTGAGAGGCTAAAAGGAGTTACCGCGACTGCGGGATTTGAACCATTAAAGGTTAAAGGAAAAGCTTCGAATCCCAAGATAACACGGAAAGAAAGAGAATGGGAATTTCATTAAAATTAAAAAAGGCCCGAGAAGGAGGCCAGCCTTTACAAAAGCGACTACCCTAAAGGAATAGCCCTAAACTACTGTGGAGGGGGTGTCGACATCGACCCCTTCAACTTGTCCCTCTGCCGTTGGTCCAGCTGAAGGAACAGAAGAAGGGTCCTCTGCCTGAGGGGAGGTCTCAGTAAGATGAGGAGAAGCCGCCGCAGGGAGAGCTGCCGCCGGACCTTCAGCCGCCGGGAGAGCGTCTATAACCGGCTTAAGGCCCCAACTCTCGGGGGTGAAAGAGGTGTCGCGAACCAGCAGGGCATAGTGGATTTCTGTCTGCGCCTCGCGGAAGCCAAGGCGATAGTCCCGCTCGCCCAAATCCAGAAGGAAGTCGTCACCTTCCGGCGTCGCCAGCCACGCCTTGGCAATCTCCTTCTGCCGGTCCTCTATCGCCGCCTTCACGTCCGCCTCGAAGGACGCCGACTTCTTGTAGTCTTCCACCGAGGTCGCGGTAATGGTCGCCACCTTGTCTCGCTCCTCCTCCCACTGCCAAGTGACCCTCAGCATCTCGGAGTTGTGCACCTCCACCGCCTTGGCGTGCTTAGCTTGCTCCTCCAAGAAGGCCTCCTCCGTTTTGTGCACTCGGACAGCCATAGACTTCAGCCCGGTCTTGTACTCCCTCAGTTGCCTACTCATCTCCATTTGGAAGGTGAGGTTCTGCAAGGCAAACCAGAAGTCAGATAGTGAAAAAAAAAATGAAAAAAAGAGACGAGTCGGAAACACTTACGCAGTATGATTGGCGTAGCGAGGCCTCAATGATGACCTCGTCCCCCAGGCCACCAGTCACCGCCACGTCCTTGGGGAGAAGGACGTTTGAAGCCCACTTGCGGACAGAGGAGTTGCCTTACCAAATCTGGGCATCTTCGTCCACCTCGTGGCTCAACCGGATCTTCTTCGAAGCCGGCATGTCCGTCTGCTCGGCCGGCCGTTTTGAGATCGGACTCTCAGAGCGAGGAGGAGGCGATTGTCGAGTCGGCGACACGACGGGCGATGGTGTCAGGTCGACCACGTTATGTGGTAGTGGAGGGGTCGACCTTGGAGCCGGCGACGGTTGGGAGGAAGAGGCAGCAGCGGCGCCGGAAGCGCGCTGGGTCAGCCGACGCCTCATCTTTTCGGCTCTGTCCGCCATCTCTGGAGTCGGTTCAGTAGCCTCGTTGGAACTGGAGGTGTCGGAGTCGTACAGACCTGCGAAAGGAAGGAAAGTCATAAGTATTCCGAGTCGGAATGTGACAGAATAAAAAGAAGAGGAACGAGAGGCAACGAAAACTACCTACGATGGCCGCACCCTCCGGCAGCAAGCCACGCTTAGCCATGGCCCGGACTCGGGACCAGTACTTGACGGAGTACGGCCCAAAGCCCTTCAAGAACTCGCCGCCCTGGACCGCATCGTTGGTAGGGACGGCACGCCGAGAGCAAGGCTTGAACAGAGCGGCCGGCCACAGGGTCAGAAAGGTGAAGGAAGAGAAAGCAGGTCGGACAAAGAAAAAGAGGAGCTTCCAGTCCTTAATGGAGTCGGACAACCCCATGAAAAGCTGTCGCCCCGGGCGAGCGGCAACTTGAACAAAGCCCGGCGAGTGCGAGCCAACCTTGTTCACGGTAAAAAGATACCGGAACAGGTCTAGATCCGGCTCGCACAACCACCAGTGGCAGAGGTTGATGAAGCAGGTGAGGAGTCGGTGAGAATTGGGCACTAATTGGCCCGGAACTAAGTTGTAATGGCGATAAAAAAGGTAAAGGAAAGGACACGGAGGAACTCGGAAGCCAAAGGCAACCGAGTGCAAATGAATACCGACATAACCCTCGGGTGGGTCGTAAATTTACCGGCCTTCTGGGGCGAGGACCATGGCTGAAGGCCCAAGAAGATATTGGGCCATTTCCAGGTCCGCCGTAGTAACGACGGACGGTGGCCCGGAAGGACGGACGATTGAATCGAACTTGCCCCGCGGCCGTCCGACGCTGTCCGGTAGAACCGCCACCGTCATTAAAGGAGCGGGGCTCATCGGCGTAACCGCCCCCGAAGAAGAGGGGGTCGGAGGAAGAGAAGACGTCGATGGAACGTCCGCCGGAAGTTCTATACGACGGGGAGGAGAAGAAGAAGACGAAGAAGGAGAAGAAGAAGAGGGGGAAGTCGCCGCCGGGTTATCAACCGAGTAACGACGGGAAGAAGAAGAGTGCGAAGAAGAAGACATTACCTAAGTTAGATGAGAGATCGGAGGAAATGCAGAGTGGCCGGAGAAGCTCGAAGTTGAGGTTGAAAGGAAAGACTAGAGAAGAGAAGGGAAAGAGAGACGAAGTGGTTATTTAAAGGGGGAGGAATTCCAAAGGACGGCCACGTGCCACCTTCTCGTTGGAGGAAGTGGAAGTGACGGGATGTGAAGGGACGCCACATTTAATGCCTCAAAAGGCGGGGCGACGGTTCAGGCCTAGGGTTAGCCTGTGAACGGCGTGTCTGCCCTAGGTTAGGGTCGGGCGTCAGTGACCCGGCCTGCTAAGCCGGAAGCCCATCGTAGGCCATGGCCCCTGGGCCCACGAGGTACGAGCTAGAAGCTTCTAGAACGACCCGGTAGAACCCGGCCCATTGGAGGATATAAGCCTAGTTCACGAAGAGACTCCGGTCGCGAGGTCGGCAATCAGGTCCGGCGACTCCCTCACCAAGAGGGTATCGCCGTAGCAAGACTAGGAATCAGTCCCGCAGACCAGAGGTCGGTCGACAAAATAATAAGAAAAGGTAGGGTCGGACACAAAAGCACACAGTTTATTTAATAAGTACGAAGATTACAAGGCCCAGAACTCGGCCGATGCAAGTTACAAGAGAAAAACGGGTCAAGGTTTGGCTTCTTTCTCTGTCGATGGGCGAGCAGTCGGAGGGCCTTCCAGGAAGTACTGAGAGCGGAAAGGCAGAGGACTCGGCTCAGGCTCCGGCATTTCGTCCAGATACACGGCTGGCTTCCCGTCATCGATCATTTGCAAGGGCCTCTCCAGAGCGCTCGGCGACATGGCGACGCCAAAGAGGGGAGGAGCCTCCCATTTCTCTTCCACCATTGGTTCTGGATCCTCCACCACAGGCTCCATCTCCACATCGATAGGCTCCTTACACATCAGGCCCAGCATGTCTGGGGGCACCACAATAGGGTCTGAAGCCGAGTCGCCCACCAAACGACCCCCATTAGCCAGCCTCTTCTGCCTCAACTGCTCCAGTCGAGCATGCTCCTTGTTGCGAATGGACCAGCGGCGATCACCATCTCTGTAACTCATAGCGCCGTGCTTTCGCAAAATGAAGAGTGTTGCGATTTGCATCAAATGTGAAGGGTCTTTATATAGCCCAGTAAAAGCGAATATCTAGGCGATAACCACGGAAGAGATAATGACTGACATAACTGAGCCGGATTAGACGGATGGCGCGAATCTCTGTCAAAGATTAGTTCCATCAAATCGGCCCGGGAAGAGCAAGATTCGCACGTCACGCAGAGAAGATCGGATTCGCTTGAGATACGGGGAATCTTGCAGGTGTCAGACTGAAAAGGGCCTGATGATGTGACCTACTCCTTGACCAGTCGTCCGGATGGGTACGCGACAAAACACGAAATATAACACAGGGCGAAAAATAGCATTTTTATTAAGAAGAAGGGTACAAGCAGTAAGGAGCTTATTACAATAAGGAAAATGAAAATGCTCCTAAATAAAACCCCTCGGCAATATGAGACCGACTCTGGCCAAGACAATCACTCGCCAGGCGAGGAAGAGCCGCTCCCGAAGGATCCCCCCGATGGTCCAGGTGGAGATGGATAGAACGAGTCCCAGAAGGCTGGCATAAGTGGTGGCACAATCGGCTCCTCATCATCCGGGTACGTCTCCAGGTAGCGGACGTAATCCTCATCATTCATTAGGCCCGTAACCGGCCCGTCCAAGTTATCCAGCGGGATGGAGAAGGTCATGCGGAAAGTTAGCTGCTCTGGAACAGCCACTTCAACGAAGGACCCGTCCTGAGAAGTCACTCTGGCAGTCGTGGGAGTAGGCGGATGGTGTGACGACGGGGCGACCTCGCGTCGAGAAGGAGTCGGCGGCTGAGGAGCCAAGGGAGTGGCGCCGGCAGGAGACCTTTGAGAAGCCGGGCGAGGAGTCTTCCTTTTGTGATCTCTTTCAGGCCGAGTCCACTTTGAGGGTAGCGGACGCCAGGGAGACCCAAAGTCAATTCGTTTCCCCCTCAGAGGTGAACGACCCATGTTGGACTTATGTATGAGAGGAAGAAAAGGGGAGGACTTTTATAGGTGCAAAGTCAAGATGGGGGGGATCCAAACGGTCCCACAGAATCCGGGAGAAGGGCAGAGAATCCGGGCGTTACAAGGGCTATTCAAGGCACGGATACGGTGATTGAAGGAGATGGACAGTTACTACTTTTCCAAACCCAGGTTAGCGGACCGGGTATGGAAAAGTGAGGGACTAGTTGATGGGGTGAGGACCCCGGCCCAGGAAAGATTGGCCCAAAGAAGAGAGCCCAAGGCAGGAAAGGTGGGTTAGCATCGGGAGAATCCCGGAGGGTGCTTGGGCCGTGTCCAGGAGTCGGCCCAGGCCCAAATACGGGGACCTAGCTCAGGACAGCTAAAGAAGAGCCCAGCAGGAGCTTGGGCCGAGGGCGAGGATTCGGCCAGGCCCCAAACCCAGAGAAAGACTCGGCTCAAGGAGCCGTTGAGATCATCAAAGAGACTCTTAAACAGGGAACCGTTAGAGCATTAAAAGGCTGGAATTGGTCCGGCTGTTACGATCTTGGGAGAGCCGTTGGCCGACTCAGTAAAGGCGACCAACGGCTCGATACTTAATTAGCCATGAAGACGGCTATTAAAGGCCTTCAAGTCAGTGGGGGAGGAGCCGCTATAAAAAGGCTCCTCCACTCTTGTAAAAGGGGGGGATTCTAAGCAAGCACTTTCTTTCCTTTGAGACACTCATTTTATTGAAAGGTGTATCCTCCAGCTAAAGGTTGTGTTGGACCTCCTTGGGCCCGAAAACCCAAAAACCATCACATATCAATTCAAGTTTTGGTCCCAATAAATGGTACATATCAATTCCATAAATGATACCACCTTCTACACGCTGATCATTATAGCCATCCCATTTTCCAAATGAGGAGTAGATATTCTGGGTTCCCTGCCTCGGGCACCTGGACGATACAAGTTCTACATAGTTTCCATTGACTATTTCACCAAATGGGTAGAAATGTCATTAGTCACCATCACTGAATATCAATGTCCATGGTTCTTGTGAAAAAAAAAAATTGTTTAACATTTTAGTTTACCTGAGCACCTGGTCATAAATAACGACCAACGATTTGATAATTGAGAGTTTGAAAAAATTTTCTCCACTTACTCTATTAGACATACCAAGGTTTCTGTAGCTTACCTGCAAGCTAACGGACAGATCGAAAATGCAAATAGGACAATAATAGATGGGCTAAAGAAAATTATCAAAGATGAGGGTGGTGCTTCGGTTGACCAGTTATATTACATCCTCTAGGATCACTAGACCACATCGTGTCGAGCGACCGAAGAGATGCCCTTCAGTTTGACCTATGGGTTCAAAGCAAAAGTCCTTGTCAAAATCCACTACCCAACCAGAAGGGTACATCAATATGACGACTAGGCAAACGAGGAGTTTCTGGGGGTCAGAAACGAATTTAATGGAGGAGCGAAGAGATGCCGCAGAGCGGCAAAGGGGTGGAAAAAGATAATGGTAGCCCAAAAAGTTGAAGGTGGGTGTGAAAGGAAGCAAAATATTAATGAAGGCCAACTACCAGGTTTTAAATCCGTGACCAACAGCATAACAACACAAGCGCCAACCACCCAAGCCACTCAAAATATTATGTACTTGAAAGTAGGATTCTCTATTTATCATTGTGAATATTGCTGGCATCCAAGTAGTGGGGGACACGTGTATGGCCAAGAATGAAGGCAAACTAGAGTCGTACATTTACCGAGCATCTAGAGGGACTTCTAAGCTATAAATAGACACTATTATTTTCTCTTAAGACATCACTCATTCGACCATTGCAACACTCTTGTCCATCTTACTATTTTCCTACACGGTCCCAACAAAGTCCTAAATTATTATTATTATTTCAGGCTTCGCTACTGATAGTAGACTTTTTTGAATGTATTTAGTCGTTTCATTGTACACAAATTTACAAAGTTAGGCAATATGGTCCCAATAAATGATACATATCAATTCAAATTTTGGTCCCAATAAATGGTACATATCCATTCAATAATTGGTACCACATTCTACACGTTGATCAATATAGCAATCCCATTTTCCAAATGAGGAGTAGATATTCTGGATCCCCTGCCTCGGGCACCTGGACGATACAAGTTTTACATAGTTTCCATTGACTATTTCACCAAATGGGTAGAAATGCCATTAGTCCCCATCACTGAATATCAATGTCCAAGGTTCTTGTGAAAAAAAAAAAAAATTGTTTATCGTTTTAGTTTACTTGAGCACCTGGTCATAGATAACGGCCAATGATTTGATAATTGAGAGTTTGCTAAATTTTTCTCCACTTACTCTATTAGACATACCAAGGTTTCTATCGCTTACCTGCCAGCTAACGGATAGGTTGAAAATGCAAATATGACAATAATAGATGGGCTAAAGAAAAGGATCAAAGATGAGGGTGGTGTTTCGGTTAACTAGCTAGATTAAATTCTCTAGGCTCACTAGACCACATCACGTCGAGCGACCGAAGAGATGCCCTTCAGTTTGACCTACGGGTTCAAAGCAAAAGTCTTTGTCAAAATCCACTACCCAACCAGAAGGGTACATCAATATGACGACTAGGAAAACTAGGACTTTCTGGGGGTTAGAAACAAACTTAATGGAGGAGCGAAGAGGTACTGTAGAGCGGCAAAGGGGCGGAAAAAAAGAATGGTAGCCCAAAAAGTTGAAGGTGGGTGTGAATCGAAGCAAAATATTAATGAAGTCCAACTATCAAGTTTTAAACTCGTGACCTACAGTATAACAACACAAGCACCAACCACCCTAGCCACTCAAAATATTATGTACTTGAAGGTAAGATACTCTATTTATCCTTGTGAATATCGCTGGCATCCAAGTAGTGGGGGACACGTGTATGGCCAAGAATGAAGGCAAACTAGAGCCGTACATTTACCGAGCATCTTGAGGGACTTCTATGCTATAAATAGACACCATTATTTTCTCTTAAGACATCACTCATTCGACCATTGCAACACCCTTGTCCATCTTACTATTTTCCTACCCGGTCCCAACAAAGTCATAAATTATTATTATTATTTCAGGCTTCGCTACTGATAGTAGACTTTTTTGGATGTATTTATTCGTTTCATTATACATTAATTTACAAAGTTAGGCAAAATGGTCCCAATAAATGGTACATATAAATTCAAGTTTTGGACCCAAGAAATGATACATATCAATTCAATAAATGTTACCACCTTCTTCTCCAGTGGCAGTGTGGGAGCAACCTCTCAAAGTGAGGGGGATTCCTTGTGCGCAGTAAGAAAAGTTTATTAGCCTCTGTGGTTCATGTTCAGTTAAGTTACCATGATTTACATCCTCCAAGATGCTTTGTCGGGCCGGGGTGTGGGGGCCTTTAGGGTTGGTGTTTAACCTTTTGGAAGAATAAATGGTACCACCTTCTACATGCTGTTCATTATAGCCATCCCATTTTCTAAATGACGAGTAGATATATTCTGGGTCCCATACCTCGGGCGCCTTGACGATATGAGTTCTGCATAGTTTCCATTGATTATTTCACCTAATGGGTAGAAAAAGGCATTAGTCACCATCACCAAATATCAATGTCCAAGGTTCTTGTGAAAAAAAATAATTTTTTTTATCATTTTAGTTTACCTGAACACCTGGTCATAGATAATGGCCAACGATTTGATAATTGAAAGTTTGCTAAATTTTTCTCCACTTACTCTATTAGACATGTCAAGGTTTCTGTCGCTTACCTGTAAGCTAACGGACAGGTCGAAAATGTAAATAGGACAATAATAGATGGGCTAAAGAAAAGGATCAAAGATGAGGGTGGTGCTTCGGTTGACCAGCTAGATTACATCTTCTTGGCTCACTAGACCACATCATGTCGAGCGACCGGAGAGACGCCCTTCAGTTTGACCTACGTGTTCAAAAAAAAAGTCCTTGTAGAAATCCTCTACCCAACAAGAAGGGTACATCAATATGACGATTAGGCAAACGAGGAGTTTCTTGGTTAGAAACGAACTTAATGTAAGAGCGGAGAGATGCCGCAGAGCGGCGAGAGGGTGGGAAAAAGGAAAGGTTGCCCAAAAATTTGAAGGTGGGTGTGAAAGGAAGCAAAATATTAATGAAGGCAACTAACAGGTTTTAAACTCATGACCTACAGCATGTCAACACAAGCATCAACCACCCAAACCACTCAAAATATTATGTACTTGAAGGTAGGATGCTCTATTTATCCTTGTGAATATAGCTGGCATCCAAGTAGTGTGGGACACGTGTATGGCCAAGAATGAAGGCAAACTAGAGCATACATTTACTGAGCATCTAGAGGGACTTCTAAGCTATAAATAGGCACCATTATTTTCTCTTAAGACATCACTCATTCGACCATTGCAACACTCTTGTCCATCTTACAATTTTCTAGGGGTGGGCACCTCGGTTCTGTTTATCCGAACCGAACTGAACCAAACTAACAATAGAAAACCGAAAAGTATGGGATTCTTGTAAACCGAACGGTTCGGTACCGAACCGAACCGAAACCGAACGGTTTGGCAAAAACTGAACCGAACCGAATATCATATGATTTTTTAAATAATAATGATAATGATAATAATGATAATAATAATAATGATAATGATAATAATAATAATAATAATAATAATAGTAATAATAGTAATAATAGTAATAATAGTAATAATAGTAATAATAGTAATAATAGTAATAATAATAATAATAATAATAATAATAATAATAATAATAATAATAATAATAATAATAATAATAATAATAAAAAATCCAAGTCCCTTGATGCCTGCTCCGCCGTTTAGTTCTTATTCTCACAGGTATCGATCTCTCTTAAATTTTTTATTTGATTTCTTTATAGCTTGTTCTCTACATTGCACTTTTGTTGTTTGTCGCAATTGTTCTTTACCTCGCAATTATATCTAACTTGAGTTATGTTTACAATATTCAGTATTTTCCTTAGTTTCATGTTTCTATAAATTTAATGTGCTTTACAGTCATTTTAATTTTGATTTCCAGTGCACTGGAATTATTTTCTAGTACTGAAATATATTGCAAGTGCACTAGCAATGACAGATTGTGTCCAAAAATTAACTATATAGTACTTTACCCTTGTTATTCTAATATCAACTATACACATAGATGATTATTCATCTTGTCAATAAAAATATTCCAAATGAAGCAACTGAAGAATCGGTTGTGCAAAAAAGTTAACTGATGCTTGGTAATTAGTATTTAGTATTGTGTTTGAATTTTGGATTGCTATTTTGTTATATAATGTTTAGAGTTTGGATTTGGATTATGTGATTATGTGAATATGTATTGTTTGGTAAAATGCTCGAAATATTATGAAATGTTGAAATTAGGGGATCTTAAACCGAACCGAATTAAATCCGAATTGAAACTGAACCGTTTCAAACCGAACCGAACTCTAATGTTAAACCGAATGGTTTAACTTTTTCAAAATCGAAAAACCGAAACCGAAACCGAAAAAATCGAACAGAAACCCGAAACGCCCACCCCTACTATTTTCCTACCCGGTCCCAACAAATTCATAAATTATTATTATTATTTCAGGCTTCGCTACTGATAGTAGACTTTTCTGAATGTGTTTATTCGTTTCATTATACACTAATTTACAAAGTTAGGCAAAATGGTCCCAATAAATGGTACATATCAATTCAAGTTTTGGTCCCAATAAATTGTACATATCAATTCAAGTTTTGGTCCCAATAAATGGTACATATCAATTAACGTTTTGGTCCCAATTAATCATGCATATCAATTCAACTGTTCAAGGTTATAAAACAATCATCGCTGACAATAGACTAAGGTCATGTTTGGTAACATAACTTATTCAATTAATTTTAACTTATTTGGCAACTATTAACAAGTCAAACAGCTAATATGAGTATTTGGTTAATTAGCTTATTGCAATAGCTTATTGCTCCAAAATATTATAATTAAAAAACTGCAAAAAAAAAAAACAACTTTTTAAGAAAATAAATTATTTTCTCGAAAACACCCCCTAATAATTTTTTTTTTTAAACAACGAGATTATGTAGACGGGTTCAACCATCACTTTACTCTCATTGTCTCTTCACAATACTAGGCAATGGGGTGCTTGAGCCCGTCGATGGTGCTCATAAGCCCGTTGCCTAGTACCGTAATAGTAATTAGCAACGGGACATGTGATTATTGATTAGTGTTCACAGGTTTCTACACCTGTGAACATATGCTTACTTTTTGCATGTAATCTGCTATCTGCTAACAGTTACTTTATCAAACATCTTTCTACAACCAGTTAATATAATCAGCTAGTCAAACACACTAACTCAATCCGCTAACAACTATCAGCTAAGTCAATCCGTTATCAGCTACCAACTATTTGTAAATCACCTCTAAAAGAAATTTGTGTGCGAGCATTTTTTTATTTTTATTTTTTATTCTTTAATTAAAATTACAAGATAGAGGAAAAAAAGAATTATCATTTTTAAATTAAAAGAAGATGAATTAAATTTTAGCTTTATAATACACTGCTATATTTTTGTAAGAGTAGAGCATGTTTGGTTATTGGCAAATCCGTCAAAATTTTGACGAATCCGCCAACTTTAAAATTTTGACCATGATCAAAACACCAAAATCATTGTTTGGTAAACAGCAGTTTGAAGTTTCGAATTGTTCCAAACCGCTAAAATGCAACATGGTACATTTTGCAGCATATTAGGTTGGCGTTTTGGAAATGAAAAATTCCTTCTCCAAAACACCATCCAATTTTTAAAATTTTTTAAATTTTTTTTTTAAAAAAAGAAAAATATTTATGTTGTGTTATGAAGCCTCAGGCTTCTCTACTCTTGCCCATCCGATGTGGGATGGGCAAGAGGCGAATTAATCTGAAGGGGCATTGAGCTCCCTTTTATAAGGGAGCCAACACCCTTTTTTTTTTTTTTTGATGTGGGATTAGTGAGATTCTAATCCCACATCTTCTTTGTTTTTTTTTTAGTTATTATTATTATTATTATTATTATTATTATTATTATTATTGTTGTTGTTGTTATTATTATTATTATTATTATTATTATTATTATTATTATTATACTCTTTTGGTCATTTTACATGTTAACCGCTAATCTAAACCGCTAATTTATTAAATATTTCGTATCTTTTTACAAATCGCTGGTCAAACCCGCTAACACAATCCGCTATTTGTTAATCACTAATACAATCCGCTACCGCTAACCGCTAATTGTCAAACAAGCCCTATGACTATCACATAAGAGCGAAATTATTATTTAATATTGGATAGTGACTATGACTTTTCCTATTCAAAAAGAAAATATAAAAAATAAATAAAGTAATGCCACAGTCTCTTCCTGATTTCACCTTGATAATATTTTATTAATTCCTTTTAGATTTGATTAATGACTAAACTCATTTTTAATGTGACAAATTTTATTGTGCAGGGATTTGCAGTGTAAGATGGACTGTACTAATTATTTTTAATAATATGTAATACATTAAAATTGAAACTGCAATATACTAAAAATGAATCAATATCAAGGACTACATTATTATATGAACCCTAGCCCACAATACTAGTATTATATTGTTTTAATATTGAAAGGGATTAGGTTTTTTTATTTTTTTTTATTACTATTGACTCTATTACATTATAGTATGTGTTCAAACATACTTTATCAATTTAATGAAGTACACAGAGTCAACTACGTCTCCACTGAGACTCAATATCATAATTTTTCACATTGGAGATGTCACTACATGTCATCTGAGCACAAGGTGCTTGGCGGCTAAAGGGATTAGTTAATTCATGATAATCAATGAAAAAAATCTGCTACTTCAATAGATGAATATCTAAGGGGAAATAAAGGGGAAAGAATTTTATTGTCAATTCATAGCAGTATTTTTTTTTCACAGTTTTTACCTAAAATGGTCTCTCGATTTTCGCTCATTCTCAATTTTGTATTCTGACTTTCAATTGCACCCAATGTGGTCCCTTAACTTTTAAAAACCTAATGGAGGGACCAATTTAGGGTAGTTTTTAAAAGTTAAGGAACCACATTGGGTGCAACTGAAAGTCGAAATGCAAAATTGAGAATGATCGATAGTCGAAGGACCATTTTGGGTAAAAACTCTTTTTTTTTTTCTTTTTTTTTCATTTAGTTTTCATGCCAGTTTGTCGAAAAGAAAAACAAATGTTAATCAATTTCAATGTTGAAGATAGAGGTGCAGACATGGACAAATAATCTGCTAAAGAATTTTATAAAAAAATATTTTTAAATGTTAAAAATTATAATAAAAAATGTGACATAAGCAACCTGACCCGCAACTTAAGCAACGTGACCCGCAACTTACAAGGTAGAGATTTTATTTGAGATACTCATGATTCTTTATAAGATAGTATCTATTATATATTTTTTAAAACATTTTTAACACAAAAAATTTAAGCCTTCATCATCGAGATTCAAACTTATAACCACCTCTTTCAAAATGATAATCAGGATACTATCACAAGCATTACATGGTAGTTAGCATTAATCTATTTATTATCAACATTCATTCTAATACTAGTTTTTTTACGCGCATTGCGCGATCGGGATAATGCCCAATGTTTTTTTTTTTAAATAAGTACTTTAAAGTATATCAAGGCAAAATTATATTAGAATTGTTCATGCATAGATAATTGAAGGTTAAATTTGCGTATTTAGATAGACAATTCTAAGTTTACAAATGCAAGATAATATAGTCAAGATTGATTATACTTTTCAATAAAATAATTGTATAGGTATGGTTAAAACCAAATACGGGACACAAGAGATAGCAAATAAAAATTATGGCATAAAATATTAAATATATACTAATATTGAAGAGCTAACTGCTGATTACCAAACAAGGACATTGCGAGATAGTTTCTCACTTCAATTTGTTGTATGATTTGAATACTCTTTTTGTCAATAAATCCCCGAAGTAGTTAATATGATTGACTTAATTATATTTTTTTATTTTTTTAAAACAATTATTATTATTATTATTATTATTATTATTATTATTATTATTATTATTATTATTATTATTATTATTATTATTGTTATTATTATTAAATATATGTATACCCTTAGATCATTTTACATGTTAATCTAAACAACTAATTTTTTCAAATATCTTTTTACCAACCGTTGATATAATTCGCTAGTCAAATTCGCTAATATAATCCCCTAACGCTAACCGCTAACTGCTGATTGTCAAACAAGGACATTGCGAGATAGTTCTCACTTCAATTTGTTGTGTGATTTGAATACTCTCTTTGTGAACAAATCCCTCAAATAGTTAATATGATTGGCTTTATTAATTATATTTTTTTAATTTTTTCATGGTATTAATAAAATACTTGGTAAATAAATATATAACATTATTTTGTATTATAACTTTGATATTTAATTAAAAAATAGTGCACAAAAAAGATAATAGACAATGTAGTGAATATAATCAATTGATGAATTTGAAGGTAAAGAATTTTTACATTTGACAAATATAAAGACAATATAACTAATAAAATTATTTCTCTTAATTAATTTATTGATAATGAATAATTTTTTTTAATAAAGACATTGTAGAGATAATGTAGCGAATATAATCAATTGATGAATTTGAATGTAAAGAATTTTTATATTGGAGAAAAATAAATAAATATAACTAATGAAATTATTTCTCTTATTTAATTTATTGATAATGAATAATTTTTTTGAATAAAGACAGTGTAGACATATAATTCTAAATTAAAGAAATGCATATGTATTATTTTTTCTTGTAGCTACTAAATTATTGTTTAATTTAATAAGAGTAAAATAGAATACTAATTATGCCAATTTTGATTGGGATGAGGTTTGAACCTAAGACCTTTCTTATTGAAATCAATGAGTAAGTTAACGGTGAACTAACATAAATTAACAGAAAATATAATATTTAACGGAAAACTTAACGGATAATCATATTCATTAGGGATAAATTAGGAAATCTTAAGAAAAAATTAAAATCTGATCAATCTGAGCCATTCATTTGATTAAAAAATTTGACCGCCATTTTTTCTTCCCATTATAGGCCTAACTCTCTTGGGCTAGGCCTAACTCTCTTGGGCTCTTATTAGTATAGTAGATATACATCAAGTACAAAGTTCCAGTATAATTACAATACTATAAAAGATGAAGATGTATTATCATAATATAATACCTATAGTAATATGTCCTAATATATTTATTTACAACACTCTCCCTTGGACATTACTATATCATACTTATGCCTTGTTAAAAACCTCACTAGAAAAACTCGGTGGAAAAACCTAGTGAGGAAAAAAGTACATTATATATGTATGTTCATGTGTTGCACTAGCTGGCTCGTTAAAAATATTTAATTAAGAAAATAATATCAAAACTCAATCAAAGAAAAAAGAGTACAGTTGTTGGTCTTCAAGACCGAATCTTCAGGATTGATTGATGTAAATGTCACTTCCCCTAAAGATAACAATTTTCAAATTCTACAAATAAAGGCATCTCTCCAAAAATAAGTGTAGCAATGGACTTTGTGAACAAATATGCTAGATTGTCACTAAAGCAAATATTCTGTATAATAAGCTTGTGACTCTTCTAGAGCTGATGTGAGTTGAATATTGACTCTATATATGCTTTGTCAAATATTCCTTCGGTTACACATTTCTCATTTGTGCAACACAAGCTTTATTGTCCTCATTTAGAATATTGAGGGTATTTCATAGCATAACCAGTTTGGGACTTAGCATCATGAACTCATGGAGATCAAACAAAATAGTCAGTAGCCAAGTAGCTCATCAAAAATCATATCTTGGTTTCTAGCATAAACGCCAACTCAAAAATACCGAATGATGTGTTAAACATTATTTCATTGTAGGAGGAGCACTTTTTTAGTACCTTTGTAACTCGAAAATACCGAATGATGTGTTAAACATCACTAGCAATTTTTAGTCACGCCAACTCGAAAATACCGAATGATGTGTTCAACATTATTTCATTGTAGGAGGAGCACTTTATGAGTACCTTTGTAACTCGAAAATACCAAATGATGTGTTAAACATCGCTAGAAATTTTTAGTCCACCTCCCCTAAGGCTCGAACCCACAACCTCCCATATAAAGGAACAACTTGGTGCTACTAGACCATAAGGTCCTTGGCTGTCGTTAGCAAATTTGAATGCAAATAAAATATCAGGCCTGATACGATTATAGAACTTCTGGTCCCAAAGTAGTGCTTCAACGACAATGAAGTAATGGACTTTTGGTTTTAGGGTATCATCGTTATTCTCTTCGAGTCCAAACGGTTCCTTATCTACTTTAGGAGATTGGACAACCGTTAGTATGATAAGTAAATGATACATATCCAAATAAAACATCTCCAAGACATTTTTCAAATAGGTTAATTGGTGTATAAAATTCTTTAAGGAAATTCTCAATCTGTAGGCCGAGACAGTACTTGGTCTTCTCAAGTCTTTTATTTTAAACTCCATCTTTAAGCATGAGCTAATATCATTAAGACCTATACGTGATTCAATAATAGTTATGTCATCAACATAGACTAAAATAATAAATAAGCAAATAAATAACTTCATTAGCAATTCATTAATGGAACACATAATGACACATATAATTTGCGTATTCCTTCTTCCGGACGAAATCACTCAGTCAACTACTGACCATTCCAAGACACAAAACCTTCATAATTTAACATAATACATGTTGCAAATTTTATTTTCTCTCATTTTGAGAACCTTAAATCCATCAAGCACTTTTCCAAATACATATTAGCTGCATATGTAAATTTGTTATTTACTACTAATGATATTATGTAGCGGAACTTAATGTCCTTTATTGTGGGAGGATATATTTTACCAAAATCAATTATGGGTCTTTCACTAGTACAGAAAAGACTTTCCTATTCAACTACAAAAGACTTTGCAAGTCACTTGTACAGGTGACTCGGATCTCGGTGACTGTGGAAATGTTTCGCTTTCCGAAACACCCGTACAAGGTGTCGCGGAAAGCATACGAATTTATTCATTTTTTTAGTAAACACTTTCCGCTACACCCATTAGCGGGCGGGTGTAGCGGAAAGTATTTAAAAAAAAAAAAAAAAAAATTTATGACTTTTCGCGGCACCCTCTCCCAGAGGGTGTCGAGAAAAGTTACCATTTAAAATTTTATATATATATATATATATATATATATATATATATATATATATATATATATATATATATATATATATATATATATATATATATATATTGTCTCTGTCTGTGATATAATTTCTCCCTAAAAACATTAAAATTTGTAGATTAATTGTCTAATTTTTTTTACACAAACACAATCATCTAACCAAATTCTAATATTTCAAAACACATAAATGAACTACTTTATTAATTAAAAATGCATTCTAAAGAATAAAATAACCACTAAACATTAACAAATCCAGACATAATCAAAATACAATCACATTAAATCTCCACAAATAAATACATATCATAAACCATACAAAATTTTGGATTCTCTTACAATTCGAGATCTATATTCCCTAACTATCCATTTTCACCGTCAAACCTGTACAAAGGAAGATAAAAGAAAAGGAAAAGGAAAAACTCACATCTTGGGACAGAGCTTCAGTATTCTTCTCATCCATGCAAAATGTACATATTCTATAAAGTTGTTCACTACTTAGAGCCTGGTAAAATAGAAGATACCAATATGAATGAATAATCAAAACTCAAAGTTGTGCATGCATCTATACTACACACTGCTTTCAAGCATAAAACCAAAAGTCTATGAAGCAAATGACACATTTAGGCCTGCCTTAATTTTGATTGACTTCTGGGCAGAAATGTTTAGCAACAAAATTTCGGTTATTGCAAATCACCTTGGACATGATTTTCTTTTGGTTCTTTATATTGAAGCTGGATGAGTAATTATGAAAGATGGTTTGAAAACTAACACTCTGAAAACGCATCTATCTAGTATGGCAAATGCATCCATAGAATTGACAAAACTAAGTCTGTGTATCAAAGATTTAGACTAAAATAACAAGGAATTCTGAAAGTAACACTAAAGTATCAGCACACTCTGTAAACCAGGCCATCAAAAAGGAACAAGAACTTCATGGAAGAGCAACTTCAGACATAGAACCAAAAATATTGTGGACAGCAATTGCAAAACTCTTCATGAGAATCTAAACAACTGGGCCAATAAGAGGATTATATTGCTGATTGATGGATTTAATTAACCCGGGGTGGCCCGAATTATCAAACCCGGATAAGAACGCAGTATAGATAATAAGTAAATAAATGAAACGATTCCGTAAAGGTCATGAGACCATATATTGTATTAAATGCCGTAGAATTGGCTATTACAATAGTATTTTAGGACAAAGTGTGTAGAATGAATGTTAGATATGAATTAGTTGTCCTAAAGAGACAAGGTGGGGGGTTTTTATACAACCCCCACCCCTAACCGCCACCCCCTAAGGTGGGGGTGGTTAGATCTGCGTTGACCGCGTCCTCTTGACCGGTTCCAGGTCGGCCCGTCGATGGCCGACCTCTCCCTAGCCGACCCCACGGGTCGGCACCTTGCTCCACCGACCTCCCCCGAGTCGGCACCCTGCTCCGGCCGAGGTCCCCCAGGCCGAGGTCCAGCGAGCCGAGGTCCCATGGGCCGAGGTTCTATGGGCCGAAGCCCCATGGGTCGGGGCCCCTGGTCTTGCTCCACCTCTCCAGCTCTTGCTCCACCTCTCCGGGTCTTGCTCCACCTCACCGGGTCGGTTTGCTCCGGTCGTAATAGATCCATCATGAGTCCCCACTCTCTTCGTTGCGAGTGGAAGTCAACGAATGAGAGTATCCGTACGCCGACCCGAGCCCCAGGTGGAAAATTCCGAGCTCCAAATTTTAGCCGAACCCATCCAAGTATGAACAATTGGCTCCTTTGCTTTGGTGACATGATGGTTTCCACCATTTCCCTGTTATTATCTCACTTTTAATTACTTGTTTTTTTTTCGTGGGCCCCCAGCTAGCGCCGAGGTGTGAGACCTCGGAACCGGCCGAGGGTCCGAGCCTCGGCGCGTTGCCGAGGTGTCACCCCGGTGGACCTCGACAGCGTGCCGAGGTGTGACACGGATGGACCTCGGTAGCCCGCTGAGGTCCTCCTTGATGCACCTCGGTACACTGCCGAGGTGGTGCCATGGTGCACCTCGGCAATGTGCCAAAGTGCAGCCATGGTGCACCCCGGTGTTGTGCCGAGGTGCGTTAGGCCTTTTTTTTTTTTTGGCCTTGTGTTAGCCTCCTTAACGTAGTCCCATAAGACAACGCCACCGAGCTCTCCCGTCGGGGTTGGTACGCGAGGTCGGACCTCGTGCCTCCTTAGTGTACGTCAGCCGCTCGAGCTAAGTCCTTCTGGATTGCGCCAATAGGCTCTTTCGTCGGGGTTGGTACGCGAGGTTGGACCTCGTGCCTCCTTAGGGTGCGCTTAACCACTCGAGCCAAGTCCTGTCGAACCAAGCCACTGGGCTCCTCCGTCGGGGTTGGTACGCGAGGTTGGACCTCGTGCCCCCTTAGGGTGCGCGCTAGCCGCTTGGGCCGAGTCCTATCGGACCAAGCCACCGGGCTCTTCCGTCGGGGTTGGTACGCGAGGTCGGGCCTCGTGCCCCCTTAGGTGCGTCCTCCATCGGGGTTGGTACGCGAGGTCGGACCTCATGCCCCCTTAGGGTCCGCAGGGGGAAACCGGGTGAGCACTCGTTCCCCCTCATTTTACGTGGTTTTTTTTTTAAGGGAGAAAAAATGAGCACCAATTTCGCAACAAGGGTCCTCCTCCTAACAGATTTCGTAACTTGATATTTTATTCCGCTTATTGCTGTCTACTAAGACATTATTTGGGGGAGGGGAATGATCCTCATCCTAGGATAGCAATGTCGAGGTCCACCTTTCACGTGGCGGGTCTACTGGTAGAATTTCAGCAGATGTTTCGAGTTCCAAACCCTAGCTATCATCTTTCCTTTGGGGGTCTTGAGCTTGTAGCTGCCCGGGCGGACCACAGCTATTACAATGTATGGGCCCTCCTAGTTGGCAGCAAACTTTCCTCCGGCATGGAGTTGGCTTGCCTCCCTCCTCCTGAGCACATAGTCTCCCACTTGGAAATAGCGGAGTCGGACCCGCCTATCATGGTATGCTTTGGTTTGCCTCTGGTAGTTTTCAGCTTGGATCGCAGCTGCTTCGCGTCTGTCATCAATCAGGTGGAGGTCAGTTCTATGGTTTTCCTCGTTCGTGTCGGGGTCGTAGTCCTCCTCCCGCTGGGAAGGTATGACCACCTCCGCTGGAGCTCGGGCCTCGAAACCGTAGGCCAAGGAAAAAGGTGTCTTCCCAGTGGCCCCCCGGGAGTGGTGCGGTAGGCCCAAAGAATGACATCGAGCTCCTCCAACCACCCCCCCCCCCTGCGGATTCTAGTTTCTTTCTCAGGCCACCCACTATGGTGCAGTTGGCATTCTCCACCTGCCCATTTGCTTGAGGGTAGCACACGGCCACCCGGCTGTGAGTAATGTGCCATTCTGCACAGAACCCCTCGAATTGGCGTCCGTTGTCGGTGATGAGTTGCATCGGGACTCCAAAACGGCACAAAATATTTTTGTACACGAAGTGCTTGCAACGGGCACTTGTTATGGTTGCCAGCGGTTCCGCCTCCACCCACTTGGTAAAGTAGTCCACTGCAACTATGAGGTACTTCCTTTTTCTCGACCCCATGGGTAGAGTTCCCACTAGGTCCACTCCCCACCTGGAGAAGGGGATGACCGAGCTGATGGGGGTGTAGCTCGTGGCGGGTCGCCCGGGGGTGACCTAGAAGTGCTGGCATGTCTCGCAACTCCTGGCGTAGTCGGAGCACTCCTTGGCCATTTTGGGCCAAAAGTACCACTGTAAGATGGCCCTCCAGGACATGGCGAAGGCCCCCTGGTGGGCGGAGCAAATCCCCTCGTGGATCTCCTCCATGACTGACCTGGCCTCGTCTGGGTATAGGCAGCGCAGCAAGGCGCCGTTGTAGGACCTCTTGTAAAGTGTGTCCCCCATGATCACGTACGTAGGGGCTCGACGTTTCACCAGCTTGGCGTCGACCTCGTCTGGGGTAGTGCACCTGTCTTTTTGTACTCCTTGAGGTGGTCCAACCAGCAGGGCGGTCGGGTCTGCACAGGTTGGACCGGGTAGGCGTCCAGGCTCGACCTCTTGAAATCTTCAATTCGGGCTATTTTTGAAATATGCTCCAGGGCCCCTTGGGTGAGCTTGGATAACATGTCAGCATCTGTGTTCTAGTCTCGGGGCACCTGTAGGACCTCGTAATTGATCAGCTGCCCCAAAAGTTGGAGCACCACGTCCTTGTACCTCCTCATTCTTTCATCACGTGCTTCAAATTCACCTGTTACCTGTCCCACCACAAGTCTAAAGTCACATCGGATTTTGAGCTTCTCCACCCTCTTATTTAGCGCGAGGCGGAGCCCCCCCAGGAGCGCCTCATACTCGGCTTCGTTGTTGGATAATTTGAACGCGAAGCGGAGGGCGTAGTAGGCCCGAAACCCCTCCGGTGTTATGAGGACGACTCCACCCCTGCAACTTTTGGTGCTAGAGGACCCGTCCGTTGAGAGGGTCCACCACTCCTCGTCTTCGTCCCGGACCCGCTCCGTGGCCTCCCGGGCAGTACACTCGACTATAAAGTCAGCCAGTGCCTGCCCCTTGATGGCGGGTCTGGGCTTGAACTGGATGTCGAATTGGCTCAGTCGCATGGCCTACCTGACCAACCTGCTGGCCGACCCCGAGGCCCTCAGTACTGCGTCTAGTGGCTGGTTGGTGAGGACCTGTACGGGGTGGGCTTGGAAGTAGTGGTTCAGCTTCTTTGCCGTCACATCTACCGCGAAGATGGCCTTTCCACGGGTGTGTACCTGATCTCCGTCCCCGCAGAGCTCGGCTCGTATAGTAGACGGACCGTTGGACCCCCTCGTCGTCCCGGACCAGCACGGAGCTGACCGCAGCCTGTGAGATTCCCAGGTACAGATACAGGACCACCCCCTTAACGGGTTTGGCCAGGGAGGAGTAACATCAGGTACGTCTTGAGGTTTTCAAATGCTTTCTGGCACTCTTCGGTCCACTCGAAGCCCTTAGTCTTTTTTATGACTCCAAAGAACGGCAAAGATTTCTTGGTCGACTTCGAAAAGAAACGGCCCCAGGCTGCCAACCGCCCATTGAGGCGCTGGACCTCCTAGAGGGACCTCGGGGGCTCCATGTCAAGGATGGCCTTGACCTTGTCGGGGTTGGGCTCAATGCCCCTCTTCGAGACCATGTACCCCAAAAATTTCCCCCTACACACCCCGAAGGTGCACTTTTTAGGGTTCAACCGTAAATTGAAACGTTGCATAATTGAAAATACCTCGGTATGGTCGTCCGTGTGGAGGTTGGCGTCGGTGTTCTTAACAATCATGTCGTCGACGTAGGCCTGCAGGTTGCAGCCGAGGACCTGCTTGAACACCTTGGCCACCATTCGGGTGTAAGTGGCACCTGAATTTTTCAGCCCGAAAGCCATGACCTTGTAGCAATAGACCCCCTCTGGTGTGGTGAAGGCTGTCTTCTCCTCGTCGGCTTCCTCCATGAAGATCTGGTGGTACCCCCTAAACGCATCTAGGAAGCTCATGAGGGCACAACCTGCAGTCTCGTCCACCAGTTGGTCAATGTTGGGGAGGGGGAAGGGGTCAATAGGGTAGGCCTTGTTGAGGTCGGTGTAGTCCACGCACATCCTCCAGGTGGGTGGCTTTGGGGCGAGGACCACGTTGGCTAGCCAGGTGGGGTATATGACCTCCCTGACATGACCGATCTCCAGCAGGGTGTCGACCTCCTTTTTGACGAATTCCCTCCTCTCGGCAGAGAGTTACCTTTTGCGCTGCTGGACTGGCTTGACCGCGGGGTCGACAGCCAACTTGTGCGTGATCACATCTCGGCTGAGGCCCGGCATGTCCTCGGGGCCCCATACGAAGACCTCCTTGTAGCTCCTGATGGTGTTAATTATCCGTGCCCGGAGCTCGGCCGGGAGGCCGACCTCTACCTTCACGACCCGGTCAGGTCGGCTGAGGTCGAGGATGACCTCCTCTGTCTCGACTACGTTCTCGGCCCGAGGTCGACCTGCTTCCTCCCGAAATGCCTTCTCGGCGATGGTGTGGACCTGGAGGTCCTTCTGACCAATTTGGCGGCACGCCTTCAAGTAGCAGCTGCAGCTTACCTTTTGGTCCCCCCGGGGGCGATCCCGACCCCGGCTAGTGTCGGGAACTTTAGGCACAGGTGCTCCATGAAAATCACGCACCTGAGGTCTTCTAAGGTGGGTCGACCGAGTATAATGTTGTGGGCGCCAATGATTTTGACGACTACGAACTCGACATCCCACCTCCTGGTGTGAGGTGGGGTACCTATCTACACCTCCAAATTGATCGACCCCTCGGTCTCAATTGAGTCCCCCGTGAACCCGGACAGGGGGGTCCGTACTTGCTCCAGCTGCCCTCTTGAGAGTCCCAATAGGGTGAACGTGTCGTACTACATGACGTTTACCGAGCTACCCGTGTCGACGAGCACCCGGTGCACCACCACGTTGTTGATGTCCAGCTTGACCACCAGGGAATCTCGGTAGGGGAAGGGCCCATCTGGCAGGTCGGTGTCGGTGAATGTGATGGGCTCTCTTTTCGGTTTCTTCTCGTGGGGGGTTCATGTGACCTCCCCCACGTACAAGCTTCTCGCCCACCTCTTCCGCTCGGCTGGCGAGTCCCCTCCCTCGGGCCCCCCAAAGATGACGTAGATGTCGCGTTTCTTCGGGGGCTGAGAGTCCTCCGTCGTCTTCTCCTCCTCCTCAGAGCTGTGGTCGTGGTCCCTCTTACGGGGTGCCGAGGTGGATGGCGCCTGACCACCCCCCTTCCTCCATACATTGCCTTGCTTCTGGCTTTGCGCCTGGCCGGGCTTCTTAATGAACTGACCGAGGTAGCCCATTTGGATGAGCTCATCGATTTGCCTCTTCAGGAGGATGCATTCGTTCGTATCGTGTCCCTTCTGCCGGTAGAACCTGCAATACTTGTTGTGGTCCCCCCTCCACGATATCTTCAAGCACTCCTCCTTCGGGAACACCATGATCCCCTGGTCCTCCGCGTGCGCCAGATGGTGCCCACAGGTTGTGTCAACGGGGTGAGGTAGCGTGTGGGGTTCAACCTGGGCCCCTCGGTATATTCACGTCGGTGTGGCCGCGGCGCCTTGCGCTCCTCTTTAGGTGCCTTATCTTTCCGACCTCTCCCCTCTTCCTGTTCCTTCTTCCTCTTTTTGGTAGCCTCAGCGTCAGCATACCTGGCTGCCCTGTCCATCAGGTCGGTGTAGCTCCTGGGAGGGTACCTGATGAGGTCCTGGTGGAAAGCGCCCGACCTGATGTTGTTTCGGAAAATCGGCATGGCCGACTTCCCATCGAAGTTGGCGACCCCCATGGTCTCCTTCTTCCACTTGCTGAGGTACTCGGCTAGTGATTCCGAGCTCCCCTGCTTCAGATTGCACAGGTCGGCGATTTGCTTTTTCCGCTGTATGTTGGTGGCGAAATGGGACAAGAACTGCCGGGTGAGGTCCGCAAAGGTGGAGATGGACCCTTCCGGGAGGGACGCGAACCAATCGTGCGCCTGCCCATCTAGGGTGGCGAAGAACCCTCTACACAGGATGGCGTCGGTGGCCCCGGCGATCATCATGGCGGCCCTATACCTGGTGAGGTGCGCCCGCGAGTCCGTGGTCCCCGAGTACGCTTTAATGGTGGGAAAGCAAAAATCTCGAGGTAAGGGCTCCTCCATGATGGTGTTTGCGAACGGGGAGCACAACACGTCCTGGGGCTCTGGAGACCCGTCCCTCTCGTCGATCTTCTTCTGGAGCTCGTCCATCCTCCTCCGCAGCTACTCGACCTCTTCCCAGTGGGAGCTCGGAGCTCTACCATTCGTTTCACCTGATCGTTCGACCCGGGAGGCCTGTTCACGTCGAGGTTGGGCTCGGGTCCCTCGACCTGATGACTTCCGCGAGTCCGCCTCTCGTCGCGGCTAGGCTCGGGGTTCGTGGCTTGGCGACCTCCGGGTGACTGATTGTCGTCGTGCTTGTCTGCGGGAACATGATTCTGCTGGTGGAGGCTCGTCGGCGGCAGGCCTCAGGCCCAACCTCTCTCGGGCTGGCACCCGGCTGCCCAGCCTCTCCATGGCAGGCCTGGTTTGGCTTGACCTCCTTCCATCCTCCTCATGACGTCGGTCACGTCGTGAGTCTCCTCCTCCCTGTGTCCGTCTACCGGGACGAATTGACCCCTCCCCCTGGGTAATAAGGGCCTGGGGTGGCCGGGTGCTTGGACCGCTGCGCCCCCGGGTGGGAGGAGGTGTAGGAGGTGCCAGCAGCCCTTGGTCGACGCCTGGGTCGGCAGGTACACTTGCTTAGAGGCCCCGCGCGACTCGGGCTAGCGCCGTGAAGGCCTGCTCAAAGACCTCCACCCCTTCGCGGACAAGGGCTAGGGGCGGAGTGGGGGCGGCGGGAAGTGGCGCGCCGCTGCTACGGTGATTTGTGAGGCGATCCCTCATGTCTCCCCCAGACCTGGCAGAGGTGGCCGGTTGAAGGCTGAGGACCCTGTTAGGGCCGTTCCCGGTTGCGACGAGCTGGGTTCTGCGGGAACCGTTGGTGTGACGCGAGTTGGATCTCAATCTTGTCATAGTAGCTGGTCATGGTAGACCACTGGATATAGAACACGCTTGAGCTGGTACAACAGCTCTCAACAAGAGCACCAATGATGGATTTAATTAACCCGGGGTGGCTCGAATTATCAAACCCGGATAAGAACGCAGTATAGATAATAAGTAAATAAATGAAACGATTTCGTAAAGGCCGTGAGACTGTATATTGTATTAAATGCCGTAGAATTGGCTATTACAATAATATTTTAGAACAAAGTGTGTAGAATGAATGTTAGATATGAATTAGTTGTCCTAAAGAGACAAGGTGGGGGGTTTTTATACAACTCCCACCCCTAACCACCACCCCCTAAGGTGGGGGGTGGTTAGATCTGCGTTGACCGCGTCCTCTTGACCGGTTCCATGTCAGCCCGTCGATGGCCGACCTCTCCCTAACCGACCCCCGGGTCGGCACCTTGCTCCGCCGACCTCCCCCGTGTCGACACCCTGCTCCGGCTGAGGTCCCCCCAGGCCGAGGTCCAGCGTGCCGAGGTCCTATGGGCCGAGGTCCAGCGTGCCGAAGTCCTATGGGCCAAGGCCCCATGGGTCAGGGCCCCGGGTCTTGCTCCACCTCTCCAGGTCTTGCTCCACTTCTCCACGTCTTGCTCCACCTCTCCGGGTCTTGCTCCACCTCACCGGGTCGGTTTGTTCCGGTCGTAATATATCCATCACTGATCTTCCTTAAGTGGTCAAGTGGTCCTTGCAGATTATATGAGCAATTAGTGTTGAAATAACAGCAGAAGTTTTGTCACTGTCCAAAACACTTTCTCAATTTTATTATGTTTAATGTGTTAAGAATATATGTGGTTGATGTTTTCTGTTTATACTTATTCACATTGTATTCCTTTAGAATAGGTATATTAGAGTAGTTGTTACAACTTTTGTCCTCCTGTGTATAGTATTTATACCTGTTAGCTTCTACATCAATATACGATTCATTTCCTCGGTTCATTTTCCTTTACATGGTATTAAGAGCCAGAACCTCCTATGAAGGCTTCTTTTATTTTTTCTTTTTTTTTCTTTTTTTTTTTGTACCCAATGCAACTAGCAATAGAGCAAACATGTATCCAAAAAAAGAGGCCAATTGTAGCAATAGGCACCTGCCAAAAGGTTCAGAACTTTAATATTGCACAACCAAAAAATTAAGAACTGACTAAATCAAGGAAGAATATAATATTTACCCGGTTCACTCCCATTTACTTATTATCACATAAATCATAATTTTAAAAATAAATCAAATATAGCACAATAATAATAACATAATATTGCACAACATTACTATTGTCAACTAAATTGTTACTTATTATAGAAAATATAATACTTTAGACTCGAAATGCAATACTTTTTCGAAGTAACATGTATTACACAGAATATGGGAAAAAATCAAAGTGTTACTTTTATTCATATACATAATACTTTTCAATTATAAATTAGTACCTTTTAATTAAAAAGTTTACCTTCATTGTATACAAATTCAGGATAGGTGAGATGCTCATCAATGGCAACTTCATTGTTTCCATCACAACACAGGGTTTCACACTCCGTATTAATAATATTTTCTAAAAAATATAATAATGAAATAGGAATTTAGAAATCCTTGATTTCATTTTTTTAAAAATGATAATACTTTTGTATTATTGAAGTATTATTTCCCAAAATTCTTAAACTTAATGATCACCGGAAGAATTTCTGCGCAGAGATTGTTAGGAACATTTTGTATTTAGATTTTGATGATACCAATTAATAGGAATTTTAGTCTCTAATTCTTTTATATTCTAGACTTAGGATTATCTATGCCCAACATTTGAATAGTCCGAATAGTACCTCAAGTAGTCACAATTCGGTTAAACAAACCAATTTGAATGTTAACTCGAAAGGTCACATTTCACTCAGTCTCAACAAACAAGTTCAAATATAATAGTAACTTGAATGGTACGGTTACCATACGAATAGCTCGAGATGAAGACAAGAAGACTGAAGATTCGGAGAGTAGAAGAACGATTGGTAAGGTCAACCATTCTTAGCCAAAAAGTTTGCAAGTTTGAATGATGGAAGGACCTACCTTTTGAAGCATAAAGCAGACCAAATGGTAAAAGTCAATCATTTGTATCCGAGAGGTTGTAAAGATTTAAGGTTCAAAGTGTTAACCTAGTTAACCATTCGAAAAGGATTGCTCAAGACATTCCCTAAGCAACAATTCAAAACTTTAATATCTTAGGTAAATGTGTCCAAGACAAAGATAGTCCTAAGAACACATCCCAAGGAAGATTTTTCCTTAAAAGCCAAGATATTTTATGCAGAATAAAAAGATATGTTCATCGCAAAATAAGTCACTAACGGCTCGAAAGTCTGACAAGTCACATACCCTCCGGATTACCCATTGGTCTCTACACACTGGTTAATAGCCGTTTGAAATTGGTTTCCCCCCAACGGACCTTTTTCTAAACACCTATAAATACCTTCTCTCAAAGAGATAGAAGGAGCTAATCAATTGAGAATTTCTAAGTATTCAAAGCAAGTGTTTCACATCTAGTGATCAGTCGTGAAAAAGAGAGACAAAAGCTCAAAAGTTAATATCTAGATTTCAAGAGGCTTGTGTTACTTTCATTCGTCAAGATCAAGCCATCCATAGCCAAGCTCTTTGTTGGAGAAAGAATAACTTTTTCATCTAACCTTGTAATCTCTACTCGGTAGTAGTAGAAAGAGGCGGAGTAAACTCACTAACTCGATGAGGAGTTGATAAACTTGGTGAAGTTTAAGGTCAACTTTGTGTTCAAGGCTTGAACATCGATGTTGTACTAAGGACTAGTGCAAATCTCCTTAGAAGTTTCAAGGAGAAGAGTGGAGTAGGATGAGTTGGCTGAACCAGTATAAAATTCCTCTATCTCTCTCTTTACTTTATTTTCATTACACGCTTGCATAACTATTCACATTCAAACCAAAGCATTTTAATAAGATCAACTTACGTGCAAATAAGATAAAAAATAAAATAAATAAATAAAAGGGGTTAAGATAATTTCGTTGCGTATACTCTTCGAAATGTTAAAGTCACCTCTTTGGTACTTTAACGAATCGTAAAAAGTTTTAAAATATATACAACTCTCTAGACTTCTCCAACCCTTCCGGGACCAACAGAGATGATGTTTTCACATTGACAGAAACAATTTCTAGGTAGAGAATTAGGGATTTGAATGAGATAAATTCTCATTAGACCCATCTAAGACTAGCCATTACGAATTGAGATGATTACCGTAGCCGGAGGCAGCGGTAGAAATGGAGACGGAGGAGATCGGGGGAGAAGGAGCTCGGAAGAGATGGGAGGAGGCGAAGAGCATGAGCGGAGGATATGGGAGAAGAAATCATGTGGCAGAAACAGAGAGAGAAACGTGAGATTGTGCATTGCGCGTATTGACCCATATAATAAAAGATCCGACCTGTCTCGCGGATTTCAATCTGTGAGACGAGATCTCACACAAGTTTTTACCTTTTATAAATTACAAAAATTTGAAAGTGTTTGATTTAAATTCTAAAGAAGTTTTTAAAAGTTTAGCCGGAGGGTGACCGGCGTGATCAATTTTGACACGAAATTAATAGTTGTGGATGAAAATTGGTAGTAATTAAATATGTAAATCAAAACTATCATTTTGCTAATATAATACTCGTAGGACCAAAATTGGTATTTGCTCAATAAATAAATAAAGCACCATCCAACTTTTAATATTTCACTTTCTAGGGGTGATATATATTAGCTATTGGCCAAGCCTGCTTATATATGGGAGGTCATAAAATCGAGCCTGAAGTGTTGTTGACTCTTTGTGCTTACAATGTAATAGAATCAATGTAATAGAATCAGCGATTGATTCACTGGTATTTAAAAGGTTTTATTATTACGACTCTGAGAACACAAGTTGTAAGAGATATACACTGATTTAGGACTCCATGCATGTAGGTTGACATTATATAATTAGGATTGGCGAAGCGTGAAGACAAACATCATTTGATAGACTTTATCGATCATGCCCTATAGACACCAACAAAGTCCGCCTCCAATGACCCGGTATAAGCTTTACCGAAGTATTCAAAATAGGAACCAAGCAACTTAGGATAATCTTTAGTTAGATTCCTCGTCTCCAAAATCTTGCCGTTCCTGTCGAACTTCACTGCAATGGAGTCCGTCATAGGGGAAGGCTGCTGCTCCCTAGGGGTGTTCACAGGCACCCAAAAACCACCCGACAACGACGTTGCCCTCTTCACGAATTCTGGATTTCCTCCGAGGTTTTCGAGTACTGTCTCAGTTGTTTTAGCCTTTGGACCTCTGATGTAATGCTTGATAATCTTGCGTCCGATGAACAAAGTGATGAAGATGAAGGTATGATCTTCGCTGATTGCATTGCCGACTGGCCCCGCCAGCCCGGTAAGCACCTCCGTCACCTGTCCCGTCGCCGCCTCGTACTTTAGTAGTCTCCCTGACGTGTCTCCGCTCTGCGCAATTCGTGCAAAGTCGCTGCAAACATAACCAAGATTTTAGGGTGTTTGGTAAATAGCGCAGCTAAAAATATTTGATAAACGAAGTGTTAACTGTTACTTGATTACATGTAAAATAATTTTTTTTAAAAAGCTTATTGTTAAACAGCTTTTTGAATTTAACATTTTGGAGTAATAAATTATTACAAAAAACTAATTAATTAAACATTCCTATTGATTGTTTAACCAAGTCAAGTAATTGACTAATAAGTCAAAATTGACTAACAAGCTAACTATGTTAACAAACATGGTCTTCGCTCCTATCATATATCAGGAGATCGGAACTAACATTTTTGTTGGTCGTCGGAGGTCGGTAAGGGCCAAATCAAACACTATATGGTAAGGAGAATTGTTGGGAGGAGGTCGGTAAAAAGTAAATTCAATCCAGCACCTTGACTCTAAAAAATGTATAACATAAAATAAAGTTACGCTTGTGCTACTAGCTATAGCTTTTGACGTAGTAGTATAAAAGCTAGGGACTGACTTGTGGTGTGAGAGAGATTGTTGGGCAGAGATCGGTAAGGGTCGAGTCCAGACCATGTGGCTAGGAGATTGTATCTAACAAGTGGTACCAGAGCGCTGATGCTGGGAGGGAATTGTTGGGCGGGGACCAGTAAGGACCAAGTCCAGCACCATGTAGCTAGGAGATTTGTTGGGCGGAAGCCGGAGGCCGGTAAGGGCCAAGTTCAGCACCATGTGGGTAGGAGATTTGTTGGACGGAGGCCAGTAAGGGTCAAGTCCAGCACTATATAGCTAGGGGATTGTTGGGCAGAGGCCGACAAAGGGCCAAGTCCAGCACCATGTGGCTAGGAGATTTGTTGGGCGGAAGCCGGAGGCCGGTAAGGGCCAAGTTCAGCACCATGTGGGTAGGAGATTTGTTAGACGGAAGCTAGTAAGGGTCAAGTCCAGCACTATATAGCTAGGGGATTGTTTGACAGAGGCTGACAAAGGGCCAAGTCCAGCATCTTGACTCTCGAAAATGTATGCCGATTTATAAGAAAATAAAGTTACGCCTTCGCTACTAACTATAGTTTTAGTGTAATGATAAGTGCTTGATCTTAAAAATTTTGTTTAAAATGTTACAAGAGAGAGTGTCACCGTACTTTGTTAGGAATATCTCGCCGGATTCGACGAAATATGCGTCCCCAGTTAATTGATCCAAGGATACAGAGTCTGCAAAGATGAAATTTTTGCCGTTTATGCCGGCGGCTAGCTGCTTTGCAAGCCCACCATTTGATCCGACTCTTAAAAGCCCGAAATGAATGTCAGCAATATAGAGATCACCAGTGCGACGATTAAAGTCAAGACCTAAGGGTCTTCCACATATGCTTAGTAAATTTGTGCCGTTGGTTCCATCACATTTTTCCTTGGTCCTGCACAAATATAATTACAACGCTAAATGTTAGTTTTTGTAATCTTAGCTTGGTCATTATTTTTTAAACTTAATCTCAGCTCATATCATTATAATGTAAAGATATTGATTCATGCACATGGATCGGGAGTAAATATCAGCCCTGTTTGGTAAATGGCTATTAACGGATAGTTGTTAGCTAATTGGGTTAATTGGAGAGTATATAACTAGTTGATAACATTAGCTGATTGTAGAAAAGTATTTGGTAAATTAGCTGTTAGTTGATAGCTGTTTGGTATAATTTCTTTTATAAAAAATTATCGAAAAAGTTGCTTTGAGCAGCTTTTTTAATTGTAGCATTTTGGAGTTACAAAAAGTTAATTAACCAAACACTTATATTGATTTTATAACCAAGTCAAACAATTAATAGTGATCAAATAACCCAAAATTAACTGATAGGCTAACTATTTTACCAAACAGGGCCATCGTCTAACTTTACATGGCAGAACATCAAATAAATTATACCATGTACCAAGGTCTAATAACTTACACATAGTTGCAAAAATCGCGTCTAGGCGTCTAGGCGTCTAGGCTGACTATCTAGATTATCACCGTAATCAGTGTTCTACGCGGCCGGTCACCTAGGCGCCGAACTAGACCACCTAGTCGGCCGATTAGCTATTGTTTCATTTTTTTTTTCTTTTAAATGGGTCATTTCACTCAAAACGGCGTCATTTTGAACGAAACAACCCTAAATCGTGTGATAGATCAATATGTTCTTTATACAATTTACAATTCTAGATGTTTTCTAGGTTAATATTAATATTTTAGTATTAACTATTAAAGTATTAAATAGTTTATAATTATCAAGCCTTAAAAAAACTAAAAAAAGAAAAACAAAACAGACGCCCGAGGAGCGCCTAGTGATTTTTTTCAACCATGACTTTACATTGTAGATATGGGTCCAAAATATCCTTCAAATTATGTGTCTGCAGTTAACAGTTTGTCTTTAAATAAATTAAAGGCACATAACAAATTAACTACAAACACATAATATGTTGTTAACATATTATTTGTTTGTAGTTGCCATGTTAACATATTATGTGTCTATATTTATAGTGTTATGCGTATATATGTAGCTAACATATTATGTGTTTGTAATTAACATGTTAATTATGTGCATTCAATTTATTTATAGGCAAATAAACAATTAATTGCAACAAGCACATAAACGATTAATTAAAAATACAGAATATGTAAACTGCAAACACATAATTCTTGGATCACATTCCAAGATACACCTTGATCCATGGTATAACAATCCGTAGGCAGGTGGGCTAATTAATGATGTTTGGTCACATTGTAATATTGTACAATGATACTTGCAGCACGGTAGGTGAGTGTTGTTGAGTGAAAGAGACTCATTCATCCTTAATCAAAGATCAAGAGTTTGATTCTTGACTTTGGGTATGAAGCAATCTTAAATTTTTAGACCAACTGTCTCAAAAACTATGGGCTACGCCGAAAAAAAAAAAAGTTTTAACTTCTATAATTTTTACCTAAAAGGTGACGTGATGGCGAAATCCACAAAATTTCCATTGGAAAATTTGAGAATTCTGCCATCTCTAACCCCCGTATAAGGTCCTCCGCCTCTTGGATCAAAAGCTGTGTCTTTCGGACCAAAAGCGTTTTGAAGTTTGAGCTTCGCTATTAAATCTCTTTCAGGATGAGAATGGATCATACAAAGAGAGGAAATGAACATTAGCATGGAAACCCAGAACATGGTTAGTGATTTCATATTGGTAGTACTATACATGGGTTGAGAATTGATGATAATGATCCAACGGATTGAATCCATTTATAGGTAGAGAAAGACGGTATTATTTTCCTTTGGCAACCCTCGGTATATCTACACCTACATGGTGGAAGATATTACCTTTAGCGTCCACCCCACGTTATATCTATCGCTACATGGTGGAAAGTATGACAGGCAGATACATTTCATTCATCTAATTTTAATTAATTTAACTCTTTACATATATATATATATATATATATATATATATATATATATATATATATATATATATATATATATATATATATATATATATATATATATATATATATATATATATAGTAAGGTTCAAGTGCGGCGATGTCCTTAGATGCGGCGGTACGACGTCACCAATAGTTTAATAAATATATACACACCATCAACGTTAGGAAAATGCACCACAAAAACACACACAAATTATGTACGCATCACCAAAAACACACCATTAGGTGTGGTGAGTTATATAGTGTACTTTTTTTTTGGGTCTGTTGTGTATTTTTTGGTTTTTTTTTTTTTTGCATTCCATTATGGTGTGTTTCCCTTACACTATTAGTGCATATTGTTAACACTGTTGGTGTATTCTGTAATTCTGCCGCACCGCCACACCTAAGGATATCGCTGCATTTGAACTTTCTCATATACATATATATATATATATATATATATATATATATATATATATATATATATATATATATATATATATATATATATATATATATATCGAAGGGATCATGTGTGGGGAGGGCTTCCCGTACAGTTGTACGGGGTGGACGCACATTAAGCACACAAACAAAACACCTTAAGAACACAAATCCACGCACCTTAAGCACAAAACTCATACACCTTAAGTACAAGACCACACACCTTAAGTACAAAACTCACGCACATTACTCACCGCACAATCTCACGGGAGACACTTAACTGCACGAGAACTTAATTTTATATATATATATATATATATATATATATATATATATATATATATATATATACACGACTGACCAAATGAAAAGAGGTGCAGAGGTAAAAGATAAGGTTAAATTTCAGCCTTGATATCAACCGCTTAGAATGAAGGAAATTTTTTTTTAAAAAAAAAACAAATACAGTGACATTTTGAAAATTTTTTGTAAGTGCATATTTTTCGTCTTTGGGCGCGTTATTTTCTTTCTTCGAGTGCACTTTTTTGTCATTTGAGTGTACTTTTTTGTACCTTCAAGTACACATTTTTTAAGATTACAAATATAGAAAAAAAAATAAAAAATTGGCCGTGTGCACATTTTTGTGCCTTAAAGTACACAATTCAGAGCCTTCAAGTGCACAATTTTGTGATTTCGAGTGTACATTTTTGTGCCTTCAAGACTTCAAGTGCACAATTTTGTGCCGAGTTCACAATTTTAAGCCTTCGAATGCATAATTTTGTGCCTTCAAGACTTCGAATGCATAATTTTAAGCCTTCGAACGCATATATATATAGGGATGCACTCAGGTGCGAATAAGTGCCCAGGAAGAAATATGCGAACGAATCAGCACACGACACGTGCCACCAAGGTGGACACAGTTCCACAGCATAATTTGGAACCGCAAGGTGGACACGGTTCCACAGCATAATTTGGCAGGACTCCCAATATGATACAGTCTAGTATTTCAATTCCTTATAGGGCTCTTAGCCCAAAATATGTATAAATAGACCCTCCCATACGGATAGTTATGTTGTGCATCCGTATGCACCATGCATGGTGCATACGGATGCCAAAATGACGTCGTTTTATTAAAAAACGCGCGTCTCCCCTTTTAAAAAAATTCAGGTTCGATTCCCAGCAACAACATTATATTGTTCATTCATTCTGGAATTTTAGTTCATAGATTATGGAATTATAGTTCAATGATTATGGAATTATAGTTCATCGATTATGGAATTGTAGTTCATCGATTATGAAATTTTAGTTTATAGATTATGGAATTTTAGTTCATTCATTCTGGAATTTTTAGTTCATAGATTAGATTATGGAATTATAGTTCATCGATTATGGAATTATAGTTCATCAATTATGGAATTTTAGTTCATATGTTGTTGCTGAGAATCGAACCTGATTTTTTTTTTAAGGGGAGACGCGTGTTTTATTAAAATGACGTCGTTTTTGCATCCGTATGCACCACATGGTGCATACGGATGCACAACATAATTTGCCCTCCCATAAATGGAGAGGGGGGAGGCAATATTCATCAATACAATGTATTTATTCTCTCCATATTTTCTCTATATTTTTATACTTGTTATTTTAGCGATATTGTTGGCTGGCCATTGACTACCCAAAATTCATAAAACCAACATTGGCATCGTCCATAGGGATCGGTATGAAAAGTTACGTTCGTTCTTCAAAACCTAAATACAAATCCTGAATCCTTGGATTATGGTCACCGCTCCTCGACATGCCCAACCTGGTCAATCGACCCACGACCTACGTGAAACCCTGATCCACCGTCCTAATTCTAGAGCATTGTCCAGTCACTCCACCTATCCCAAGGAGAGTGGTCAGAGGATGAAGCTCAGGAAGAAAAAGAATGGTCGTCTACTGGAACGGTCGCCCAAACCTTACCGGTTAGCCTAAACAGACCTCGTCCAACAAATAGAAGTCGTCGAGCGTCTATTGGAAGCACTACAACGCGACCTTGCACCGGGCTGGTCCCCATAGAGATAGACCCCACTGGTCGCGGTCGTCTGTAGAAAATAAATAAGCAAGACCAGTCCCCAAAAAGAATTAGTGGACCTAGTTCACTCATCGGTCGACAGAACTACCCAACACGTTCGGTCCTAGAGCAACTAGGCCCCCAAAGACAGCCGTTCACCTCTAAATCCCCCAATCATGCGATCATGATCCAATCAACGCCAACTAGGCTCAATCCTTGCCAACGAGCAGAGACTGCCCGGCTAGAAGATCCGTGGACCAACCAGCCAATGGAAATGGAATACTTGAGAGTTGGCTCTCCGATCCGAAAGATATGGCCAAGAGTAGTGGAGAAATACCCGAGCCTATCCAGGGAGCCCAAGTCGAGGACGCCGCAGAGTTAGCCAAGGAGGTTAAAAACCTCCAACACATGGTTGAGGGTGGAAAAGACCGCCAACCGAATGGTCACGCCATACAAAGTATGCGTTAACGAGGAGTAAACTGGTTGGAGAGAAATGGAGACTTAGTATTTGGCCAATAAGCTACTGAGGATGAGCAACTGGTGGGAGGGAAGCTTGTCTTTTCGAGGAGTAACTGACTAGAAAAGGGCTCGGAAAGAAGTAACTGGTTGGATGAAAACTTGAAGTTTAGAAACGGATAACTGGTTGGAGGATACTCTTAAGATACTTTCCTGACACATTGACTTCGTGAAATCTCAAAAAAATGAGGGACCGGATAATGGATGATATATTGCGCTGACCGGTCGGACTAGTCAACGAAAAGGGTCTGGGCCACATAGATCGGCTCAAGAAAGTAACTGGATCAAGGAAGCCCTAGAAGGATACTCAGTACGAAGCAACTTAAGAGTGTAATAGGGTTGGGCTTATTATTTAGAATGTAACAAGGATTGGGCTTATTATTCATACTAGTATTTCATATGCGCGATGCGCTAAAATATATGCCCAATATTAATACTTAATGTTAAAATATTTTTTAAAATAATTGTGTGTGTGTGTGTGTGTGTATTATATATATATATATATATATATATATATATATATATATATATATATATATATATATATATATATATATATATATATAAATTGTATAATTCATATTAATATTAATGAAGTAAGAATTATAGAAATGATATATTACTGAATATAATTATGGTAATATTTAATTAAAAATTAAATAAAATCAAACTTACCATTGAAGAATGTAAGAAAAAGATATTGTGTATGCATGTGTATGGTAATAATAATGTGAAAAGATAACAGAAGTTATTATTATTATTCAGAAGTTAACAGAAAAAACGGACATAAAACCAGGGACATAACCTGGATTAAAATTTATTATGTTTTTAGAATTTAACAAGGATTGTTTTTATTATTCATAGTGTAGTACGGTTTGACTTTTCATTTCCAATGTAACAAGGACTCCCAATATGATGCAGTCTAGGATTTCCATTCCTTATGGGGCTCATAACCCAAAATATGTATAAACAGATCTCATACATGTGAAGGGGGATGCAATATTTAAATACAATATATTTATTCTCTCAATATTTTTCTGTATATTTTTTACTCGTTATTTTAACGATATTGTTGGCAAGCCGTTGACTACCCAAAAGTCATAAACCAACAATGTCATTAATAAGTTGGTATCTTGTCATGTAATAGGTACGTACGTGCAGACACAATTATTTTAATATTCTAAATAAGTTCATAATGTATCTTAATGTGTTAAGAACCCATTAATATACATGTCATTATGACGTGTTAACTCGTTAACAATTTGAGATAAAATAAGATTAAACTTGATCAAACTCGTTACTTTAGTATCAAATTTTATACGGGTATCATATAAAAATTGTGAAGTCTAAACTGTACTAGCCATTGAACAATGGCAACATTATTATTAATATTAATATTATTATTATTAGTAGTAGTATTATTGTTGTTGTTGTTGTTTTCTCTTTGGCTATCAATCTTGACAATCTGAAGAAAAAAAAAAATTGAAGAGTAGGAAAGTGAAAATTTTGAAAAAGGGGGAAAAAACAAAAAATAAAGAAATAAAGTAAACAAACCTAAAAAGCCTTTCTAGCTTGGATAGTTGGGGGAATGTTGGATTGCCTTTTCAGGTTCATGAAATTTTAATGGGTCACTATTTGCACCATACTTTAGTCAAAAGTGGTAAAGTACCTTGAAATTATAAAAAGTGAAAATTTTTAATAATTATATAGGTGGTGTAAATAGCTAAATGGGTATTTATATTGCTATTTGCACCACCTTAGTCAAACGTCATTTACGAAGTGTAATTAATAATTTTTTAATTCAAATTTAATTAATTAAAACATTTAAAAAAAAAAGAACATGTCGCCTTCTCCGGTGAGAAGGCAGCCCCTCATCTTCTCGCCTTCTCACCGGAGAAGGCGGGGGGTTTTTAATTTTTTTTATATATAAATAATAATTTGATTATTAAATAAAAATAAATAATAAATATTAATATTTGACTACATTTAATGAATGTGGTGTAAATATCTTTTTTCTATTTACACCACCTATGCAGCTATTACACCTATTAAATAGATGGCGTAAATAATAAATAGGGTGGTGCAAATAAAATTTCTCAATTTTAACCTTCAAAAGTTAGGCAGAATGTAACAATTATATGTATTAAAGAAAAAGATGTCCAGTAAATGCTGACTAAAGTTGGTAAATAAATAAGGCTGACTAACTGCAGGCTATAGCCAAGCACAAGTAGACTTATTTATTTTGATAAAAGAAATGATTAGGGATTGTTTAGCAAAGTGAAAGTTTTGAAGATTTTTTGGAAAAAAAAAAAAAAAAAAAAAAAAAACATGAAATTGGAGTAGTGAAAAATAGAAAATAAAAAATAAAAAATTTGTTTATTAAAATTAATTCTCTAAATTCATAACTTCTCTCTATTCTTTATTTTATCTATGTTTTTGGAGAATTCAAATTTAGATTTCTTTAAATGGAAATATGAAGAAAACACGAGGAAACAATACTAAGTCTCTATAAAGTTGATGGTTTGAACTTTGAATCATACCTTGCGTGCTTTCTTTTTATTTTTTCCTTTTCCATTTTCCCTTTGTGCACAACTTGTTTTTCCCTATTTCCTCTTCGCGCACAGATTCGTTTTTGCCTTTAATTGTTATTGTTGTTGTTGTTGTTGTTGTTATTATTATTATTATTATTATTATTATTATTATTATTATTATTATCTTGTAGAAATGTATAAATGCTATATGGAGTGATTTGTAATCAATGAGATTTTGCATATTTTGTTTTTGTAATCAAGCTATGTACTAAAATAATTGAAATAGTTGTAATTTATTTAGTAATATGGTTTTATTGAGTTTTGTTACCTTGTACATATTTAGCATTACTGTGTTGAATTTTTTATGTGATTAAACGAACTATAAAATTATTTTTAAAAAATCATATGACTTAGATAATGTGATATATTAGTAATATGCATTTATTAACTTTTGTTACATTTCACACATTTAGTATTAGTGTATTGAATTTTTTTACTTAAAAATTAAGTTTGTAAAATGAAATCAGAAAATTGAAGAATAAAAATTATAAAACTAGAGAGCGAAAGAGTGAAATAAAATGTAATAAAAAAATCAGAAAATTCAATACACTAATTCAATAAAATTATAAAATTTGTAAATTTACATCTGACCTATTTTTTAATTATGCATTTATAAATGTAATAAATCTAAACTAAATAAATTGAAATAAAAAATTTCTTAATCTTTTAGACTATGGGTCATGTCGAACTCATAATTTTATTATTTGCCTTTGCCCAACATGACACATATTTTACCCAGGTTACTCTAGTCCAATTCAAATAATAATTAAATATATAATTAGCAAATTAGCCCATTTGACATCACTCAAAGTGAAAAAATCAAGCGTAAGACAAGAGTAAAAAATATATTTCGAATAAACTCTTGAAATACATTTTTTCACAAAAATGGATCACTTTACTTTTGACTATAATAAGTATTTTCTACTGATTTTAATTTCTATTTTAGTAACCAAACACTAACAGGGCGTTTGGTTGGAGGGATTTTAAATTCCCTTCCTACTTAATTCCCACATAATTCCAAAGACCATTAAATTCCGTAGTTTGGTTGGATGGAATTGCAATTCCCCCATTTTCATGGAATTAAAATCCCATGTCCCCCTGGTATTTTAATTCTTGTGAAAAAAAGATAGTGATGAGTCAAAATTACCCCTTCCTTTTTTAACCTAAAATTAATGTCTAACAACAATAATGGACATTTTTTACTTTATACTACTTATTCCCTTTCAATTCCCATGTATACCAAACATTGGAATTGAAATTTCCAATAATTCTATTCCTGTCAACCAAACACTGGAATTTAAATTCCCACTTTATTTCCAGTAATTCAACTCCCATGAAATTACAATTCCTTTCCCACATAATTCCCCAATCCAACCAAACGCCCTGTAAAGATTCAAATTCATTTTTTTTTAAAAAAAATAAATTTATAATTTATGTCACTTCATAATTGTGGAGGGACAACATTTTCAGCCTTTATTGGGGTGAAAAGTCATTCTATGTTTAAATTAGAGCATTAATGAGCCTAGTAGCTAGTAGCCGTCCATCTTTAAATCTTTAATTAAGAATTTCAACATGCCTTCTTGGGCAAATGTTATATAACCTGATGAGAAGGTACTCGAATTGACATTGGATCATTTTGTTTGAATTGGTACAGTCTATATTTAAAGGTAATAACTTTTGGTAGTAGATATCATTCACTTTCAATAAACAATTAATAAGTTAATTATTGTTGGTGTCTAGAGTTAATCCCAAGGTATTACATAAGAATGACAATGGATCGGTGGATCCAGGCACCTTATACTTTCTCCACTTATTTCCATCCTGACTCGTATTATGTAAATTTTTTCAAAATTCATCTCTATCCCACCAAGTGCGGGTGCAACCCCATCACTTTTATCTTATTAAACAAAATTAAAATAATATTTAAATTACTTACACATAATAAATTAATAAACGATAGCCGCGACACCGTTTCTGGCAATTGTTATGCCATGGAACAGTGTCCACATTGCAAGGTGGACTTGGTTCTATGTTCATAATTACTGAACTCTATGCTCATAATTTTTGAACTTCATATTCACAATTATTGAAGTCTATATTCACAATTGTTGACCTCTATATTCACAATTACAAAACTCTATATTCATAATTATAAAACTCTATGTTTATCATGGTTGCAAAAATCGCGCATAGGCGCTAGGCGGCTGGCCGGCCGGTTCGGCGATTTATTTATTTATTTATTTTGCGTTGTATAGTGTTAAAAGTTCGGGAAGGCATAACTTTTGACTCGGTTGTTTGTTTTGGACAATTTTTTTTCAAATCGCGTATTTTTTCGAGCTCTATACACCGCAAACAGCCAAAAGCGGTTTGACCCTCTAATTTCTCCAAAAAATGCTTCTTTTCTCTTAATTTTAATTTTTTTTTATGTATTTAGATGCTTTCAACAATATTCAAAACGATTTTACAATCACTTATGTAAATAATTTGTAAGAAAAAACTAGAGGAACCTTATGTTTTATTAGTGAATTTCACAATTTTTAATTTTAATTTTTTTTTTTTAAAAAAAAATTAAAAATAAAATAAAAAATCTGGCGCTTAACATTTTTTGTAACTTTGATGTTCATAATTTTTGAACTTCATATTCACAATTACAGAACTCTATATTCACAATTATGACAGTTTTAAACAGTGTCCACCTTACGGCAATCGTTATACCCTACACCACGGCGCGCATAGCACCGTGTGCCGTGCGCCTTCCAAAACGACGTCGTTTTGGGAGGCGCGGTAGGAAGTTGCTGTGATTATGTATATTTGTTCACACAATTATGTATATTTGTTCATACAAATATGTATATTTGTTCATACAGTTATTTACATTTTTTATACAATTATGTACATTCTTTTTATACAATTATGTACATCCGGATCAGAAAATTTGTGTGTATTATGTTAAGAGTTGATGTGTATTATGTTAAAAGTTTATGTTTATTATGTATTATATTAGATTATGTGTATTATCTTTTAAAAAGAGTATGTATATTTTGTTATATAATTATGTACATTCATGTATACAATTATGTGTATTCTAGTACAACATTATGTACATTTTTGAACAAGGGGTTTTTTTTAAAGAAAAAATAACTGCCATACACTGGGGCGGGAAATTAAAAAAAAAAAAAAAAAAAAACGACGTCGTTTTGCATCTGGGCGCACAGTGCAACGCGCGCCGTTGTGTAGGATATAAATTGCCACCTTACGGTTCCACAGCATAATTTGGCCGTTTCTGGACCATAGTCCACTATATGATCTTGTGGATTGGGTCGTTGACTATTTTCAAATGTCTTCTATTTACTTTGGGTCAGTGCCGAAATAGGCCCGAAGTATATATTAGAAAGAACTATATCCTTCGGGGAAGGGGCTTTAGACTTGGGGGCCCTTTTGGAAGTATGGTTACGCAAAATGCCATTCGTGGGGATCAAGCAACGCGCTCTACCACTGAGCTAGAACAACCAACCTAAAGTATAGAACTCTATATTTATAATTATGACAGTTTTGAACAGTATCTACTTTGAAAGGTAGACACTTTCATAACATAATTTGCTCGTTTTTGGATCATGGTCCACTATATGATCTCTTGTGGATCGGGCCGTTGACTATTTTTATATGTCTTCTATTTCGCAAATTATGCTGTGCAACCGAATGCACCTTGCAAGGTGCATACGGTTGCAAAACAGCGCCGTTTTGGTTAAAAAAACGCGCGTCCCACTTAAAGAAGAAATCAGGTTCAATTCCCGGCAATAGCATTTTTATATATCCAGAAATTCATAACTATATAACCACAATTTCATAACTATATATCCACAATTTCATAACTATATATCCACAGTGAATGAATGAAGTAAAAATCCACAATGAATGAATGAATGAAGTAAAAATCCACAATGAATGAACTAAATATCCACAATATATGATGAACTAAATATCCACAATGAATGAACTAAATATCCATAAATTCATAACTATATAACCACAATTTCATAACTATATATCCACAATTTCATAACTATATATCCACAGTGAATAAATGAATGAAAAATCCACAATGAATGAATGAATGAAGTAAAAATCCACAATGAATGAATGAAGTAAAAATCCACAATGAATGAATGAATGAACTAAATATCCACAATATATGATTGAATTAAATATCCACAATGAATGAACTAAATATCCACAATGAATGAACTAAATATCCATAAATTCATAACTATATAACCACAATTTCATAACTATATATCCACAATAATGCTATTGCTGAGAGTCGAACCTGAATTTTTTTTTTTTAAAGTGGGACGCGAGTTTTTAATCAAAACGACGTCGTTTTAAACCGTATGCACCATGCGCATGGTACATTCGATTGCACAGCATAACTATTGCGCTTCTATTTACTTTGGGTCAGTACCGACAGACTTAGGAGCCCATTTGGAAGATACGACCACATGGTTAAAAGCCACACATTCTACCACTGAGCTAAGACGGCTAACTAAACATAAATAGTTTAAAGACATATCTGAATGGTCAATGGCCCAATCCACAAGAGATCAGATAGTGGACCATGGTCCATAAACGGGCAAATTATATCCTTCGGGGAATGGGCTATAAAGCCCACAGACTTAGGGGCCCATTTGGAAATATGGTTACGCAAAACGCCGTCCGTGGGGATCGAACCCACGACCACGTGGTTAAAAGCCACGCGCTCTACCACTGAGCTAGGACGGCCAACTGATGGTCTTTAGCAATTAAATTATTTTGAAAGTTACACTAATTTATTTCTATCCTCATTGATTACAAAACTCGAACATAAATTTATGCAATTTTTGCAATAATATTTATTGTTTATGATTGAAATTCACATTTAAGATTTACATTTGACGCCGGATATGGTTGAATTAAAGTTATGTTTTTTTCAAAAAAAAAAAAGATTTAAGTTTTTAGTCATTTCATGAATTTTAGAGTACTTTTAATCTATTCTTATAAATAATGTAGCGGTTAAATTTATATGTTTTATCACATATTTACATTGTTGGATAAAATTAAATTTTTTATATTTATGTAGTCTCAGCTTCACTGGACTAATCCTAAACGCGCAGGACCCCGTCGCTAAAGACATTGTAGAAGTAAATCGCAAGTCATACTTAAGTAAAATTGAATTTTTTGTTGAGTAAGTTGGATTAATCATACTTCTTTTCTTTTCTTTTTTCTTTTTTTTTTTTTTTAACTCAACAAACTAACGAAGTGATATTAGGAGCTCATCAAACTAGAAAATGTATATACTATAATAGCTTTTGTTGAGTTTATTGATTGAATGTGTCTCCTAGTATTCTATGTATTTAATGTGTGATATTTGATATTTTTAATCATGTGATACTCTAGGTTAGTGTATGAGTATATATATGTAGTTATGTGTAATTTTTAAAAGAGTTAATTCCAGCAATTGTCCTCCGATTATAGTGATTTTCCAAAATTAGTCCCCGACTTTTAATTTGGACACTTTAGGTCCCTTGACTTTCAATTTCTTTCCAATTGAGGTCCTTTCGTTAGAATACGGTTCATTAGACTTTAAATGAAGGGGTAAACTCGTCATTTCACCTGCCTATGTATTATTCTTCATATTTCTCCCTTCGTATTTCGCGATTATACCTTGTAAACATCTCAATAATAGAGGAACGCACACACGAGTAGTAAGCAAATGGGGAATGACGAGGAACATTTTAGGATTTCGACTAAGATTATCTTCATATATATCGCGTATACAATGGAGAAATACTAAGAATAATACATAGGCAGGTGAAATGATGAGTTTACCCCTTCATTTAAAATTCAATTAACCGTATTCTGACGAAAGGACCTCAATTGGAAAGAAATTGAAAGTCAAAGGACCTAAAATGTCCAAATTAAAAGTCAAGGACTAATTTTGGAAAATCAATATAGTCAGAGGACCATTGCTGGAATTAACTCTTTTTAAAAAGTCTTCAAGTTATGACAATTAAGCCTTTCTAGTTTATTCAACATGGAAACATTATAGCCACTCATGTGGTCTAATTATGTTTTCTCGATAAGATTCCGATGAACAAAGGTGTGTAGTGTACGTTTATGGTCTATTTTCCTTTTGTTTCCCACCATACTTTTCTTTTTCAATAAAATATTACTTCAATTCTCCTAAAAAAAAAAAAAAAAAAAAAAAAAAAAAAAAAAGTTGACCCATCACTTCCTGACCACAAGTTGTCATCGCACACAATCGTTATGCTGTGAGCACGTGCACACCTTGCATGGTGCGCACGAATCTATATCTATAATTTTTATACTGTAGATTCATAATTTTTAGGTTCTCAGTGAGCTAAAATTTATACTTTAGATTCATAATTTTTAAAATCGTAGAATCCATAATTTAAATACAGTAGATCCATAATTTATATATTGCACTAATTTGTGAAAACATGGTTAAACAATTGGAATCTAAAGTATAAATTTTAGCTCACCAAAATTCTAAAAATTATGGATCTACAGTATAAAAATTATGAATAAACAGTATAAAAATTATGGATATAGATTTGTGCGCACCATGTACGTGGTGGGCACGTACTCAGAGCATAATTTACCCATTGCACATGGTGATGCGCCACTTACCCTCAAGTGGCTTGTTGTCGCGCACCTAATATGACGGTGCATGTGACTATCTCCTGTGACTTTTTTGATAAAACTTTCTAAATTTGTTCGCAACCCTCCTATGACCTCATTTCGATTTTTCTATAATTTTCTATAAATCACAACCAGAAGTGATATTGATGACAATGAGAAGACGCCCTCTATACACACAAATATATATGCTGCACGGAAATTTCGTGCAGGTAGTATTTCACAGTAACATTTTGTCTCTAAAATTCGCGAATAAACTCATTCGAGGTCGTTTCCTAATTAATCAAAAAAGTTTATGGTAATTTCTTAATTAACCCAAAAGTTGGGAATTCAATCGTTTCTATATTTCTGGCCCAACATTAAAAAATTTGATCCATATAAAAAATTTTGAAATGCATTTTCAACCAATCGTTATACCCTACACCACGGCGCACATAGCACTATGCGCCGCGCGCCTCCCAAAACGACGTTGTTTTGAGGTCGTTTTGGGAGGCGCGGTAGGAAGTTGCTGGGATTATGTGTATTTATTCACAAAGTTATGTGTATTTGTTCATACAGTTATGTGTATTGGTTCACATTTTTTATACAATTATGTACATTCTTTTTATACAATTATGTACATCCAAATTAGAAAATTTGTGTGTATTATGTTAAGAGTTGATGTGTATTATGTTAAAAGTTTATGTTTATTATGTATTATGTTAGATTATGTGTATTATCTTTTAAAAAGAGTATGTATATTTTGTTATATAATTATGTACATTCATGTATACAATTATGTGTATTCTAGTATAACATTATGTACATTCTTGAACAGCGGGTTTTTTTTTTAAAGAAAAAACTACTGCCATTCACTGGGGCGGAAAATTTCAAAAAATAAAAAAATAAAACGACGTCGTTTTGCATCTGGGCGCATAGTGCAACGCGCGCCGTGGTGTAGGATATAAATTGCCATTTTCAACCCTTTTTTGTTATCGGTTGTTATACTATGGACCAGGGACCACATTGTAATGTGGACCCTGATCCTTATAAATTGTGTATTTTTAGTATTGAAATTGTGAACTTCTATAATATAAATTGTGTTTTTAAATTAAAACACATAACAACTATAGAATGGAATTTGTGAATACAATACATGGCCATTACAAATTGTAATTTTTTAAAAAGTAAATTGTGAACATTCAGTATCTAAATTGTGTATCTTTGAGCCGAGTTCACAATTTTGGACTGAAATTAAAAAAAAAAAAAAAAAAAAAAAAAAGAAAATGCGCTCTTGGATGTAAAATAATTTTGGGATTTTGGTGAAGATGAATTCAGAAACATAAAAGATATTGGCTCTATTTGGTAAAATGTTAGCCTAAAGGTTAATTTTAGCTTATTTGACCACTATTAGTGGTTTGACTTGGTTAAAAAAAATCAATATAAGTATTTTGTTAATTAGCTTTTTGTAATTTCAAAATACTAAAATTTAAAAAATTGCTCAAAACAACTTTTTCAATTAGCTTTTTGATAAAATAAATTATACCAAACAGCTATAAGCTAACAGTTAATTTACCAAACGCTTTTCTACACTCAAAAAATGTTATCAACTAGTTATACCCTATAATTAACCCAATCATCTAACAGCTAACAATCATTTATCAAACAGGATCATTGACATTCTTCAGTATTTCAATTTATTTTTAAATGAATATAATCTAGAACCCGTATTTTTTTATGAAGATATTAAGAAAAAAATAAACAATTAAAATGTTTATCTGTTTAAGTTTAAAAGTATTTAGAGTTTAGGCATTCTATTTTAATTTGATTTTAAATTGACTTTGTAGTACTTGATATTTACTCCGTACTATTTAACACCTCTGTATTTATTAGTGATATGAGGCACTACTTTTATTTATTAGTGTAAAATTTTAATTATGAAATACTTAATATTTATATATATTGAGAAAAAATTTACAAATATACCCCTTAAATTGTTTTTTTTTTTTTTTAATATTTGCACATGTCCACTACTGGAAATCAATATATTTCCGATCACCTTAAAGTGATCTTAGATCCAGTCAAAAGCCCGTGTTTCGATCACTTTTGGTGTTCAGAAAAATCTTCGTCGCTATATCTGACCACCTTGTCCGATGGTCAGAAATAGCATCCAATTTTGTAAACAGGCTGGAAAAATCGGCTACTAGAAAGATTGGCAGAAATTCCCTACTCAGTTAAAAAAAAAAATTTAAACTGCCAAAATTCTTTTTTGACCACCTTTACTTTGTGGCCGGTATTTCCGACCACTAAGTAAATGTGGTCAGAAATTTCGACCTATTTTCTAATCATAATCCTTCGACGAAAAATTGAAAAAAATGACACCTTTTCGACCATTTTTTAGGTAGTCGAAAAATCAAAGATTTCCCGCAGTGGTCCCACATTTCATTTCTTATATATTTTTGTTAGTGTTTTATTTTGTTCAAAACCCCAACATATAATTGGCAATATTATTATGGCAAATTAAGATAGGGTTTAGCTTGGTGTCTGTTTGTTCTTATAGAAGAATGATTGATCAGTATCATCAACAGACGCATTGCCTCTGAAGATCTGTTAAAGGAAGATGTTTCCAAAATGCTGAACGCGGTTTATGAAGACAGTTTTGGAAAGAATATCAGCGGATCAACGTGGAAGGTATGGACCGAATCTTAAAGATTGCATTCTTCACGAATCGTCTTACCATTTACAATCAAAGATATTTTTGGAAAGTGTTCTTACCAAGGAAGTATAAGTATCCTCATTCGATCAAGAATTAGGGTTATGGCTTTTAAGAAGACAAAAACACTCAATGCTACGTAGGAACACATATCTTTGATTATCATGTGTCTTCTCAAGATATTAAGTTCTTGGTGATTATGATGAAGAACTTGAGAAGAATTAACGTTGCTTAAACGAAAGGATGCGAAGATCACTCAATTGTGGGAACAACGTGGGACTGCGTCATTGAAGCAGACTGCATCAGAGTTAGCTCTCCAATTGAAGGGATTTTGTTGGACTTCTGCATGCGTGGCTCTCCGACTTCAACAATCCACTAAACCTTTGTAGATTGGGTACGTACCTTGTGTGGGGCACTTGGGTAAGATTGTTGTTTTTCTACCTTTGTACATTGGATTATGAGTTAGTGGATTGGACGCCTCGGTGATCGTCCCCCAGATGTAGATACACATTAGAACTGGGTAAACATCGTTTGTGTTGATTTATTTTCTGCCTTAGTCTTCAGCTTTAATCTTATCTGCATACTAACTGGATGGCTGACAAATCAAGCCTCTGAGTCAGTCAATCCAGTATATCAGTTGATAATCTCTATTAATAATCCTAAACTGAGGAAATGCAAAATTACATGTGGTATCAGAACTTTTAAGTCTACATAGTGACTTGATCCTTACGGGAAGAACTTTTTGCATTGTTCTCTCTTTAAGAAGCTGTTTACTTGGTTGTCTATTGGCTGTTAGACTGCTCTCTGCGTGTGTGTTTTGGCTGGCTAGCTGGGAATACACCGCGTTACATGTACTGGAACCGCAATGTCCATAAATATCTCCCGAGAAGACATAGTCCAAACGGTATCCTCCAAAACCTCACCAATATAGATAATACATAAATATATCTCTCATGCATCAAACTCATGCATGCAACAACTTCTCAACTTCTCAATGCATCAAATAATGATGTACCACATGCTTATGGATTTTTGAAAGTAATACTTGGGCTCACGTTGGCCCCTTATGCATTTTTGAAATATGACATATGTAAAATGCCAAAACACTCTATAACATGCTACTAAACCATGTATATAAACCATAAAATACTCAAGGACATAATATCATGCTCGGTTTGCAACATAGTGAATTCTATACATTTCTACCAACAAAATATGCTTCAATTCTCATTGATCAAATATCACATTCTAGTCATGCTCTCATAATAATGAATCATATTTTTAAAGTGATAATGTTCCTCTACTCAAACCAAAGATATCATCAGATCACATAATCAAGTATTTCTCATATACAGTGAACTAGCAAAATATGTACTGCGTAGCAAATCAATCAACAAATTCTTCATAACATACTCATTTTTTATCCAAATTCCACGAAATCAAAGCCAAAACGTGCGTCGAGTCGATCCCAAGCCACATGGGGCCGTGACACCTGGCCCGAAACGACACGTAGCTGAGCCACAAGGGCCCGGCCACTGCACAAATTCTCCTAGATCAAAACTCAGGGACCTAGGGCGTGACTCCTCATGTGCCCCTTTACAATACCGGGACTAGGCGGCGCCCTCCTCTAGGGCCATGCCCTAGTCCCGTGTAACTCCGGCTCTAGCCGGCGGCCCTCCTGATGGACCGCGGCTAGGGCCGCTGGTCTGGTCTGGTGCACACTGTGTGTGCACCAGATGATATTTTCATCTGCAAATTCAATCCAAACAAGTCCAAAACATTCTTAATAACTCAAAGACAAATACTAGATCACTTCCAAGCATAAAACACAACAAAATCTCATAATTTCTATTCATTTCTACTCAATATCATGGCTTCACAAAGCCAAAGTTAAAGAAGGAATCCATGGGGTTATACCTCTTGTAGCTTATTCTTCTTGTATGGATTCCCCCTCTTCTCAAGCTAGCTACACCCTCCTTCACCTCCTAGATACCTCAAACAAACCATACATCAACATACTATCAAGTTCTCAGAGAAGAAAGAAGCTTAAGGAAATGGAAGGCTAGGATTGAATGAAGAAGGTTGAAGAAGCTTACTGTGTTGTCTTCTTGAATTGCAAAGCTGATAAATGGGAAGCAAGGAGTGGAATCAAAGAAGCAAATGGCTAATAAGGGTTCTATTTATAGGAGCACAAAACCCTAGGTTGATCCCATATGATTGGTTGATGGCAAAAATGTAATTTCCATTGGCTAGAAATTGAATCAGGCAAGGATTTTGGATATCTAGTGGTCCACCCTGCTCCATGGACCAAGGCTCAAAATGCTATTTTAAATACTTTGGGGTTAAAATGAATTTTCCAAAAAATATTTAGATGAACCCTTGTTTAAAGTCCTTTTTGAATTCCCCCGGTTTCACTAAGATTGATTTCTCGATATAAAACTTGGTACGCGAAGTACCCGAAAATTTAGGAATTTCGAATAAAATAAATTTTGGTGTCGAATTAATTTAAAATGTGACAAGAATAATTTATTCAAGCACCAATTGATCGCAAAAATTTTTAATGGAGTGAAAATGACTATTTTGGAATTTCTTAAAATTGGATTATAAAATAAAATTTTGGGTTGTTACACCTGTCTTCCCTGCCCTCCCTCTTGCGGTTTAAGTAGTGAATAACCTCGGAGGCAACAAGCACATTATTTGTAATCAACCGGCCAGTAAGGAATGCGCTCTCGAATCAAAAATCACTTTCTCAAGGACTTCCTTCAACCGGTTCACCAACATTTTCGACAGAACCTTGTACACTACATTACAAAGTGCTATTGGTCGCAGGTCTCCCATTGTGGTTGGCGCTGATTTCTTAGGAACCTGAGTAATAATTGCATAATTAAAACCGGTAGAAAAATCGATCCCATTTGCACAGCCAATCATGAATTGAGCCACATAATTACGTATCTCGCTCTAAAAGTGTTGAAAAAACCCGAGCTAAAACCATCAAAGACCCGATGATTTGTCCGGGACCATTGAAAATAAAGCACCACGAGCGTTCTCTATAGAAAATAGGCGAATGAGACAAGTTAACTTTGGACAAATTTTTATTTTTATTTAAAGTTATTTAAAATATATGTTAACTTTGTACAGATTATTATTATTATTATTATTATTATTATTATTATTTATTTATTTATTTATTTATTTATTTATTTATTTATTTTTTACATGCCCGGACTATAAAATGATAGAATCAGACATGTAGGAATCAAAACAATCATTATTGCATGGACCATGGTCCACACAATTGTGTGAATCATAAATAAAAATATATTTTAATATACTAAGGGTATAATATTTATGTACGTAAGTACATTTTTTCTAAAATACATTTTTAATATACTAACACGCCGTTTGGTTGGAGGGGGGAATTATGTGGGAAAGGAATTGTAATTCCATAGGAGTTGAATTACTGGGAATAAAGTGGGAATTTAAATTTCAGTGTTTGGTTGACAGGAATAGAATTACTGGGAATTTCAATTCCAATGTTTGGTATATATGAGAATTGAAAGGGAATAAGTAGTATAAAGTCAAAAATGTCCATTATTGTTGTTAGACATTAATTTTAGGTTAAAAAAAGAAGGGATAATTTTGATTCATCACTATTTTTTTTTCAGGAATTAAAATACCAAGAGGGGACATGGGATTTTAATTGAGTTAATACCCAAAATTGTCTTCGACTATAGTGGTTTTTCTCAATTTTGTCCTAAACGATTTTGGTGACTTAATGTAGTCCCAGAATTTTGTGTTTTTACCTAATTTAGTCCTAGACTTTTGTGTTTTTGCTCAATTTAATCTCCTATTTGTTATTCCGTTCATTTGTTGTTAAATAAATAGACAATTCAGTAATTTTAATATTGTTATCTCTTTACTCATAGACATGTGGAGTGCAAAATCCCTCTTTTTTTTTTTACGAATTACTTCCAGAATCACTCCTAAACCTGCGAATATAAAATTTGATTCGTATGTCTGGGAGTAATTCTGGGTGTAATTCGTACAAGAAAGAGGGATTTCTTACTTGGCAGATTGAAAGTAAAAAAAGGTCAATAGTGATATTATTGAATTGTCCATTTATTTAACACCAATTTAATAGAATAACAAACGAAGGACTAAATTGAGCAAAACACAAAAGTCTGGGACTATATTAGGTCACCAAAGTCGTTTAGGACGAAATTGAGAAAAATTACTATAGTCAAGGACCATTTTGGGTATTAACTCGATTTTAATTCCATGAAAATGGGGGAATTGCAATTCCATGGAATTGCAATTCCCTCCAACCAAACTACGGAATTTAATGGTTTTTAGAATTAGGTGGAAATTAAGTGGAAGAGAATTTAAAATCCCTCCAACCAAACGCTCTTAAAGAATACATTATTTTATATACTAAGAGTATATTATTTTATATAATGTATTTTCAATAAAAAATAATATACTTTTAATATATTAAAAAATCATGGTATCTTCCACACAATAATTTACCGAATCAAGGTACTGAGAATCTGGGAGAAGAGTTTGCAAAAAAAAAAAAAGAATCTGGGAGAAGAAGGTACAGAGAATCTTCCATTAATACCTGTCACCGCTTTGATCACTCCAGATTCGGTTCTCACTACCTCTTCCTCTCTTCCGCGGTCCGCCAACCGTAGAAGTGACGCTGCTCCAGAATTCCCAGAAACGACGTCTCCGGCATCACACCCAAGCATCTCCGTCGCAGTCCATCCACAATCAGGTAAATATATGTTTCAGTACTTTAATTAATTTTATATTGTCTTGTTGATATATGTTTCACAGTTTCAGTACTTTAAAATGCAGCAAAAGAGATAACTGCATTTGTACTGAGAATTTGAAGGAAGCAGATGGATTTGAAGGGAAAGCCGATTGACCATGGCTATCGCATGCCTGCTGAGTGGGAGCCCCATTCCCAGTGCTGGATCGGTTGGCCGGTAAAATTTCTATTACTATTTCTTTCTTTCTTCCTTTTCTGTACTGTGCTTTGCGCCGCTTGTTGTGTTTGCTATGATGTTTTGGCTAGATTTTCTTTCCCTGATGTCTGAACTCTTGTTTGAGGTTTATTTTGATATGAAGATCTTGGTTAATGGATTTGTGTTCCTGGGTTATTTGGAATTTCTGGATTAAGGATGGCAGGAACGATTATACTTTTGTTATATCTTGATGAGGCCTAAGCTTGGTGTAACACAACACACTGGTAAGCTCATAAATCGGGGAAGAAATCTTGGAAGAAACGGGAGAAATAATAGAAGAAAGGAGAGAAATTATATTCAAATCCACAGCTAAACAATAAGTCTGATTATTACAACAACAGCTACTGGATCTCCCTTCACAGAATTCTGGAGCTGCCCATTCCTGTGAATCTGTGATGTCATTTAGCTGAATAACTCCAACAGTTACTAATTGCAATGGCACCTTTTGGGGTGTGGTACTATTCTCCAATGCACAGCTCCAATAGAATTCACCAACGCACAGTTTATTTCTTTTAAAATCCTCACTACAGGACAGAGCTAAATCTTTAAGTTAATGGGAAAGTTGATACTTTAAATTTTATCAACAGCAAATGTTGTGACAATTAATCTGCTCAGTTTTTCACTTGGATTTGCAATCTGTTTATACATAATTCCGTTTTGTAAGTAATTCCAAAATATTTTCTTATAAGGCATTTTACTATGTCTACTGCTAGTTTGAGCCCTGTTCTGCAAGCCTTCGGGTCCCAGTTCAATATTTTCTTCCCCTTCTAATCTTCTATGTAGTGCAACTTCTGACCTACCAAGGAAATAAACAAATACTCTGGTTTCTCATGTTATTATTATTATTTTTAACTGTATAAACCTTGTTGTGATGATAGTATGGATTTTCTTCACTCTGCAGTTATACCTTTTTTTCTTCTTCGAGTTGTAGGAACGCCCAGATAACTGGAGGGACAATGCTGTGCATGGTCAACGTGTATTTGCTAGTGTAGCACAGGCTATCTCAAGATTTGAACATGTCACTGTTTGTGCTAGTTCCGCTCAGGTTAGTAATCTGGTGTATATAAGAGAGGTTGAGATCCTTTTTATGAACCCTTGTACTTACTCATTTTAATTACTATTGTATGCCCTATGGACAGTGGAGCAAGGCACGTGATCAGTTACCAAAACATATCAGGGTTGTTGAGATGAGCATGAATGATTCTTGGTTTCGTGACACTGGTCCAACTGTCAGTTCCTCTTTTGTCAACATGTTTTAATTAATTAATTTATTATATCGTCATTTTCATTAGTTGGATCAGTTAGTTTTTATGAAATGTAGTTACCATTTTACAGTCACTTCAATGAATGCAGTTTGTTATCAGAAAAGGTGCAGAAAGTTCTCAAAATCTTGAGCCAAGTGTTGCAGGGATTGACTGGACCTTCAATAGCTGGGGAGGTATGCCTTCAAATTTATACTTGCAATGCTGGTCATGAATTTTGTGTTTCTGTCCTGTCAAAGTTTTCTATGGCTGTCATATTATCAGCCAATTGAGTGTAGGATCCTCCGATTTAATACGTGTCAATGCATTATATAGTTATCTACAGTTAAGAGTTGCTATGCATGATATATATCATATTGCTTTTTCAAAGTTTCAAAACATTAAGTTTAGTTGCTGATTCAATCCCAGGAATCGAAGATGGATGTTATGCAGACTGGAGTCAGGACCTTCTTGTTGCAAGGAAGGTATGCTTAGATCTAAATCTATGCTGCAACCTTGCTGTAACACAATGCAAGTTGGTTTCCTCTGTTGAAAAACAAATGGTTGTGCCTGTCTATAGGGTTATGTCTGTTTATGAATAGGTGCTTAAATTAACAGTTATGTCTCTCTCTCTCTCTCTCTCTCTCTCTCTCTCTCTCTCTCTCTCTCTCTCTCCCTATATATATATATATATGTGTGTGTGTGTGTGTGTACTATGTTTCTTCATTAGAAACATAGAATTATAGAAATATATTGTAACCTTTCAGTATTATATATATTTTCTCATTCCTAGATTCTTCATCTTTGCTTCTGCCTAGTTGGCGGGTGGTTGTTATTCTCCACCCGCCAGGGCTTTGGATCTTTCAAATTCAACTTTTTGGTATATTGATTTATATCCTTGCATCTCAGATTTTGAGCATTGAAAGGTTCCCAAGGTTCCCTCAGAGTATGATTCTTGAAGGTGGAAGCATTCACGTTGATGGAGAAGGTAAATCTGTGCTTTCTTGTAGAATTCTTTTTAGTTCTGAAACGTAGCCTTCTCTCTTTGCCAGGAAGGTGACTTAATGATGAGTTTTGCATGCTAATTACTTAAAATTTGTGTTTCCTCTAGGTACTTGCCTCACCACAGAAGAATGTCTCTTGAATAAAAACAGGAATCCTGATATGACAAAGGAAGAAACTGAGAGTGAACTTAAAGCATATCTTGGAGTCAGCAAGGTTATTTGGTTACCTCGTGGGTTATATGGTATATTGCTTAACTATTTACTGTGTGATTGATCAGCATATTCCCATGCCTCGATGCTTTTGTATTGTTAACACTGAATGGATGGCTGGAGTTCAAACTATAAAAATCAAAAGCATAGTTCAAACCATTTGCAGTGGTTTGATACTGCAAAGGGCTTAGAATAAGAGATCATTTTTCATTATTTCATTGTTTTGGTTTATTATTAGTTATTTTAGTTGCTTAAGACTGTTTAGTAACTGGAGATTTCCCCAGTTGTTTTGGAAAAATAGAAAACAAGAAACAATTTTCCACTTTCACCATTTTCATTTATTTTTATTTTTTTGGTTGAAAACTGAATTTTTCTAAACACAAACAAACCCAGCTTCACTTATGATTCACCATTACCAGTACCTATGAACTCCCACGCCTTCTACCTACTTACCCCTACTATGTATATACCCACCACCCCTTACCTATCCCTACCCAGACCTACCCTCCCACATCCACCACCACCACCACTAGCTTCATTATCATTATCGTTTAACAAGTTGTTTGGTTGGAAGGAAGGAATTAGGGGGGAAAAGAATTGTAATTCGGTGGGAGAAGAATAGGGTGGAATAAGGTAGGAATTCAAATTACAGTGTTTGGTATGCAGGAATAGGATTACAGGGAATTGAAAGGGAATAAGTGATATAATGACTGAAATGCCCTTGTGTAATAATAATAATAATAATAATAATAATAATAATAATAATAATAAGTTTTTGTATTAAAACTAAACTATGTAAAGTGTGAAAATAAAAAGTATATAGAATTTGCATACCTGCAGCAGCCTTGTGGTTTGAAGTTTGAAGCTCTTTTAAAACAGGAGATGAGAATGAGATTAATGAGTGGAGGAGAGCGCAGCTAATGAGACAGTATATAGAGGGGTAAAAATGTCTTAACAGTAGCTTATTTCCCCCACTTCAGCACCGAATTCCAATTCTTAGGGGGGAGTTATGAATTAGAATTCAGCATTTGGAGGGAATTGCAATTCCCTCCAACCAAACGGCGTAATTGTAGCTTCCGCTGAATTGCAATTCAACTACAGCTAAATTACTTCCAACCAAACAGGCTTACTTCTACCCACCATTATATGCATACTTACCCCTACTACCACCTACCTAAATGCCACCACTATCTCCATTACTATCAAGACTTATTTTCACCCACCACTATTTAGCTAGCCTAACCCCCATCTGCCTATGCCTTATCAGTTACCACCACTCACCTACCCCAACCACCACCATTACTATATACTGTTTTCACATTACAGGCATTGGTATTTTACATGAAGAAAACAATTAGATTTCAAATATTAAGTAACTTCATATTTTAGAAGTTGGAAATTAATGAATTTGAACAAATTTCTAATTTTCCAATTGAAAATGAAAACTTTGAAAATTTTTGAAATTTTCTGGAACTAAACTGGCGTAAAAGTTTAGCCTATAGGGCCTCTTAACAACAAAATGAAAGAAAATTGATGCTTTTCTCTTTATTCCCTTTTTCGCTTTATTGCAGGTGATGATGATACAAATGGTCATATAGATAACATGTGTTGTTTTGTGAAGCCTGGTGTCGTTTTGTTGTCTTGGACTGATGACAAGTGTGACCTTCAGCATGAAAGATCCTTGGAAGCTCTTACTGTTCTTGAAAATTCCACAGATGCTAAGGGTAGAAAATTGCAGGTGATCAAACTCCATGTACCTGGTCCTCTCTATATGACAGAAGAGGAGGCAAATGGATTGGCTGAGGTAACTAAGGGTGTGTTTGGTTCATGGGTTTATACACTAGGAATGGGAATCAAAATCGTAGTTACTGTTTGGTTGACAACTTTTTAAAACACAACTATGGGATTTTGATTACCCCTTCAATTAAAAACTCTATTCCCTAATTTAAAAAGGTCTCATTCCATCTTATTGGTAATATGATTTTTAAGTTTGGATTAGTGCTTTTAGATTTTTGTTTTGATTTTCTTTTGTTCATAACTTCATATTGGTGCTTTGGATGTCATTATATTAGGATCAATTGCCATGATTTTTTGTTTTTGTATTTTTGAAAACTTTATTCTCATTATAGGGTCATACATAACCAAACATCAATATTGGTAATCATTCGAATTCCACCTTACTGCCAAACATGTAAAATACTTTCACCAAAACCCATACCATTACCAAGTATTTGATTCCCATTCCGATTCGGATTCCCATGTGCGAACCAAACACACCTTAACACTCTTTGCTTTTGGTGTACGGTGTCATTATAGTGGGTTCCATCCTAAACACCTAAGATGCCATCTTTACATAGTAGGATGATACTCGGAGAACTAAAGCGTGAACATTTAATTAAAACTCTGAAATGAATCATCTTTCCTGCCCTTTTTATTCTCTCTGTTACTAATTAGGAACTACCATTCTGAAAATAGGGTGATGGTAAACCAAGAGTTCCAGGTACAAGGCTTGCCGCTTCATATGTAAACTTCTACATTGCAAATGGGGCAATCATCACTCCACAATTTGGAGACAAGTGGGATGATGAAGCAGTTCGGGTCCTGTCACATGCATTTCCCGATCATGAGTTAAGTGAAACTGCAATCACCCCCATAGATTGAATATAGAATGATATTTCTTTTGATTATATGTTGTTACCCTGAAATCAGTTTGTCAAGTGCAATATCTCTGACATAAATGAGAATCCTTATATATATTTGGTGAACTTAACATCTGATTTGTAAAAAAAATAAATTTGTTTGGTTCAGGTAGTACGAATCGAAGGTGCAAGGGAGATAGTGTTGGGAGGTGGAAATATACATTGTATCACACAACAACAGCCCCGCAGACCATGAAGACTGACAAACAAGATAATCTCAATTGCAGATTGTTGTGGTTCACCTTTCTTTTGAGTTGGCACAACATCTGAAATTCTATTCTGCTTGCTAATGACTATTGCTGCCAATATGGTTAATTTTAGTGAGGTTCAAAGAGTTGATTCTCTGATTGGATCACTTTGTTTTTAGGTTAATATCTTTGTTGTATCATTGGGTCTCACTCTTTTGCTTTCTTGCTTACAACAGGTGAGAATTTCATTTCACATAATAAAGATACCTTAGGGGCCTTTGGTTAAGGATTACCTAGGTAATGTATGGTAATGTTAGATTACTTTTTTTGGTTCAAATTATGAGATTACCTTGCAATGTTACTGCAACATCTTTGTGTTGGGAACCCTTGTCTTGGGCAGCCTAAAATTACCTTGAGAAGAGGATTAGGTGTCTTGGGTAGTTTAGCATTTATTGTGTTCTTTTCCAATGTCTTCTTTTTGCCTATATATTTGGTGTGTAATCAATCTGTAGCTCAAGATGAAGCTTATAATAAACATCATTTCTCCTTTTTCCCTTCTAGTTCAATATGGTATTAGAACCTTTTTTGTGGGGCTTGCAAATTTTCAGATGAACTTACTAAAAACATTGTTCATCAACATTTTTCTATATTGTCTCAAACTAAGAGCTTTCTTCACGAATTTGGTGGCACGTATCTTCAAAAGGAGTTTCGGCGATATCTTCAAAAGGAGTTTCGGCGACATTGTGCAAACTTGTTCGATCACCTTAAAATCGTTGCACGCCCCACCACGAAGATCGCCCTTTGACGCCATACGCTGGCGCGTGTAGCATTTTTCGGCAGCCTTTTTTGACCAAAATTTTCAGATCAGCTTGCCTTGTTCCTCCGACTCTACAGTGGTTTTCTCACTTTCTTTTGACACTTATGGCAGAACATAAAATTTCAAGTAACGCACTAAAGTCTGTTTGGGCCAAAAATCAGACTCATACTGCTCTTGCATTAAAGTCAGACTCAGTTTGGGTCTTGGATTCTGGAGCAATTGATCACATTCGGTAATCTTTTTTTTTTTTCCCCATATTGATTTTTATACTCTCTTCCTGCTGTTACTTTCATGATGGGTCAAAAGGAAAGACTATAGGAATTGAAAAAGTTACCATTCATTCTTTATCTTTATTCCAGGTCCTTTACATTCCTAGGTGTCCCCTTCAATTTGATTTCAATCAATCTGCTTACTCACTCTCTTAAATGCCTTGTTATCTTTTCTTCTGATTCTGTGATCATTCAAGATTGTCAAACAAAGGAGACAATTGGTGAAGTATATGAATCACGAGGTCTCTACCACCTTTTATGTTCTACCAAAATAGTTTGCACTATTATTGTTCCACTTTTCCTTAACCATTGTCGCTTGGGACACAGTGATTTCAATAAATTAAGACAACTTGTTCCTAGTTTCTCAAATTTAAAAATCATAGAGTGTGAATCATGTCAACTTGAGAAACACTCAAGAGCCCCATATCCTAGTAGAGTGAATAGAGGGCCAATACCCCATTTTCTTTAGTTCACTCTGATGTGTGGGGACCATGTCGAGTTTCATCCACTTTGAGTTTCTCATATTTTGTTATTTTTATTAATGATTTCTCTCGGTGTACTTGTGTCTTTTTAATGAAAAATCTTTTTGAATGATTTGATGTATTTCAAAAATTCTACAATGAAATTGTGAATCAATTTGGGGTATCTCTCAAAAACTTACGCAGTGATAATGCAAGAGAGTATTTTTTTTTTACCCTTTCACTTCTTTCTTTTCCTCACATGGAATACTTCATGAATCTTCATGTGTTAGAACTTCTCAACAAAATGGAGTTGCTGAACGAAAAATTCGTCATCTTGTTGAAACTAGAGATAATAAGAAGGAAAAGGGTATCTTACAGATACTACGATATATATAAGTTGAAGATCGGAAGTATCTTACACTTTGAAAAATTAGTGAGTTGCCTCCCGGTGAGAGGAAATTAAAACACTTGTTGATAGACTAGAGATCCCTTATAAGAAATTCCAAAGCTTCGGTGTTGAGATTGAAACTAGAGATAGCAAGAGGGAAGAGGAGGATAGAACTGAAAATGAGCAAGACTTGGAGGCTGAAGAGACTGTACCCGTAGAAGAGGAGGAAGCGCCAACCCGTTGGGAAAGAACCAGGAAAGGGCGAGAATGCTAGCTATCGGAGAGCTACATGATGTTGTGGAGCAAAGATTTGGTGCATTGAGCACGCAGATAAACCAAGAATTCACCTCCCTAAATCAAAGAATTACGCCATTGAAAATAGGCTTGGAATAGATAATTCTCTGGGAGCAGCTCAACAAGAATTGAATCCAAGTTTTGTGTTCCATAGTGGCGCACCGTGAAACTTTGGTCAATGTAATCGTTTAAGTCTCTTTAAGTTTTAGCAAATTCCATTTAGTAATTGGAATTTAGTTGTGATTAGATTTTAAATGCTTGCATGATATTCTTAGTCACCATTTCAAATGATCCTGGATCTTTCCTAAGTTAAATTTGCAACTCTTACTATCTCCTTGATATCCTAGAATCCTTTTGGCAATAATTCTCAAATTGTGTTTTCAAAGAAACTCCATTAGAACCTTCTCTATTCTAACAGGCCAAAGTTTCGGGGACGAAGCTTGTTTTTAAGGGAGTAGAATGTGACAGCTCAAAATATTTTCCTCCGAAATTTCTATTTTATTAAATTTCAAAATAAAACTTTGAATATAATTTTATTCCTACGATAATTTTACCAAATGCACAAAATTATTTTTATTTTTATTTTAAATTCTCTATTTCAAATGAGTTAATATAAAGTACTTATATAATTATTTATGGTTTTGAAAATCTTATTTAAAGTATATATTTATTTATCAAAATCTTGACCCAAAAGTCTATCTGAGACAAACCTGAAGAATTGATAAACTAGTTTTCACTACATGAAATTTCGCATTTAGTGACAACACAAGTTGTCACCAAACCAATCGATTTTGGTCACTAATTTTATTAGTGACCAATTTTTGAAGTTGTCACCTATTGTCACTATATCCTCCGTCACTATTGTAATAGTGACGACTTTTAGAAAGTCGTCACAATTACTCAAGACTTTGTGACAAATTTTAGTTACACTAAAAGTACTATTTGAGTGATAACAATATGGGTCACAATAAATTTACATTTTGTGACCAAATATGTCATTACAAAAAAATGATCTAGTAACAACACTTTAGTCACAATAATCGTATTTATTTTTTAGAATTAGTGACCTAAAAGTTTGTAACCAATAATTAGACTGAACTTGGGGCCAACCCGGTCGACCCCCAACAATCCAGCACCCCCCACCCTGTCCCGGGACTAGACATGGCTCGACCTACGCCCGGCCCATTTGGATCAATTCGAACTTGTGACCTCAACTCTAATACCAATTGATTGATTTTAACGTTGCACTATACTTACTTCCCAATAGGTCACCCATCTTGTAAGTCAAGCACGCTTAACCTTGGAGTTCATCGGTTATCTGTTATCATATCCTTCTTAAAGTCAATTAGTAATAAGTATGAGCTTTTTAACATTTGTATTATAATGAATTGAAACAATTTAACTTGCAGAATTGTTTGTTAGACAACTTTCATAAATGATAATGAACTTATATGTCACAAAAAGAAAGTAAAAAAAGGAGAAATTATAAAATGTATTTAATTTTCGCAATTACAATTATTTTAAGAATCACTAACTAGTTGCATTTTAATTGACCATAATATTTAATATTTAGTTCACAGCAAATTACTTTGGCACCAACGTGAATGCAATTTTAGTGGCACATATTGACTATAACAGCACTTCACACAATATTCATCTATTTAATTATAGTGACAAAATCATCGTAACAAATAATTACTTGTCACAATTATCATAACATTAGTGACAAAACTTGAATTCAACACAAATTACTGTTACAATTTAATAATTTTTGTTAGGAAATAATAGAGCGTCACAAATTAAATATTTGTAACAATTTCATAAAAAATTGACAATATGAGTGACAATAAATTTTTTCTCACAATTGTATCTCATTTTTCTAAGTGTATTTTTATTGACAAAAAGGGTTGTCACAGATATATAAGATAGAGTGACCAACAACTATTTGTCACAAAAAAGTACCAAAATTTGTGTGCCACACTATATTTTGTCACAATTACTTCCGTTCCCACTATAATTATAATGTCGCCAAAATACACATACATTTAGTGACAACAAATAGTGACAACTTAGGTTATGACACTATCATTCTAGTAATAGTGACAACTTATTTATAACAAATACTTAGTTGTTACAATTACCATAGTATCTGTGACCAAAAAAACAATTGTCACAATTATCATAAGCAATAGTGTTGAACTTTTTTTTAGTCACACAAAGGGTATTATTTGTGACTAAATTACGAAGTGTCACAAAAAATTTGTCACTAAATGTCTTAATTCTTGTAGTGTTTGATTCAAAATTTGGCCTCGAAATGAACCCAATCTTTTTCTAAAAATTTATATTGCATTTATATCCGAACTTGACCCAACTGTTGACCCAAAATTATAATTTATAATTTAAAAACCCAAAATGACCCAAAATCCCAAATACCCTCCCTTACCCGTTCATCCCCTCCAAAATATCACCTAGGGTTTTGAGCCTATAAATAAGACACTATTTCATTGCTTGAGATCAATCTTTCCCTTTCACTCCCTCACTCAATCTCCTGAGAAACTCATTTATTCAAGGAAGACACTACTGTGAGTATATTTCCTTCTTTTTCCTTTCTTTTTGGTTCTTCCATTCATCATCTTCTTCTTCTTCTTTTATTAGCCTGATGTATGTATATGCTTGTGTATGATGTGTGTTATTTATGTTCTTGGTTGGGGGTTGATAGGAGGTGAAGGAAGTAGCCATAGTTGAAGAAGATGAGGATGGATTCATACTAGGAGCTAGCAATCTCAAGGTATAACCCATGATGCCCAAAACTTACTATTTTGTCCTAAGTTCTGTGAATATTGATGTGTGTTGGTATATAATGTTGTGATAGAGATATATGTGTTGTTTTGTGCCTATAATGTTGTGATGATGATGTCTTGATGCCATAATGTTGTTGTTGGGTGTTTTGGAGATGTGTTGTGGTCTGAAAATGAGTTTTTCGCCATTAAAATAGTTACAGAGCTTAATACTGGAGGCTACTGCCTCGTTTCATTTATCGATTCTAGTATTGAGCGGAAGGTTACACCTAGAGGTTCACCCTTGGAAGGGTGAGAAACCACCACCTAATAAAGACTCTACCCCTCTCCTGCTTTCCCGCTGCACTCTATTTCTGCATCGGGTACGACCGGACAACTACCGATATCTAGTAATATCTTTTCTTAGAATGTTGTTGGGTTCAGCTGTTTATAACCTAATTTCATCCTTTCTAAATCTCGATATGGGAAGCGGGCGGGTTAGAACTTCAGCCCGGTTTTTTTGGTGTCGTAGGGGAGGGGTTGACCTTTCTAACGCATATTCAGTCCCTATCACTTGCTTCCTGTGGGTGAGATATTCATTCCTGTGCCAAGCCTAAGAAGCTTAGACCGCTACCCCCCTCAGGAATTCAACATGCGGGACTAGCCGCGGGATTGGGTAGTCCTGCTGGCCAGTCCCGTATGAAAGGGCAACTCAAAAGAGCCCTGCCACTCTGTGTCGTAGCTGCCGTAGGGGTTAGCGGCGGGACTCCTCAGTCACGTCGCCTAGTCCTGCACGGCCACGGACTTCAGCGCAGGGTCCCTTTGGCTCTGCGTTGAGTTTCTGACCCAGTCCAAGACTCGTGGACCCGTGTGGCTCATGAGGTTCGGGAACTTGTTTTGGTTATGTGAAGTTTCCATCGTGATATATGAACAAAAATCCATTTTCAACCAAAGTATAAACCTCTATTTTTACTAGGTGTGATTTAGGTACATTTGATTGTGAATATTGAACATATGTTGGCTTGGATAATTAAATCATGACATGAAGAAGTATTTGTTTAAGTGCTCAATTTATATTACTTAGTTACATTGAAGAGTGAATTGGCATGATTTCATAAAATATATGCATGGATTATTATCCCTCTATCACCTATACCTCAACCTATGTTTTATACACTTAAAACTATGTACTTATTTTTAAAGGGCCTATACTAATGCCACAAAACCCTTTCAATATATATATATATATATATATATATATATATATATATATATATATATATATATTATTTACTTACTTATACTCTTTGAAAAGCATATATGATATATAGTTATGATTCCCATTTTTTTTAAAAAGAAAGCTTTTCAAATGTTTTGTCATCGTTATCTTTTATATGTGAGGAAAACCTATATTTTGGAGGACTCGATTGGACTATGTCTGTAACACTCCGAAATTTTCAAACTTTTAAAACTTATATAATAAAGGTAAATCCTTATTAAATCCCAAAATCAGACATAAGAGTATGGGTGCTATGCCACACCTGAGCTAGAGAACCCAGGTGCACAGGCTAACTAACTAAAATCCTCAATGTAATGTCAATACATAAGCATGGCACACAGGCCGAAAGGGAAACTAACTAATCCACGCTTCGGATCTCTAGCGCGCTCCGGGGTCTACTCATCTGTGCCTGAAAGCCAAATATATCTGTTCAGCGAGAGATGCTGGTAACCCACTCCAACGCGTTGAAATACATTATAGATAGATATATATAGATATACGAAAATCATTTCGAAGCAGGAAGATATATGCTTAAGAGACACTAGTTTTAAAACCGGGAATAGACTCAGCAAATAAGGATAAGCACATCAAACAATAATAAACAGTTAAGTAGAGATGACATCATAAGGAATACGCATTTACGGTCACAGATCACTTTTCAATTCCAAACCACATCATCATCCAATCATCATTCATATCACATAATCATTGATGGCGCCACGGGACCAACCGCATGCCCCGAACATGAGGGTTAATGCTTGTAGCATTAACACGGCCCCGCAGCACCCTACCTCAGTACCGTGGTACGAGGGGAGTTGATCACAACCAACCCTTTGAGAACCGCTAACGAACTCAACGTCGGACCACGATCCGACACACCGCTGACGCGCCCAGGCGGTGGACCGCGATCCCCTTTACAAGGGGGACTTACGACCCTACACACCGTTGATGCGCACAATCGGTGGACCGTAGCGGATCAAGCCCGACACACCGCTGAGCTAAACTCAGTTGGTGGACGATGATCCTCAGAGACTACAGCCCTACATACCGATGTCCCATCACTCGGTGGATCGCAGCCAGCCGTAGCCCTACACACCGCCTGATTACTCAGGTCGGTGGACTACAGCCTTCCTCGGCTTGTTGGCCCTATACACCGCCTGTCGCGTCCAGGTCGGTGGGTCATATCACCGAGGCCCATGTGGACCTTTAGTCCTATATAATCTTTATATACCTGACCGGTCTCTACCAGCCTGGTTAACAGTTGGGATGGTTCTCAACCCATTCAACTGCCCGTATAGTGGACCTCAGTCCTATATAATATTTATATACCTGACCGATCTTAACCGGCCTGGTTAACAGTTGGGATGGTTCTCAGCCCATTCAACTGCCCGTATAGTGGACCTCAGTCTTATATAATATTTATATACCTGACCGATCTTAACCGGCCTGGTTAACAGTTGGGATGGTTCTCAGCCCATTCAACTGCCCGTATAGCCCACTTGATCTTAACCAAGTTGGGGTCATGCATCACGTAACACACAATAGCACATAATAACACATAGTAGCACATAGGGAAGGGGGAGACATATAATTAAGCTTACGTGTGATCATTCACATACTAAGAATAGTCCTAAGGGGTTCATACGACTTTCACCTAGGTCGATGGATTACCGATTCAACTAGCATGCAATTCCTAAGATCCTTTTATCCTACGAACGGCACCCGAAACATCAAACTAGACTCAAGCACGACAAGCGGGGTCTGTTGGGACGCCACGGGGAATGGGGAACATCAAATGGGGAAGCCGGGGACCCGAGGTGGGTAACGGACCAGCGGGTAGCCGGTGGGTGAGGGATCACCCGCCGGAGATCACTGCCCGGCAGCGGGTTGCCAGCGGGCGGACGCCTGCCCGGCGCCTGCCCGCTGGCCGGCGGTGATCTTCGGGCAGCGGGTAGGTGGCGGGTACCCCTACCCCCACCTACCCCCCACTGACTCATTCATCACAAATTCGTCCCAGGATCCTTTGTGGAACCCGAAACCATGCTTAGACACTTTTAAACGCAATTAACTACACCACGTAGTCAATTAATGGATCAAAAGCAAGAATCACGTATAACTCATCCTATCATGACTCCTAAACATAAACAACGCCCGAACATGCGAATTCCCACCCAATTTATATCAAGAACATTATAACACAAATTCCCAATCCATCCTAGGGCTCTAATCTCTCCCAATTCATCAAAATCACAATTTATCTTTAACATCAAGAACTATCAAGTTTTGTCAAGAATCATTACATCAATATCAAGAACCTCTTTTCATCATCAAGATTATCAAGAATACACACAAATCATCTTATCAATCATCAAGGATATTTCACAAATAGCATAGAGGAATTAATCAAGACACAAGCATATAGAGGGAGGCCAAGGAAAGAGATTATAGTGAAGAAAATAGGTTTTGTTGAGACATGGGTTACCTCATCCGCTTATCCATCCAAAACAACGTCAAAGGGACCTGTAAATCAAGTTGAATCTTCACTACGTAATTGATCTAATAAAATAGTTAAGCCCTAAGGGACGCGAACCCTGGATTCCCCCCCGATCTAAACGTATCCCACAAATCTACACTTATCATGTCCTAATTATCCCTAATTAATAATAATCAATTAATCCAACTAGTCATATCTTAATTATCCCTAATTAATAATAATCAATTAATCCAACTAGTCACCATCTAATGATAACCGAAAAGGATAATAACCATATCTAAACATGCCAAAGGCAGGATTCAAACCCAAGTTTTTCTTTATACAAACCAGGGTTCCAACCACCACACCAATATCAAGTGTTTGTTCTCACACCGTGTTGTTATCCTACTGAGCCCAACATACCGTCCCACCATTATCATCTTCTTATCGCCCAACACTGCTATCTAATAGCAGTGTTCACGCGACGCTACTGCCTATCGAAACTATCGGATTATAAGGCGTTACCTGCTGCTACGCCCGCGGGAGGAGGAGACGAAGACCGCCACCCCGCCGCCGTGGTCGTTGGTTCGAACTTTGCCGGAGAGGCAATCATCACCACCACGCCGTTCGTTGCATGGCGAAGCCCGCCGAATATCGCCATCGTTCCTCCAAGAAGGGAAGGTGTCCGAACGGCCCTGCCACCCTTGTTGCTGCCGTCACGCTTCGTTTCTTGATTACTACGGAGGGGGAGACGAAGGACGAAGATGGAGCGTAGGTTGGGGGTGTAGGACGAGAGAGAGGGTGGGGGAGGGTTGTTCGCCGGTGGTTGTGCATACGTATTCGTGTGTAAGTATTCTGTATAGAGGGGATATGTATGCGGGTATGTACCCGTATGTGTTATATATATATATATATATATATATATATATATATATATATATATATACTCCTTATAACAATAGAAATAGTATTAGTATTGTGGGTTGGGCTAGAGAGGGATTCTAGGCCAAGTATGGAATATATGTTCATGTATATATACATTTGGGCTTGGGACTTGGGCAAGGGTTCATGGTCCATGGTGGACCATTTTAATTAATTACAGGGAATTCTAATTAAGTTAAATCCTTTTTAATTATTATTAACGAAATTAATTAAATAATTAATTCGGGATCAAAGGTCGTAACACGGGGTGTTACAATGTCCCTTCGGCAGAAATGGTGAAAGATATGATAATGAGAAAGTCCTGTAGAAAATTCTGGACACATATGAGATTAAAGTAGCTTGGTAGAAAAATCTTGAGCTACTAAGTTGGATACTACTCACTGGGCTTGGAATCCCAATCAGGGGGTGTGCACACTGAAGGTACCATACCTGCTTCCAAATATGATATGAGATTAGTGGGAGAGCATGAGATTAGGCCGGTCGATATTTACTGAGCCCGGATTAGGTTATGTCACATTTGGTGAAGTTCCTACCTCCCCACTGTTATGATGAGACAAATGTGATTGATATTGAGATTATGATGATATAGATAGCATTAATGAGATTTATATGAGATTCCTCTAGTATTACTACTATGATACTCTATTTTCTTGAGGGTGAGAGTATTTATTTAAACGATTTGCATATCTATTTGAGATATCTCTTACTATGATGCTTTGAAACCTCTTATGAATACAAATGGAATGCGGTGACTATTTAATCGTTCAAGTTTAGTTATCATGGTAATATAAGTTAACATTATATCTATCTCTTTACTTGTGCTACTTGGTATGAACTAACCATATTTACTCATTCTCATCTAATTGTATCTATGCACATATAATTACTCAGTGAGTATTTGATAATTGTTTAAGCATGAGTGTAAGTGGTGTCTATATACATTACTAGTCACAGGCACGCGCTTTACGCGAAACACCATGCCCAAAGAACAATTAATGTGTTCTAATTTTTAAATGATATAATATATACAAATTTTAATAATTGTTTATATATAAAAAAAAAACCATACATACATACATTATTTAGGTAACAATATGCATGCTATAATTATAACTGCAAATTAAACATTAATAGTACATCATTAATAACAAAATATCATATATAATATATAGACTATTTTAGTACATTTTTTTTCCAAAATTATGACAAAATTGAAGTACTACTAACTTTGGATTAATTAATTCAATGATGTGTTCTAATTTTTAAATGATAATATATACAAAGTTTAATAATTGTTTATATATATATATATATATATATATATATATATATATATATATATATATATATATATAAAACCATACATACATACATTATTTAGGTAACAATATGCATGCTATAATTATAACTGCAAATTAAACATTAATAGTACATCATTAATAACAAAATATCGTATATAATATATAGACTATTTTAGTACTTTTTTTCCCAAAATTATGACAAAATTGAACTACTACTAACTTTGGATTAATTAATTCAATGATATATAAATATATTAATCCTGAATATTCTTACATTCCTCTGAATTACGACAGTGATAATGGGCATATACTCACCGAGATAATTCAATCAAAGCATGGATATCCACTACCGCAACAAAGGATCTGTTCATAACTAAGGCTCGATCCCACAACCTCTCACTTAAGAGAGTAAACTTGGTGTCATTGGACCACTTAGGTTTTTAATTCAACTCATATATCAATTCCAGTTAGAACCGACCCATTTTCCCCGTGTATCCTATCTCCTTAACATTATCAAAGGAAAAAACATAAGATCCTTAAACTTGTGAATCAGCTTCACAACTTATTTTTCATCATTTTACCTAATCATAGTTTAGAAAGTGATCGTTGAGGTACTGATAAATGTACCTAGTAGCAACTTCCAAGAGCTTAAAGTGCCTGCCCATCATGCAATTAAAGAGTTGAATAATCTGATCCAGATACAATTAGTTTTCTCTCTTTGTTCATTGCATATGCAAAAGGTATCTCTTAAATTGCAAAACAAAGGAAAAATTAGAATTTAGTATATATTAGTAGGTTTTTACCATACCATTTGAGAAGAAATAGATAAATTTTAAATTAAATTGTCATCCATGTTTAATAGGAATTTTTGAGTCACTTAACTCTGAAACAAAAATGTCCGAAATTAACATTGTTGATCAAAAAAATTCCACGGCGCCCAAGACAAACACAAAAGGCTTGCCGAGAAGAAGCCTGCATTCGACCTCCATGAAATCTCTCATTCTTAATCTTCTTCTTTTCTCTCTGTAACATCATTGTACAGAAAAGTAGAAAATCCACAAAATGAAGCACAAATGTGGTCATTAAACTTCCTCTAAACGATCATAATATAAATTTGATGCCAAAGCTTTGAAGATAGCCGTTGGTCAACATGTCTATCAAGGCCTCCGCCACCTTCACAATGATGGAGCCGGAGAAGTTGTGGTGGATGTTCGCCGGAAATGGAAGAAGAACAGACAGTAAAGATGTATCTTCTTTACTCCTGCCTGACCAATTCCTGCTCTTCACCGCGATGTGGCGCGACGGCCGTGGCTGGAACTATGGCCTTGACAGCTTGTCCTACTCTCTCTCTCTTCCCTTTTGCTTCTCTCCATATATAGCATATTAGCAGGTGGGTTTAAATGTTTAATTAAGAAAAAGTCGAAAGTGTTATGTGGAAAAATGTGTTCTTCCAGACAGCTACTTACTTTGTTATATGGCAAACTTGTAATTAGTCTAAAAAAAGAGGGCAATTGAAAAGAAAAAAAAAATCTAAATGTTATATCAAAAAGTTTCAACCATATGATTTCAAATCAATGGCTAGTAGGGGTGCCATTTTTGAGGGGCAATTGGCAACTCCCAATTATAAGTATAGGGAGATATATATTTATATGTGTATATATGTGTGCTTATCTATACAGACTATACCTATAGTCTATTGACTACTTGGTTTACCTCTCTATGATCCTATGTGTTATATGTTGATGACAAACAAACTATTTTCCAAACCTATATATCTATACTTATGTTATAGGGTTGAGTGATTTATACTTAGTTTTATATGCTAACGGGTTGTTTCGTTGTTTTTCTTGATAACCCCTTTCAGGTATGAAGTATTGTTTTGTTGAGAGCACGTCTTGAGGAGCTAGATAGATAGTATATCTCATTTCTAGTTCCTAGTATGTAGTCCTTGTTACCCTATGTATTCATGACCAGTACTTGGGTTAGTTTGATGTAGCGATAGACTACCTACCTGTTTTGTTGGTGCTTGGACACCCGGGTCTGTGAACCCTTATTTTGTTGAATATTGAGATGTGACTCTAGTATGTTTAGCGTTGTAGCCATCCTAGTGTGGATGGCTGCGGCGGTAGCATCCCCCTGGATGTTTAGATCTTGGATTTGTCTATCTTAATCCAATGTTTATGTTATAAATCTTATCCTTAATTGTATGCTTTACACTAGGCTTGTAAGTAAGATTTGGGGGTGTTATAACTTGCTTTGTTCATGATATTTCTTCAGGGCGTGATAAACTTGATGCCAAGGCAATAAAGTGTAAAATTCTTAGATATTCTCCCTCCAAAAAGGCTTTAGGTGTTACTGTCCTAAAACACACCGTTTTTAAACCCCCTTCGATATTACCTTTTATTAAACAACACATTTTTTCTCTTCCACCTCCGTTGAGTTTGATTCTTAAGAGAACCCATTGAAATCACAGAAATTCTCCCTGTTTCTACTTTCTCAGAACCTGTATCCCCCACTGTTCCTGAAAGGACCATATCTATTCCTGAAAGAATTATACCAATTCCAAACATCCAAGAGGAAGGACAATCGATGCAATCATCAAGATTTTCAAGAGGGTAGACACCTAGTTGAGTCATGTCCTACATCATTTTTACCCAATGATACGGTACAAAATACCACAACACACTCTCCCGTTGCTAGTCGAGTAGGTAAAAGATTCACTCGAAATCCTTACCCTATCTATAATTTCCTTTCACAAAAAACGTCTGTCTCCTTCATATTGTGCATTCATTACTAGTTTGTCAGTTGTTTTTGTTCCAAACAATATCAAGGAGGCATTAACTCATCCAGGGTGGACTCAAACAATGGTTGATGAAATGGAAGCACTCCATTCTTCTGGGACTTGGGAGTTAGTACCTTTACCTCCTGATAAAACCGTGGTTGGTTGTAGATGGGTGTATAATGTGAAGGTTGGTCTATATGGACAAGTTGATAGACTCAAAACTCAAATTGTTGCTAAAGGATACACGCAAGTTTTTGGCATTGACTACACGGACACTTTCTCTCCGGTAGCCAAGATCACTTCTATTCGCCTCTTACTCTCAATGGCAGCTAATTGCCATTGACCACTATATTAGTTGGATATAAAGAATTCCTTCTTACATGGTGATTTGAATGAGGAAGTATATATGGAGTAGCCCCCTGGATTTGTGGCTAAGACAGGAGCTGATCTTGTTTATCGTCTTAAACGCTCTCTCTATGGGTTGAAGCAATCTCTATGTGCCTGAGATGTGGTCCAACAATTTGGCATGATTCAAAGCAAGGCCGACTACTCTGTCTTCTATAAACATTTACTTGGAAAAAACATATATCTTGTGGTTTATGTTGATGATATCGTCATTACTAGGGATGATAGTGAAGGAATAAATCAGCTTAAAAAACACCTATTTCAACATTTTGAGACAAAATATCTTGAAAAATTGAAGTATTTTCTGGGTATTGAAGTTGCTCAATCCAAACAAGGTATCTATGTGTCTTAACGGAAATATGTTGTGGATATTCTTGAAGAAACAGGAATGACAAATTGCAAACCAGTTGACACACCCATGGATCCAAATGTCAAACTTCTTCCAAGACAGGGGGAACTCCTATCCAATCCAAGTAAGTATCGGAGATTAGTCTGTACTTGACTATCACTCGACTAGATATCACTTTTGTTGTAAGTGTAGTTAGCCAATTTTTGCAAGAACCATGTCAAAGTCACTGGGATGCAGCCATTAGAATATTGAGATATGTGAAAAGGTCTCCAGATACATGATTGTTCTATAAAGATCATGGACATACAGAAATTGTTGGCTATACAGATTCTGATTGGGCTGGATGCCCTTGGGATAGGAGATCAACATCAGGATATTGTATTCTATTTGGAAGCAATCTTGTTTCTTGGAAAAGTAAGAAACAAGATGTGGTTGCACATTCAAGTGCAGAAGCGGAATACCATGCTATGGCACTTGGAATATGTGAGCCAATTTGGGTTAAACAACTTCTTACCGAACTCAATTTCTATAAGCCCGGTCCTATGAAATTAATTTGTGATAATCAAGCAACGTTGCACATTGCATCTAATCCTGTCTATCATGAAAGGACCAAACATATTGAGTTTGATTGCCACTTTATATGAGAGAAGGTCACATCCTGAAACATTGTTACCACATTTGTTGGGTCAAATGACCAACTTGTTAATGTTCTCACAAAATCTCTGTGTGGACCTAAGATTGAAAACATCTGTAGCAAGCTTAGAGCATTTGATTTATATGCTCCAACTTGAGAGGGAGTGTTGGAAAATATCTTTGTGTTGGGAACACTTGTCTTGGGCGGCCTAAAATTACCTTGAGAAGAGGATTAGGTTTCTTAGGTAGTTTAGCATTTATTGTGTTCTTTTCCAATGTCTTCTTTTTGCCTATATATTTGGTGTGTAATCTGTAGCTCAAGATGAAGATTATATAATAAACATCATTTCTCCTTTTTCCCTTATAGTTCAACAGTTATATTACTCAAAATTGATGTGACAATAATATTTTAAGACGATTTTTCAATATAAATATTTTCTTTGTTAAGTAATACTCCATTCGTCCCATTTTATGTGTCTGGTTCAGTTAACAAGGATTGACTGCAGTTATTTTTAATCCAATTTTTCATAATATTAAGTTTAGTATTAGTATAAAAATTTTTATATATTTAGAAACTACACTAAAGTACTATTAAATACAAAAATTAAATTTAAAAATAAGTAAAAAATACTAAAAAAAAAAAATAAATAAAGAAGAAAGAGTTGATTTGACCAATGAATAGTAAGTAGGACACATAAAGTGGGATCGAAGGAGTAATAGAAAAAATTTCATCTTTGGTTCTTGAGTTACTCTAGTTCTGACTCAGTAACATATTTATAAGTTATAACTGTATTAATTTTTATCTCTCAACTATGACCAGAGTGGCTAGTTTGGTCCTTAGATTTCTCTCTCCAATAGTTACTGTGTGGTTGTGGTTCACGCAGCTATGTGGACCACTGTCTAAAAATAACGTCGTTTCTCGTAATTTTTTTTCCACGCGGCCCACTTAACATACATTTTTATAATTTATAATGTACACTATTCTAAAGTATAATTTATATTATTCTAACTAATAAAATATATTATCTTACCTTAGAAGTTTCATTATTCTAACATATAATGTACATTATTCTAACACATAAAGTACATTATTCTAACTCATAACGTACATTATTCTAACTTATAAAATCCAATGACGTTGTTTTGGACCGTGGTCACAATTGTGTGGACTGTGATTTGCCATCATCATGAGGAAAAATTTTACTGTGGACCATGGTCTATGTAGCAGCGTGGACTAAGAAGTATGTATCATTTTAATTACACTTTAGTTTCATTTGACAGTATTGCTATGTTTTTTAGTTTCATTTTTCCTCCACACTAGTTTCATTATTGCAATACTAAAGTATCATTTTAGTTATACTATAGTTTAATGTGATAATATACATTATTGCTTGAGCTCAATTTTTTTTTGTTTATTTTTCATACACACCAGTTTAATTATAGTAATGTTTAAGTATTATTTTAATTACACTTCATATCATTTGACAATATATGTTAGTGTATGGCTCTGGATTTTAGTTTCATTTTTCAGGTACACTAGTTTCGTTATAGCAATACTAAAGTATAATTTTAATTATACTACAGTTTCATTTGACAATAATGTACTCACTCCGTCCCATTATGTGTCTGGTTCGGTTAACGAGGCTTGATTGAAGTTATTTTTAATTTAATTTTTCATAGTATTAAGTTTAGTATTAGTATACAAAATTTATATATTTAGAAACTACACTAAAAGTACTATTAAACACAAAAATTCAAATTTAAAAATAAGTAAAAAATCATATGGAAAATAAACATGGAAGAAAGGGTTGGTTTAACCAATGAATAGTAAGTAAGACAGATGGAATACTATATTTTTTGCTTTCATTATTCGCACATATTAATTTTATTATAATAATACTAAAATATTATTTTAATTTTATTACACTTTAATTCAACGATCATGGTTCACATAGTGATATGTAGAGCATGATCCCGTCTATGACAACTGCATCTTGAGGCACACTAGAGGTTACCTACCACTATACCAATTACCAGACATGAGGTGGGCCAACACGTGGCATTTACAAACTCATCTAATTTTATGCTGCAAATTATTGTATGGATCATGGTCCACACAATTGTGTGGACAATGAATAACATGTACATTTTTAATATATTAAAAGTACATTATTTTTATACTAAAGATATATTATATAAAAATGTTCCCTTAGCATATTAAAAATGTACTTTCAAAAAGTGTACCTAATGTATATAAATAATGTACCCTTAGTATATTAAAAATGTATTTTTTATTTATGATCCACACAATTGTGTGGACCATGGTCCATGTAATAATAATTGATTTTATGTTGTCTCCATCATAAATAAAATTGCACTTCACATCATTTGACAATATATGTTAGTGTATGACTCTGGATTTTAGTTTCATTTTTTAGGTACACTAGTTTCGTTATAGCAATACTAAAGTATAATTTAATTATACTACAGTTTCATTTGACAATAATGCACTCACTCCGTCCCATTTTATGTGTCTGGTTTGGTTAACAAGGCTTGATTGAAGTTATTTTGAATTTAATTTTCCATAGTATTAAGTTTAGTATTAGTATACAAAATTTATATATTTAGAAACTACGCTAAGAGTACTATTAAACACAAAAACTCAAATTTAAAAATAAGTAAAAAATCATAAGGAAAATAAACATAGAAGAAAGAGTTGATTAGACCAATAAATAGTAAGTATGAAGTACTATATTTTTTGCTTTCATTATTCGCACATATTAATTTCATTATAATAATATTAAAATATTATTTTAATTTTATTATAGTTTCATTCAACAATCATGATTCGCATAGTGATATGTAAACCATGATCACTCAATGACAACTGCATCTTGAGGCACACTAGTGGTTACCTACCACTATACCAGACATGAGGTGGGCCAACACGTGGCATTTACAAACTCACCTAATTTTATGCGGCAAATTATTGTATGGATCATGATCCATACAATTGTGTGGATTATTAATATCGGGTACATTTTTAATATATTAAAAATATATTATTTTTGTACTGAAGGTACATTAATTTTATACTAAAGATACATTATATAAAATAATATACGTTTAATATATTAAAAATTTACTTTCAAAAAATGTACCTTATGTACATAAATAATGTACCCTTAATATATTAAAAATGTATTTTTTATTTATGATTCACAAAATTGTGTGGACCATGATCCATGTAATAATGATTCATTTTATGTTGTCTCCATCATAAATAAAATTGCACGGAAAATACTTGTTGTACTCCCATTTTAAACTTCCAATTTGTACTCCCTCTCACATGCTTTTGATGTAGACATTTTCCTGTGGATCCACATGATGAAAATAACCAATCCTAATTTGCCACCTCAGGGAGTATAAATGAGGGAGTAGAATTTAGGGAGTCTTTGACAATATATGTTAGTGTATGACTCTGGATTTTAGTTTCATTTTTTTTAGGTACACTAGTTTCGTTGTAGCAATACTAAAGTATAATTTTATTATACTACAGTTTCATTTGACAATAATGTACTCACTCCGTCCCATTTTATGTGTCTGGTTCGGTTAACAAGGCTTGATTGGAGTTATTTTTCATTTAATTTTTCATAATATTAAATTTAGTATTAGTATACAAAATTTATATATTTAGAAACTACGCTAAAAGTACTATTAAACACAAAAACTCAAATTTAAAAATAAGTAAAAAATTATAAGAAAAATAAACATGGAAAAAATAGTTGATTTGACCAATGAATAGTAAGTAAGACAGATAAAATCATAGAGATGAAGTACTATATTTTTTTGCTTTCATTATTCGCACATATTAATTTCATTATAATAATATTAAAATATTATTTTAATTTTATTACAATTTCATTCAACAATCATGATTCATATAATGATATATGGACCATGATCAGTCACTAGTGGTTACCTACCACTATACCAGACATGAGGTGGGCCAACACGTGGCATTTACAAACTCACCTAATTTTATGCGGCAAATTATTGTATGGACCATGATTAATTGTGTGGATCATGAATATCGGGTACATTTTTAATATATTAAAATTATATTATTTTTGTACTGAAGGTATATTATTTTTATACTAGAGATACATTACATAAAATAATATACGCTTAGTATATTAAAAATGTACTTTTTATTTATGGTCCATGTAATAATGATTGATTTTATGCTGTCTCCATCATTAATAATTAGTTCCTAATATTTTTTTTTTTGAAAGGAGTTCCTAATATTTAATAGGCAAATTATATCGTGCACTGCGCATCAAAACGCCGTCGTTTTATTTAATGAAAAGAAACGGAATCCGTTTCACGCCGTTCTGCAAAAAATAACTTTGTTCTTCAGTTTCATTTTGTATACACTGCAGTTTCAGTTCAACACAACTACAGTTTCATTTTGATATAACTACTGTTTCATTCAATATTTATACACTCAAATATGTGAAAATGTTATTTAATTTTATTTTATATAGACTATAGTTTCATTAAAACACAACTACATGATCATTTCGATATAATTACAGCTTCATTGTACAATATACACTCAAATATGTAAAATGTTACTTAGTTTCATTTTATATATACTGCAGTTTTATTTCACCACAACTACAGTATCATTTTGATATAACCACAGTTTCATTTAATAATAAAAAAAATGATACATGAGGCAGTGTCAGTTTAGATACACTGTAGTGTCACTCCGTTGACACAAACAGCGCGCCGTTTCTTTACTTAAAGAAACGACGTCGTTTTAATGCGCGGTGCATAATCGATTATGCATTACGGTTCACGACTGTATTTAATATGATAAGACAATTAATTTATGTACCGAAATAAATACACAATAACTCATCAAACCTGCACTCAACAAAGCTCCGATTTCCTTGTAATGATTTTCATGAAAAGATCCGAAAAATATTAGAAGTATAATTATTACTCCGTATCATATAATTTGATCACAACCCCTCATTTTGAGACTAGCGAAACAGAGCATCTCCGAAAAATATTAGAAGTATAATTATTACTCCGTATGACCGTATCATATAATTTGATCACAACCCCTCATTTTGAGATTAGCGAAACAGAGCATTCAAATTTTTCCTAAAAAAACAATTATATATACACTAATGTAAATTCACTTTCATTTTCAACATGGGACAAAAACTTCTTCCAAATCTTACCAATTCAAACAGATCTACTTTGAAAAATAATTTCTCATTCATTATTATCCATTTTGAGTGTACAATATATCACTCTACGTCTCGCTTCGAAAAACTCAAATCAACTTTGAACCGACTCAAAGCGGAAGTGGACTCAACTGGTATTTATATCACAAAATAGCCACTTACAATGTCATTTTAAAGCTATTTTCCAGTAGTTAATTTGTAATGAAATTGATTAATTTATAAGTAATCAATGAGTATACAATATATTTATCTCTTTGTCTCACTCCGAAAAACATGAATCCACTTTGACTCAACCAAAATCATAAGTGAACCCACCACTGATATTTTTACCACAAAATAACCACTTAAAATATCATTTTAAAGCTATTTTTCCAACCATTAATTTGTAATGAAATTAATTTTTTTAAGGCAAAAAAGATTATGATGCATTAAAGAAAGACCGAAATAGAGTCAGAGGGATTAGAATCTCGGTACATAGTGTTAGCCTGTGAATAGGCCTCAGAAGCAAGAGTATGAGCTATTAAATTAGCTGACTTAGGTACAAAACTAACAAAACAATGATTAAAGGTAAACATAACGGTTCTGCACTCATCAATAGTATAACCAATATAAGACCGAAACGAGACACTGGGCGCCGTTAAGTTACGTTGGAGGGTGGAGCAATCCGTGAGAAGTTCAACCAACAACACTCCTCGGTTCTTAATCCAGGATAATGCCTCTTTGCATGCCAATGCTTCCGCCATGAGAGGAGAAAGGCAGTCCGGTAAGCCTCCGCTGAAAGCCGCCGCTTGAGGATAACAATACGGCGCCTACTATTGCTTTCCTTGTAGCTGCATGAAAGCCGGCATCGAGAAAGCATCTGTGCATAGCATGGGCAGGAGAGCTGGTGACCATTTGGCTGGATGGAGAGTTGTGTCGCGTATGGACCTACTGCCAAGCATTCAACGAAGCTTTGGCCATCAAAACCACCTTTCTTGGCAACGGCAAAAAGGCCTCCCAAACAGCCGTATTCCTTCCCCTCCAAAGATGATATAGAATAGTCACTGTAAACATAATATCATCACCAGATTAGGTGTCTATGACGCTAGTAAACCACAAATAAAAGTTGTTTGCAACAATATTATGGATAGGAACATGTGCTTCACGCCAAACAACTTGAGCAAAGTCACATAAATTAAAACTAAAGCATGCATAACATCCTCATGTGCAAGACCATACATAGAGCATGTAGGACTCACTTATACTCTTTTTAGAATTAGGTTGGTGGTAGTAGGAAAAACATTATTTAGTGTCCTCCACAAGAAAACTTTACACTTAGGGCGGATCTTAATTTTCCACAAAAAAAAAAAAAAAAAAAAAACCCATTTAGTAAAGGCTCCCGTATTCTCAACAAAATTTTCAACAATGAGCCTATAACCGCTCTTGACAATGTAGCACCCTTTAGGATCCCCAGCCAGTACCATGAATCCTCATAGTTGGAACTTATAAGAATACTAGTGATACGAGCTACATCATTAGGATCCAAAATATCCGAAAGAATAGAGTGATCCCAATTAAGTACCTGTTGTTTGATCAATAAAACTCGAGACCGTTGATCCACACAACTCAGGCGGCATAGTAGTGTGCACTATCAGATCATGCTCATCCGGTATCCAAGGGTGTCCCCGAATCAAAGTTGACTCACCATTCCCAATCCTCTGTCTAATACCACTACAAACCATATCCTGAGCTACCAAGATGCTACGCCAACAGTAGCTTGGGCAACTCCCCAACGTAGCATCAACAAAACCACACTTGGGATAATACCTGGCTTTGTAGACTTTTGGCACTAATGAATCAGGTTTCGTCAGAAGCCACCAAGCCTGCTTCCCTAACATAGCCGAATTGAAAGCACGTAGTTCCTTGAACCCTAGGCCCCCAAACTTCTTGGGCACACACAACCTATCCCATACTTTCCAGTGTATCCCTTTATCTCTACCTGACCCCCACCAAAACTGATTCATTACTCTCTCTATTGACAAATACACTGATCCAGGAAGCAAGAAGACACTAATTGAAAAAGTTGGCATAGACTGAGCCACACTTTTCAAGAGAATTTCCTTACCAGCCTGCGAGAGAAGCTTCTTGCTCCATGTACTTATCCGTTGTCTTATCTTGTCTTCAATATAAGAGAACAAAACTTTCTTGTGTCTTCCAATAAAAGAAGGCAACTCCAAATATTTACCAAAGTTTGGAGTCTGGGCAACCCCCAAAACATGCACTACTTCCTCTTTGTCCACATCTGATGTGTTCCTGCTAAAGCATATACTAGATTTATGAAAGTTGACTACATGACCAGGGAGATTCTCATACACCGAAAAACAATGATTCACTACCCCAGCTTCCTGCGTATTAGCTTTGAAAAATAATAAACTATCATCAGCAAAAAATAAATGAGTAATAGGGGGTGTCCCGCTGGCAACCCTGCAGCCATAAATAAAGCCTTCAACCTGAACCTGCTATAAAAGTAGAGTGTCCATCTGCACAGATTATAAACATATAAGGAGATAGTGGGTCTGCTTGTCTGAGTCCCCTGGTAGGCACCAAATGGCCACTCCTCGCCCCATTAACCAAGAAGCTATAAGATACAGAAGTAACAGAATACATAACAAGCTTGACCCACCTATCATCAAACCCCAGCGCCACCAGCATCCTACAAAGAAATACCACTCCATACGGTTATAGGTCTTTGCCATATCCAATTTGAGAGCCCCCACCTGTAACAACCCAAAAATTTCATTTTATAAATCCAGTATTAAGAAATTCCAAAATAGCTTTTTTCACTCCATTAAAAATTTTTGCGATCAATCGGTGGTTGAATAAAATAATTTCGTCGCATTTTAAAATTAATTCGACACCGAAGAAATGAATTCTATTCGAAAATTTCTAAGTTTTCGGGTACTTCGCTTACCAAGATTTAAATCGAGAATTTTATCTGAGTGAGACCAGGAGAATTCAAAAGGGATTTTTGAACAAGTGTTCATCCAAATAGCTTTTGGGAAAATTCACTTTCAACCCCAAAGTAATTAAAGATAGTATTTTTAGCCTATGGTTCATGTTTCATGGTGGACCACAAGACAACCAAAAATCCCTTCTTGATTCATCTTTTAGCTTGTGCAGTGGAATTACCCATTTGCCCTCAACCAATCATTGTGAATCATCCTAGGGTTTTGAACCCTATATAAACCACCTTATTCCATCTTGATTCCCTGATCTCATTCTTTGCCTCTTCCTCACCATTTTGTCTTCCGAGAACAAGAAGAGAAACAACATCATAGTAAGCTTGTTCATCCTTCATTTCTAGCCTCTTTTCTCTTCTAGTTTCCTTTAGTCTTTGAGATTCTAGGCTAAGGTTATATGGTGTGTTTGGGAAGTATAGGTGGCGAAGGAGGCTCAAGCTAGGTAGGGAGGAAGAAGAGATCCAAGCAAGAAGATTAGACTACAAGAGGTATAACCCCATGGATTCCTCTTTAAGTTTTGGCTCTGTGAAGCCTTAGTTATGAATAGAAATGAGTAGAAACTATGAGTTTTTGGTGTGTTCATGCTTAGAAGTGATTTAGTATGTGTTTGTGAGTTGTTGAGATTGTTTTGGACTTTTTTGGATGAGTTTTTGCGGGAGAAATATCATCTGGTGCACAACACAGTGTGCACCAGATAAGAGGGACGGCCCTAGCCGCCGGCTAGAGCCATGGTGGCACGGGGCTAGGGCACGGCCCTAGAGGAGAGTCGTTGCCTAGTCTCGGTGCTTTAACGGGGTTCATGGGGCGGACCATGAGGAGTCCCGCCCCAGGTCCCTGAGTTTGTTCTGTGAAAGATTTTGTGCAGTGGCCGGGCCCTTGTGGCTCAGCTGCGTGTCATTTCGGGCCGAGTGTTACGGGTCCTTGTGGCTCGGTTCTTCGGGATCGTCTCGACGCACGTTTTGGCTTTGATTTCGTTGAATTTGGATTAAAAACGAGTATGTTATGAAAGAAATTGTGAATAATTGCTACACAGTGCTTATTTGCTAATTTACTGTGTATGAAGATTTATTTGATTATTGTGATCTGATGATATTTTATTGAGTAAAGAAGCATGATCATTTGAGAATGTGATTTATTATGAATGTATGATTAAATTGTGATATTTGATCAATGAAAAACGAAACATATTTTATTGAGTGAAATGTATGGAAATTGCTATTTTGCAAACCGAGCATGATGATATATTCTTGAATACTTCATGTTAGTTTATACATGATTTAGAAGCATGTTATAGAGCATTTTGACATTTCACATGAGTCATATTTCAAAAATGCATAAGGGGCCAACGTGAGCCCAATAATACTTTCAAAAACCATAAGCATGTGGTATATCATTCTTTGATGCATTGAGAAGTAGTAGAATTGTTGCATGCATGAGATTGATGCATGAGAGATATATCTATGTATTATCTATATTGGTGAGGTTTTGGAGGATACCGTTTGGACTATGTTCCTCTCGGGAGATATTTATGGACATTGCGGTCCTAGTATATGTAACGCGGCATATTCCCACGTTACGAGGTTGGAAACTTCCCGCCAAGCTTGGAATCCTGGTTAGGGGGTGTGCGCACTAATAGTTCGATACCTGATTCCACAGAGTTGAGCCACGAGATTGGTTCCGTAGACGGTAGGAGATATTGGGTCGGAATTATGCCATTCCCGATGGGGTAATCCACACTTCTGCGAAACCCTAAGCCGTCTACGAGTATAAGAGAAAGAAAGAGAGTCAACAGAGACTCAAGAAAGAGAGTCAACAGAGACTCAAGAAAGAGAGTCCACAGAGACTCAAGAAAGAGAGTCAATAAAGACTCGAGAGAAAGAAAGAAAGTCAAGAGAGACTCGAGAAAGTAACAAAGAGACCTCCATAGAAAATACTCTAATTTATAAAAGAGCGTATGAGTATATTGTTGCACTAGATTGCATATGAGTATGAGTATATTACTGATATGAACCTAGTCCAAGATTCAAATAAGATGAGTATTGTCCCAAGATTACTCTCAGTGCAAGATAGAGATGGATCAAAATACCTTAAACCTCACGAGAAACCCTTTGTCTCGAATCCTCAAAGACTTGGAAGAATCCCATTGTAGCTTCAAGTACCTCGATGTTGCAATCTTCAATCAACTAGAGTCGGATCTAGTTTCCTTCGATTCAAGAACGAGTCCACGAACCTAAATCTAAGGTTGAAGAAAGTAAGATTGATTCGAGTCCACGAATCAATTTGCTAGTCGAGTCCACGACTAGCCACTAATTGAGTCCACAATTAGCCATAAGGTTTCTTACACAAGTGTAAAGAAAAAACTTAAGAATTTTATTGAATTAAAGCCTCCTCAAAACTGATATGGATGTGCCCTATTTATAGGTATAGGGCAGCATTGTAATCTAAATACAATGGGAAAAAGAGTCATAAACCTAATCTAGAAAACAAGTAAATAGAGTTTTATTTAGAAAAGGATTTAAGGAATCCTTTCTAAATACAACTAGTGTTTTCTCTTTTATGCCAAACAATTTAAATTAATGATGACCAGAAATAATAGGGCTGATTTGGGCCTAATTTAATCACCAAAATCAGCACTTAAACAATTATATAAAAAAAAAAGCCTTGAGTTATTCTTCATATTTTGCAAATGGGCTTGACTTGGATTTCCACCATCTTTGAACATCACCAATGAAGAGTTGCCTTAATTGTTTGGACTTGGGCCTTGTGATTGGCCCAATTAGTATTCTTAATGGATCTTCATATGTTGGGCCGCATCATCCTCCCCTTCTTGAAAATGATTCGACCTCGAATCTTGTAAGCATTGTCTTCGATCCATGATATCACTTGAAATTGGCCACTATAATATTTTCCTCTATCGAATGGACTTATTATTGGTCTTTGTTGTTTCTTCCATCAATGATGTTTTAAGGTCGTCGTTATGGGCCTTGTGATGAGCCCACTATTTACCCTTTCTGGATTCCATGTGTACTGGTTCCTATTATTCTCCCATTCTTGAAAAGGATTCGTCCTCAAATCGAAATCTTCAGTGAAAGACAAAGTAGCAAGCTCACTTTCTGTTTTATCACGCTCATGGAACTTTTTCTTGGGATGCTTGACATGAGTCGCTCCAATCAGCATCCTACAATCAACAAGTAAGGCAATTAAGTCTAATGACACATCAGGGAATTTAAACATTCTGGATGGTAATAATTCAACAAAATGAGACATATTAAATTTATGCATCTTGTTTGAATTGTCAATAAGCACAAAATCTTTCCACCTAGAGCTTAAGGTAAAATCAAACAGAAAATTCATGGAAATATCAAGTAATGATTTAAATGTATTATGGTGGTAAGTAGCACAATTCTGAACATAAGATTCTACATCTTTTTTCTTCTTTGGCCAATTAAAATATTCATGCAAAACATCATTACTCATTAGAAAATCAAAATGTCCCTTATGTGAATCAACAATTAAATCATTGCCCAAAACAAAGCAAAAAGTGTCAATCCCATTGACTTTGAACCAAAACCCCTTGTGCAAGTGGTATTTGCCATAAGAAGTTTTCAAATGTTCCTTATAACTTCCAAGTGATTCCTTATCTCTATCAAATAAAGTTTTAGTAAAATCAAAATTAAGGAATCTTGGATGTATGGAGGCAAACAAATTTCTAACATATCTGGCAAGTAGGTCATTAATAGAAACATGGCAAACAAATCTAGAGAATTTTAATGCATGCTTTTGAAATAAAAGTGAGTAAATAGTTACTCCCCTTCTTTTCTCTTGCTTATTATCTTTTTTTTGTTAGCAAGCGAGGCTGCACTTTGATAGCTCTGGCTGGTTCTTTCCACTGTACCACTGATAGCGGTTCCTTTGTTTGGCTACAATCTAAGTTAGAGGACTGGAGTGGTGACTCCAATTCTAAACGTGGAGGTTCCAGTTTGCTCTCTTTGATTTCTTCTTTCTTCAAGGCTGGTTTGAGAACTTGCTTCGATCTCAATTGAATTTCTTCTACTTGTTTTGGAAGTAGAGGCTTAAGTACATGTATAAATCTATTATAGGTGACATTGCATGTGTTGTTGAGTGCATTATAATAAAAACGTCTATCATGTTGCCATGACCTTCCAAGTGAAACATGTGCAGTACGCATTGGCACAATATCGCATAGAACCTCATCATAATACTTGCCAATACAAAAAGAAATAAAAACTTGTTTAGTCACTCTCACATCCCTAGAATCAATAAGATTGTATGGTTGGGGGTGATTGATAAGAGGTAACTTAAGGTAGTCCACCATGGCTGCACTAGCTAAATTCATACAACGATCCGAATTGATAACGATAATGCATCCCTTTCCATGAATGTTTCCCCTAGTATAGAGTGGCAGTTGCACTCGCTTAGGGTGTTGCTCTAGATTAGTCATTCGAGTGCTTAAACCTTCCATGGCAAAGGCTAGAGCATCTATTTTATGCTCTAATCTCTTACGTGTGTTTAGAACCTCTTCAGCCATCTGTAGATGAGAAACAAAATCTAAAAACAAGAAGATATGTGAGTATTCATGTTAGTGAAACCAAAAAGTTGGCTCGCTCTCTCTCTATTCTCAGCTCACAGGTAAGAGGTGGATTATATGGCTCGGGGGTGCACTACACACTCTTACAAACACACACTCCACTCGTGTATCGCTCAAGGTGGCAGATACTCTCACAAGCCTTTTTCCAAAAAGGAAAATTCTAGTCCGGAACTCAAGTTGGTATGGATTCAACCTCAAAGTTCAAGAAAACGTACCTTGGAAAACTTCACAAGCCTTTGAGAGTAAGGGTGTATCGCGAGATAGGTAATAAAATTGAGAGCAAGAAGCAAATAAAAATGACAATACGAGCAAAGAAACTAAACAAGATTTGAAAGAAAAAGGAAACCAAAGAATGAAGTATGGCAGAAAGATATGTAAGACCAATATCAAAAGATAGAGACAAATAGAATAAAAGGGGTTCACGTGTACCACAATCAATTAGGAATCTATCAAGAACTCCTTCCAACCTTATACTTTTCCCCTTCCTTTTCCCTCCAAAATTCTCCTACCAGCCAAATTCTTTCCCCAACCTTATTCTTCTTCTTTATTGCTTTCTCTTTTTTTTTTTTTTTTTTTCAACTTTATTGATTTTTTTTTTGATAGGTAACCTCCAAATAACTACTGTAAATAACAACAAAAATTTCGGACCAAGAGGAACCACACAACCCCTTCAAAACAGAATCAAGAATTTCAAGAATCGCCCAGAAAAACAGAAACAATGGTCTTACTTCGAAGATCAATATCTCAATGACCGTAAGCAAAACTAGCTACTCTACGCCTCGGATCTCTAGCGCGCTCTGGGATCTACTCATCTGTGCCTGAAAGCCAAATATATCTGTTCATCGAGAGATGCTGGTAACCCACTCCAACGCGTTGAAATACAATATAGGTATATATATAGATATAGATATAGGAAAACCATTTTGAAGCAGGAAGATATATACTTAGAAGACTCTAGCTTTAAAATCAGGGATAGACTCAGCAAATAAGGACAAGCACATTAATCAATGATAAACAGTTAAGTAGAGATAACATCATAAGGAATACACATCTAAGGTCACAGATTCAATTCAAACACATCATCATTCAAGTATCATTCATATCACAAAATCATTGATGGCGCCACAGGACCAATCGCATGCCCCGAACATGAAGGCTAATGCTTATAGCATTAATACGGCCCCGCAGCACCCTACCTCAGTACCGTGGTATGAGGGGAGTTGATCGCAACCAACCCTTTGAGAACCGCTGACGAACTCAACGTCGGACCACGATCCGACACACCGCTGACGCACCTAGTCGGTGAACCGTGATCCCCTTTACAAGGGGGGACTTACGACCCTACACACCGTCGATGCGCACAGTCGGTGGACCATAGCGGATCAAGCCCGGCTTACCGCTGAGCTATACTCAGTCGGTGGGCGAAGATCCTCGGAGACTATGGCCCTTCACACCGCTGTCCCACCATTCGGTGGATCGCAGCCAGCCGTAGCCCTACACACCGCCTGATTACTCAGGTCGGTGAACTACAGCCTTCCTCGGCTTATTGGCCCTACACACCGCTTGGCACGTTCAGTTCGGTGGGTCATAGCACCGAGGCCCATAGTTGGACCGCAGCCCAAGAAGTGTATCAATTTGGCCTTAGCCACTTCTGAGCCTTAGCTCAGGAACAATCCATTGGCCTTCAGCCACTTCCGAACCTTTAGTCCAGGATCAATCCATTCGGTCTTCAACCGACTTCCGAACCTTAGTCCGGGAACACTCCATTCGGTCTTCAAGCGACTTCCGAACCTTAGTCCGGGAACCACCCAATTGGCCTATAACCAAAATGGGGGATCATGCAACACATAACACATAGGAGCACGTAGTAGCACATTGGGAGGGGAATGACATATAAATAAACTTACGTGTGATCATTCACTTACTAAGAATAGTCCTAAGGGTTCATACAACTTCCACCTAGGTCAACGGTTACCAATTCAACTAGCATGCAATTCCTAAGACTCATTTAACCTACGAATGGTGCCTGAAATATCAACTAGACTCAAGCACGACAAAAGGGGTCCGTTGGGGCACCATGGGGAGCGGGGAACATCAAACGGGGAAGCCAAAGACCCGGGGTGGGGTACGAACCAGCGGGTAGCCGGTGGGTGGGGGTCACCCGCCGGCTGCCCGCCGGAAGGCGTTGTTCCGGGCACCGGGCAGTGTCCCTTTGGGCAACGGGTAGGTGGTGGGTTCCCCTACCCCCACCTACCCCCCACTGACTCTTTTCTCATATACTCGTCCCGAGAACCTTTGTGGAACCCGAAACCATGCTTAGATACTTTTAAACGCAAATAACGACACCACGTAAGCAATTAACGGATCAAAAGCAAGAATCATGCAGGACTTATCCTATTACGACTTCTAAATATAAACAACACCCGAACATGCGAATTCTCACCCAAATATAAATCAAGAACATCACAATACAAATTCTCAATCCAACCTAGGGCTCTAATCCCACCCAAATCATCAATGACATATTTTATCTTTAACATCAACAAATATCAAGATTCGTCAAGAATCATCACATCATGATCAAGAACTTCTTTTTAACATCAAGATCATCAAGATTATCAAGAAAGCATATAAATCATCTTATCAATCATCAAGAACATAACACAATTATCATAGAAAAATTCAATCAAGACACAAGAATATAGAGGGAGGCCAAGGAAGGAGATTATAGCGAAGAAAATAGGTTTTGTTGAGACATGGGTTACCTCTTAGCCTTAATTAATCATTCCTTGGCTATTAAGGTTCTTCCCTAAGATTTCCATCCGTTTTGATCTCCCTAGGCTTGGTGGTGGGGAATCCCTTGGGAATTCTTGTGTGGTGATATCTATTGTGGTGTGACTTCTAGGTGCCTCCTATGTCCTTATATATATATATATATATATATATATATATATATATATATATATATATATATATATATATATATATATATATATATATATATATATATATATATATATATATATATATATATATATATATATATATATATATATATATATATATATATATATATTTAGGAGTCCTAATTAGGGTCTGAATGGTATGTGTTTACTAATTCTATTCCTTATAGGACTAAGGACTTGTTTTAGGGATAAGGGTCCATGGTCCATGGTGGACCATATTAATTAATTAAAGAGAATCCTAACCATAATCTGAATAGTAAAGGTATACTTTCTTTATTCCTAATAGGTGTGTAGGCCTAGGATTCCTAATTAGGATCTGATTAGTAAAATGTTTATTTTCTTTATTTCTAATAGGCTTATGACTCTAGTTTAGGCAAGGGTCCATGATCCGTGGTGGACCACATTAATTAATTAAAGGGATTTCTAATCAAATTAAATCCTTTTTAATTATTATTAATGAAATTAATTAAATAATTAATTCGGGATTAAAGGCCGTAACACGGGGTGTTACAAGTATATTGTTGCACTAGATTGCACAAGAGTATGATTATATTACTGCACTAGATTGCATATGAGTATGATTATATTGTTGCACTAGATTGCATATGAGTATGAGTATATTGTTGCACTAGATTGCATATGAGTATGATTATATAATTGCACGAGATTGCGTATGAGTATGAATATATTATTGCATTAGATTGCATGAGAAGTATGATCATAATGTTATACGTGATTGCATGCGAATAGAGCATCGTAAGAGATTGTATAATGAAAAGTTTGACTTAAGATATTCCTTTGAGCATGATTACCGTGTTGTAGTAGAAGCTCTACTTATCAACTTATGAGATAAGAATGTGAAAGCATGTAAATACCTGTTATTTGGTCTTTTGACATGATCCAATCCGTAAGCATGAATTTCTTGTTAAGTTATTTAAGAAGTTTATAAGCTGTTGAATCTATGTGAACAGTCTTGTACATACATGAGCATGCCAGCTGATATTATAGGGTGCAAGCATTTAGAAAGAATGTGATAAATCTTAAGATGTTTTGAGATTAGCTTATTGCTATAAAGATATCAAATGTTTTCAAAGTATATGCTAGAATGCTTTACAGGGTTGAGTGTGGTTATACTTAACTTCGTGCTAACGGGTGTTTTCCTATTTGTCTATGTGTTGCTTGCAAAACCCTTTCAGGTGGGCCCAACAGTGTGAAGAAATCATGTTAGATTAGTCTCGTAGATAGAGATGTCTAAACTCTAGTTTTATTGATGCTATGTATGGATTTTAGTGTTATCGACTTTATGTTTGAGGATTGATGTAGACTGTTTGGGGTGACGTTTTTCCCCCTTATGTTTCCAGTATTTATTTTTAGTACCCAGACTTAATCTTAATTCTAGTTTTACCCTTTTAGCCTGTGCAATCACCAAAGAGTGGTGGTTGTGGCAGTGACACTCCCACTAGTTATCTTTTAGTTTTCCGCTGCTTAGTTTATGTTAATGACTGTTTAGAGATGTAATTAAGAGTTAGAAAAGTGGGGTGTTACACCACCCTTGAACACCACACTGTTTTCTATTCAAGTAATGCCTAACCTCGGAAGCTAGCAAGATATTATCAGTGATTAGTCTATTTGGAATAAAAGCACTTTGAGATTCCAAGATCACCGGATCTATAAGTGGCCTCATTCTATTTTCTATCGTCTTGGCCATAATTTTATAAATAACGTTGCACAGGGCAATTGGTCTAAGATCAGAAACTAATTCAGGGGCCTTCTTTTTAGGGATAAAGACCACATTTGTATCATTCAACCCTTCCGGGAAGACACACGTATTTAGATAGTTAATCACAAAGGTCGACATGTCGCCCCCAACCACATCCCAAAGGTGTTGATAGAAACCCGAATTCATTCCATCCTGGCCAAGTGCCTTATTAGGAAACATTGAAAATAGGGCGGCTTTAACTTCCTCCACCACGAAATGGCGAAGGAGGTCACCATTATGACTTTGAGATACACGAGGCACAACAGAATGGAAAATACTATCAAAATAATTCAAGATAACAACTTTCATCATATCTCCCTCCACCCAATTCCTAGAATCATTCTTTAATCTAGTAAGATAGTTTTTCTTCCTACGGTTAGAGGCATACCTATGGAAGAACTTAGTATTGACATCTGCTCCCTTAAGCCAGTGCTGTTTGGCTCTCTGTCTCCATAAGCATCCTCCTAGGCTTCAAGCTGGCACAATTGCGCCTCAACACGTTGGTATTCGACCAAAGAGACCGCGTTCGTACATCCATTAAGAAAGGGATGCTCTTTTTGTAGGTTTCCGATATGCTCACCAAACTTATGAAAGTGATCACCGTCTCAACGAGTCAAGCGGTCACCACAAAGCTGCAAACAACCCAAAAGACCACCATCATTGCCATCTACCCAAGCCTTTTCCACAACATCTCTACATCCCTCATCATGCAACTAGGCCATCTCAAACTTGAAGCCCCTTTTTATTCTGCCACCACTCCCCCACGAATCATAGTCCCCTAGGAAGAGAGCCAAGTGATCTGAAGAGCGTGTCAACAAATTAAGCACACTAGCACCCGTGACAGTACTACGCCAACCCTCACTAGCTAACACCTTATCTAACCTTTCCTCCATCCAATCCACTGTGCCCCTCCCCATCTCCCAGGTATACGAATAACCCTACATAGGTAATTGAGTCAAACCACAACAATCCACGGTGCCCCCAAACTGCGTAGGAGATCGTCAGGATGTGGGTTTCTACCCCATTTCTTGTACTGAAATAGGAGATCATTGAAATCTCCCAGGACAACCCAAGGAAGATGAGACCTAGTAGCAAGACTTTTTAGCAACTCCCAAGACTCAGTTCTTCTACCTCGTTCAGGAAAACCGTAAAAACCAGTCATACGCCAGTTAGGGAGACCTGAAAGGCTGACCTCCACATCCACATGATTCCTGGAATAGCTTAACAATCTGGCAGTATTATTCTTTCTCCATAGTAACGCTAAACCACCACTTAACCCAAAACTATCAACAGAAAATAACCCATCAAAGCCAAGCTTGATGCGGAGACGTTCAACGTGTATCCGCCCCACCTTGGTTTCGATGAGAAAGACAAAATCGGGCTTCTTACAAGACACAAGATCTGCCAAATCGCAAACTGTGTGTGGATTGTCCAAGTCACGACAGTTCCAACTTATCGTACTCATTGGGATGGCCGGGTCTGGGAACTAGAGCCCGCCAATAACAAGTTGTTTGGAACCACTTCTGTCATTGTCACATCGCTACTATGGCCTCCCCCCTCCTACTATTGCCATTAGACATCTCCCTACGCCTTTTTGAAACAGTAGCCACAACCACCTCCTTCTCCTGCCTACTGCCCATCGACCCCCTTCCATCCTCACTACACTATTCCGCCGCGTCACTAGCAGCTTCATCCTTACGTGGCTGACCACACCGGAACCAACCAAGGGTCCCCATTTTCTCTCGGTCCACATCTAACCCTTACCCCAAGCTCTACACTGAACGGATACTGCTCAACACTCATGACCGCCTCCCATGCCTTGAGACAAAACTTGTGAGAATGCCCTAGCAAGCCATAGAAGAAACAAAAGGTATGGAGTCTTTCGTACTTGAAGGTCACCCATCAAGTCTTTTTGTCTCGCTTCAACAGCTTCATCCTGCCATGCGTTTGTTCGGCCGAGCTACTGGTATAGCAACCCGAACGTGATAAAACGATCTCCACGGACCTGTTATCCCACTTAATCAATGTTTCGATAAAATTACCTATATATCAAGAATGAAGTCGGAGAGAAAGCCAAGAAAGAAACAAGAAACCCTAGAAAAAACCCTAGGAGAAGAGAGAACTCTAGACGATGCTAGAAAGAAATCTACGTGGATACAAGAGGAAAACAATGTAAGTGACAAATAAGTAACATCTTCTCGTAATGAAATTGATTAATTTATAAGTAATCAATGAATATAATAATCACTCATTTCATAATGCAAAGTTTGATACAAAATCATTTTCCCTATCAAATCAAGTCATATGAGGGTTATTAAAATGTTTTTGGAGTTGTAGAACCTTGAAATATAAAGCTGGGAAGGGAAAAATAATGCTACTAATGTAGTTTCAATATAAGGAGAATAAAATATGAATTTCATACTTTACTCCTCCAACAATATAGGATTATTGAGATTTCTATAAGGTTGAGACTTGAGAGAAAAGGCAAATTATTGTGTGGATCGTGGTCCACAGAGCTGTATGGACCTTGATCCAAAACGACATCGTTGAATATTATGAGCAGTGTTGTAAAAAAGGCACTCCCAAGTCGAGACGATTTCAACCCTAGGCGGCTTTTAGTTGGCTGCTCGACTAGGCACCAATTTGGGCGCCTAACTCCGCTTAGTTGGCGTCTACTAGGCTGAATCGGCGCCAAACTCAGTCGCCGAATGGTATTTTTTGCTTGCTCGGTTGCTTCTCTTCTATATTCCTCTAGTCATGTACTCAACTAACTATCTAATATATGTAATTGACTAGTTTGTGGGATTATAATAGTCTAACAACTCACAACCCTGAGTGAGAAAAGTGGATACGATATACTCGAATTACTTGACCACCTAAGAGGCACTAGGCCTTAGGTGCCCCTCGGACGCCCGACTAGCGCCTACTGCAACATTGATTATAAATTAGAATAATATACCTTATGTCTTATAATAATGTACATTATGTGTTAGAATAATAAAATTTATGGGGTAAGTTAATATATTTTATAAGTTAGAATAATGTACACTATTCTTTAGAATAATGTATGTTATAAGTTATAAAATATATGTTGCAGCGAGTCGCATGAAAAAAAAACACAAAGTGAAGTCGTTTTTGTACAGTTGTCTACACAGCTTTATTGTATATGTTGTTTTAAGGCCCGCTTCCGCTTTTTTGGCTGGCCCACCAGTCCACTTTTCCAACTCTATTTATTAAGCCCTCAGAGTTGGAACGTTATGCTGTGGAATTGTGCCCACCTTGCAAGGTGGATACAGTTCCATATCTATAATTTCTATACTGTAGATTCATAATTTCTATATTGTAGATTCATAAAATCTATACTTTAGATTCATAATTTCTAAACCCTGTAGACTCATAATTTAAATACAGTAGATTCATAATTTCTATACTGCAGATTCATCATATTTGTACTGTAGATTCATAATTTCTATATTGTAGATTCATAATTTCTAAACTGTATAGTTATCAAATTATGAACTTATAGTTCTGTGATTTGTGAAAACAGAGTTCAACAGTTGGGAATATAAACATAAAAAATTATGAATACATAGCTCTATAATTATAAACATATATTTATAAAATTATAAGCATATAGCTCTATAATTATAAATCTACAGTATAAAAATTATGAATATGGAACCATACACACCTTTGAGCACGTTTCCACACCCTAATTTGCCCTCAGTGTCACAGTCACGTGATATTGGCATAATTGTTTTTAAGGAAAAGAAAGCAACTTATAAATACAGCAAAAGAGATAAGTGCATTTGCAGTGAGAATTTGAAGGAAGCAGATGGACTTGATGGGAAAGCCGATTGACCATGGCTATCGCATGCCTGCTGAGTGGGAGCCACATTCCCAGTGCTGGATCGGTTGGCCAGTAAAATTTCTACTACTCTTTCTTTCTTTCTTTCTTTCTTTCCTGTACTGTGCTTTGCGCTGCTTGTTGTGTTTGCTATGATATTTTGGCTAGATTTTCTTTCCCTGATGTCTGAACTCTTGTTTGGGGTTTATTTTGATATGAAGAACTGAGTTAATGGATTTGTGTTCCTGGGTTATTTGGAATTTCTGGATTAAGGATGGCAGGGAGGATGATACTTTTGTTATATCTTGATGAAGAAATACTGAAATAGAGAGAAAGCTCTGTGTAAGAGGCTGTAACTTGAGCTTAAATTAAGAACCCAACACACTGGTAAGCTCATAAATCGGGGAAGAAATCTTAGAAGAAATGGGAGAAATAATAGAAGAAAGGAGAGATATTCTATTCAAATCCACAGCTAAACAATAAGTCTGATTATTACAACCAGGTCTTTTAAATTAAGACAAGCAAAACAGCAAAACATCATAACAAATTCCCTATTCTACTGGATCTCCCTTCACAGAATTCTGGAGCTGCCCATTCCTGTGAATCTGTGATGTCATTTAGCTGAATAACTCCAACATTTAATAATTGCAATGGCACCTTTTGGGATGATAGTATGGATTTTCTTCACTCTGTAGTTATACCTTTTTTTCTTCTTCGAGTTGTAGGAACGCCCAGATAACTGGAGGGACAATGCTGTGCATGCTCAACGTGTATTTGTTAGTGTAGCACAGGCTATCTCAAGATTTGAATATGTCACTGTTTGTGCTAGTTCCGCTCAGGTTAGTAATCTGGTGTATATAAGAGAGGTTGAGATCCTTTATATATACCCTTGTACTTACTCATTTTAATTACTATTGTATGCCCTCTGGACAGTGGACCAAGGCACGTGATCAGTTACCAAAACATATCAGGGTTGTTGAGATGAGCATGAATGATTCTTGGTTTCGTGACACTGGTCCAACTGTCAGTTCCTCTTTTGTCATCTTGTTTTAATTAATTTATTATATCGCTATTTTCATTAGTTGGATCAGTTAGTTTTTATGAAATGTAGTTACCATTTTACAGTCACTTCAATGAATGCAGTTTGTTATCAGAAAAGGTGCAGAAAGTTCTCAAAATCTTGAGCCAAGTGTTGCAGGGATTGACTGGACCTTCAATAGCTGGGGAGGTATGCCTTCAAATTTATACTTGCAATGCTAGTCATGAATTTTGTGTTTCTGTCCTGTCAAAGTTTTCTATGGCTGTCATATTATCAGCCAATTGAGTGTAGGATCCTCTGATTTAATACGTGTCAATGCATTATGATGACTAAGAGGAGTCCTGCCTCTAGCCGTGCTGTTTATACTTTCTATTAATGTATTAAGGCATTGTCATCTTGGGATCCAGTTTTATAACAATTTTAACTGTAGTTGCAATTTTCAGGAACTGTTTATTTACAAACTATACTGAAGTTTGTACATTGTACATGAGATATTTTGTAGTGAGGCTTGCAGCCTCTACTAAAAAATGTTGCATATCTTTCCCATCATATCACCACGAATTCAATATAGTACTCATGAGGTTGGGTAATTTGGTCGACTTGGGCCTTAGCCTTAGTAGTTTCCTGACTCCTGATTGCCAAGTACAGGGATTTCCAGGCTAAGGCTTCAAGCACGTAACTCCTCGAGCTTGGCCTCTTGGCTTCTTGACCTTAAGGCTTGTTTTTGTCTGGTCTCTGGTTACTCTGACAAATTATATTGTTGACCATGGCCCAATGTATTGATACCCTTCCAAAAAGATTTTAGGTGTACTTGAACTCCTTTCAAAGATATTCTCTTAGTATTCCATGGATTCTTAATCAGTAGGAAATACTTCCTTTGCAAGCTCCTGTCATTCTGAGTTTATGTTTTGAGTGACTTGCACCATCATGTTTTTCTCTGCTTGCTTGGTACTTTGGAGATTCATGTTTCTGTACTGTGTTGTTTCTAGTATAGGATATATATATTTATATACGGTTAAGAGTTGCTATGCATGATATATATCATATTGCTTTATCAATGTTTCAAAACATTAAGTTTAGTTGCTGATTCAATCCCAGGAATTGAAGATGGATGTTATGCAGACTGGAGTCAGGACCTTCTTATTGCAAGGAAGGTATGCCTAGATCTAAATCTATGCTGCAACCTCGCTGTAACACAATGCAAGTTTGGTTTCCTCTGTTGAAAAACAAAGGGTTGTGTCTGTCTATAGGGTTGTGTCTTTTTATGAATAGGTGCTTAAATTAACAGTTATGTGTCTCTATATATATGTACTATGTTTCTTCATTAGAAACATAGAATTATAGTTGTAACCTTTCAGTATTATATATATTTTCTCATTCCTAGATTCTTCATCTTTACTTCTGCCTAACTGGCGGGTGGTTGTTATTCTCCACCCGCCATGCCTTTGGATCTTTCAAATTCAACATTTTGATAAATTGATTTATATCCTTGCACCTCAGATTTTGAGCATTGAAAGGTTCCCAAGGTTCCCTCAGACTATGATTCTTGAAGGTGGAAGCATTCACGTTGATGGAGATGGTAAATCTGTTCTTTCTTGTAGAATTCTTTTTAGTTCTGAAATGTAGCCTTCTCTCTTTGCCAGGAAGGTGGCATAATGATGAGTGTTGCATGCTAATTACTTAAAATTTGTGTTTCCTCTAGGTACTTGCCTCACCACAGAAGAATGTCTCTTGAATAAAAACAGGAATCCTGATATGACAAAGGAAGAAATTGAGAGTGAACTTAAAGCATATCTTGGAGTCAGCAAGGTTATTTGGTTACCTCGTGGGTTATATGGTATGTTTTCTATCTAGTATATTGCTTAACTATTTAGTGTGTGATTGATCAGCATATTCCCATGCCTCGATGCTTTTGTATTGTTAACACTGAATGGATGGCTGCAGTTCAAACTATTTGCACCTACCCCAATCACCACCATTACTATATACCGTTTTCACACATTATATGCATTGCTATTTTACACGAAGAAAACAAATAGATTTCAAATATGAACTAACTTATTTTAAAAGTTGTAAATTATTGAATTTTGTTCAATGATGTAGAAGAATAAAGGATTCATTGTATTCAGTATAAAGAACTGTACAAATATCTACTATTTATACATGAATAAACTATTAACCTAATGTGCCCATTCCTAAAAGAGCCTAGGGTTTCAACACTCCCCCTCAAACTGGAGAGTATAAATCATATGCTCCAAGCTTGTTACAAATATACCCAACTCTAGGAGTTCTAAGGGATTTTGTCAAGATATCAGCTAATTGATCTGCAGAATTGACAAAGCTGGTTTGATCTGCAGAATTGACAAAGCTGGTTTTGGATACACCCTGACACAATCTTCTCCATGATGAAGTGGCAATCAACCTCGATGTGTTTGGTTCTCTCATGATAAACTGGATTTGAGGCGATGTGTAGAGCTGCTTGGTTGTTACATATTAGTGTCATTTGAGCAACATTGCCTTCAAAAAAAAAAAAATTTTGAGCAACATTGCCACATTGCAACTCTTGTAGTAAGTGCTTCAGCCACATAAGCTCACATGTGGCAAGAGCCATGACCCATTATTCATCTTCAGCACTGGACCTGGCAAGAACATCTTGCTTCTTACTTTTTCAAGATATAAGATTACCACCAATGAGTACACAATAACCCGAAGTAGAGCGCCTGTCAAATGGACAACCAGCCCAATCTGCATCAGAATACCCAACAACCTGAGCATGTCCTCTATCTTCATATAGTAAACCTTGCCCTGATGCTCTCTTGATACCTTAGAACCCGAACATCAGCATCCCATGAGTATCACAAGGATTCTCAAGAAACTGACTCAATACACTAATTGCAAAAGAGATATATGGTCGTGTGATTGTGAGATAATTCAATTTTTCAATTAATCTCCTATATCGTTCTCGGTCAGGCAATGACTCTCCCTATCCTAGTAGGAGTTTAACATTCGGATCCATTGTATTATCCACAGGTCTACAATCCAACATACCAGTTTCTTCTAAAATATCCAAGACATACTTTCTTTGAGAAATGACTATACCACTGTTAGACTGGGCCATTTCAATTCCAAGAAAATACTTTAGCTTGCCCAAATTTTTCGTTTAGAACCGACTGAAGAGATACTCTTTCAACTGAGATATGCCCTATAACAAGGGATGACATTTTTCACTCCCTGTAATAACAATGTCGTCCACATACACTACAAGGTATATGCATTTCCCATTAGAATGACGATAGAAAACATAATGATCAACTTCACTTCTAGTCATACCAAACTCACACACCACAGAGCTAAATCTCCCAAACCAAGTCCGTGGAGGTCTGCCATGTAGTTTGAAGCAGCGATCCTTGGTATGGCCTAACTTGTGGCAGTAGTCACAACGAGGACGATTGCCACGATGAGTACCACCAACACTAGATGGTTCAGAAGGTCCTTTATCGGTAGCCCGAGATGCTAGTACAGATGAATCTCCAATAGATTCAATTGAGGGAGCAGAGGCGACTCGAAGCAGTCTAGCAGCAGCTTCAGTTAAGGTGGGCACAGTAGGACTTGCTAAAATCTGATCTCGAACATGAACCAGATCAGGACGAAGGGTAGCCAAGGTGAACACCATAAAAAACTTATCACATTGCTTCACATGACCATTTGTAGTCTTCTCATGCGGCATTAGGTTATTATATTCTTGCTGTAAAGCTTCTATTCGGCCCAAGAATTTGGTATATCCATATCAACAGTCCCACGAAAGTTAAGCATATTAGAGATTAGAGAATAAAGCCGTTAGAGATCATTAGTGTAAAGGACTTGGCTTTATTCCAAACGTCATAGCACGTTTCATATGCCTTGTAGATGTTGTGGATTTTGGGACCAATTGACTGCCACAACATATTGCACAATAATGCATCCACCTTCCCTCATTCTCCTTTATTTTCTTGAATGTCCTCAACTTTTGTGTCTAGATGGGTAGACATACCTTGGCCTTTGAAGGACGCAGCCCAAGATGCATAATTTTCACTCCCAACTAATTTATCCATGGTGATGGCGGGAAATGGGGTAAAAGTGGTAGAAGTCGATGCCATAACAATAAACAGGAGAAGAAACAACACTGTCTGGTCGGTGGCCGACGGAGGTGACCGGCAAGGATGACGGATCTGAAAACACTACAAGGTGCGTCTCCTTAGGACGAATCCAATGGAGGCAGCGGCACCTTGATCTCTTGATCGGAGATCTGGCTGGAAAACAGTGGGAAACTCCGGCGACGGCTGGTGGCGCGTGAGGGTGCATGTGGCGACGGGTCTTCAAGCCTAGGCTCGTGACGAGGTTCCAAGAGGGCATGTGGTGTTGGTTTGGGAGAAAAACCACTAGGCACACGTCGGAACGAAGAAGACTATCACGGAAGACTCCGGTGGCGGTAGCGGCGGAAAGAAAGGGTTTATTTAGGGTGTAGGCTCTAATAAGATGTTCAATGATGTAGAAGAATAAATGATTCATTGTATTCCGTGTAAAGAACTGTACAGATATCTACTATTTATACATGAATAAACTATTAACCTAATGGGCCCATTCCTAAAAGGGCCTAGGGTTTCAACAAATTTGAACAAATTTTCTAATTTTCCAATTGAAAATGAAAACTTTGAAAAATTTTGAAATTTTCTGGAACTAAATTGGCATAAAAGTTTAGTCTTCAGGGCCTCTTAACAACAAAATGAAAGAAAATTGATGTTTTTCCCTTTATTCCCTTCTTTTTGAAGGATGAACTAAAAGGTGGGCTTATCGCTTTATTGCAGGTGATGATGATACAAATGGTCATATAGATAGCATGTGCAGTTTTGTGAAGCCTGGTGTCGTTTTATTGTCTTGGACTGATGACAAGTGTGACCTTCAGCATGAAAGATCCTTGGAAGCTCTTACTATTCTTGAAAATTCCACAGATGCTATGGGTAGAAAATTGCGGGTGATCAAACTCCATGTACCTGGTCCTCTCTATATGACAGAAGAGGAGGCAAATGGATTGGCTAAAGTAACTAACTGTCTTTGCTTTTGGTGTACGGTGTCATTATAGTGGGTTCCATCATAAACACCTAAGATGCCATCTTTACATAGTAGGAAGATACTCGGAGAACTACAGCATGAACATTTTATTACAACTCTGAAATGAATCATCTTTCCTGCTCTTTTCATTCTCTGTTACTAATTAGGAACTACAATTCTGAAAATAGGGTGATGGTATACCAAGACTTCCAGGTACAAGGCTTGCCGCTTCATATGTAAACTTCTACATTGCAAATGGGGCAATCATCACTCCACAATTTGGAGACATGTGGGATGATGAAGCAGTTCGGGTCCTGTCACATGCATTTCCCGATCATGAGTTAAGTTAAACTGCAATCACCCCCATAGATTGAACGTAGAATGATATTTCTTTTGATTATATGTTGGCACTCTGAAATCAGTTTGTCAAGTGCAATATCTCTGACATAAATGAGAATCCTTATATATATTTGGTGAACTTAACATCTGATTTGTAAAAAAAAAATAAATTTGTTTGGTTCAGGTAGTACGAATCGAAGGTGCAAGGGAGATAGTGTTGGGAGGTGGAAATATACATTGTATCACACAGCAACAGCCCCGCAGTCCATGAAGACTGACAAACAAGATATCTCAATTGCAGATTGTTGTGGTTCGCCCTTCCTATATAGATTGTTGTGGTTCGCCCTTTCTTTTGAGTTGGCACATCTGAAATTCTATTCTGCTTGCTAATGACTATTGCTGCCAATATGGTTAATTTTAGTGAGGTTCAAAGAGTTGATTCTCTGATTGAATCACTTTGTTTTTAAGTTAATAACTTTGTTGTATCATTGGGTCTCAGTCTTTTGTCTTCTTGCTTACAACAGTGAGAATTTCATTTCACGTTTAGCCTCTTATAAGAAAAGCAGTACTGGTGTTCTTTGATGACATATTGATTTATAGCCCAACTATGGAAAGTCACATTCAACATGTTAAAGGCGGTTATACTTTATATGAGAGCAAATAAGTTGTATGAGAAAGCCAGTAAGTGTTCTTTTGCTAAGCAGCAATTGGATTGTCTGGCCGGGGCACATTATATCAGGAGAAAGGCATTCAAACTGACCCTTCTAAGATAGAGGCAGTTAAGCCATGGCCACAATCAAAGACAATCAAAGGATTGAGGGGATTCGTAGGACTCACTGGATACTATAGGAGATTCATCAAAGGTTATGGATTGATTAGTAAACATTTGACCAATATGCTCAATACGAACTCTTTTGCTTGGAATCAGGAAATAACTGAGACTACTTTTGAGGTTTTAAAGGTATTCTTATGTTTAGCCCCATGCCAATTCTAGCTTTACCATATTTTACTAAATAGTTTGTAGCAGAATGTGTAATACACTTACATGTGGTTTAGCATTAGCTAAGTATGTTACTTAACAATCAAGGACTTAAGTATTAAGAGTTCCCGCCTTTACTTGTAGCATTGACCAAAAAGGAAAGCATGGATTATTAGAAAATAAAAGTGAAATAAACTTTTAATTTTATCTAGTGAAGGTCATGTCACACTTGATTTTATGGCAGTTGTTAAGTACTAAAAAATGTTATATTTTGTGGGATCTTTTGGAGACATTCCATGTCTTAATTGTGTCCTTTTGAGTTTGTTATATGGTTATAATGGCTTAATTTGCTTGTGTCCTTTAATTTGAGCTTGTTATATGGTTATAATGGCTTAATTTGCTTGGAGATTAAGATAAGGACTAATTGTGGTTGCATTTGTTCAATTTAGGGAAATGGAGCTTTGTCAAGGGCATTTTGGTCGTCATTATGGAGCTTAACATGGAGAAAAGCCAAGACAACACGTGCTACGAGTGCAGTATGCACGTACTTCAGACGTATGGGCGTAGACAGAAAGTTCTACGTTTGGCAGTACGCTCGTACTGAGGGAAGAATTGCAAAGGTAGAAAGTTGTACTTGCCCGAGTACGCTCGTTGCACACGTCCAGAGAGTTATACGAGTGGCAGTACGAGCATACGCAGGGAAGATCGGCCAAGGCAAGCCAAGTACGAACACGCGTACGTGCGAACTTTGGTCTATATCGGCTCCAAAGATTTAAGGTATAAATAGTTGTGTTGAAAGAGAATAGAGGTCTTTTGCCATTTGGTACTTTTTCAAGCTTTGTACTTTGACTCTTGTAGAGATTCTCTCTAGGGTTTTAGGTTCCAACTTAACAACTTGTGCCTAGGATCTTGGGAGATTCAATTGTAATTGTTGAAGAACTACTGGATTACATTGAGCTAAGTGATTGTTACTTCAATCTCAAGTTACTTTCTTTAATTGCCTTCATCATGTATCCATTTACCTTCATTCTAGTTATGCATATGTGACAATGTGTGGCTAGATTCTTGGATTAGGTTGACTTCTGAGGATGTATATGAATGAATGGAATTGCAATTAGGAAGTAATATGATGCACTGATAGATAAGAATCTTTGTTGGAAGTGGACTTTGTATAGACTTGTGCACAATGAACGGGCGCATTGTCCAAGAGGTCTTGGAGGTGTATGGTTGTCAAGAGATTGGGACTACACAGTTGCATTTCCACTTGTAATTCTCACCTTACGTCAAGAGACAGAGGCCGAAAGAAGATGTGGACACAATGTGTTTGAAAAAATAACTCTAGTAATTAAAATTGCTACAAAAGTAGAATTCAAATTACTTGATAAGCCAATGACTTAATTGGTTTATGGCTTTGGCAATGGGCAAAACATCTTCTAAGGATCATGTTTGGTGCATTATACTACTCCCTACCTAGGACTTTTCATTGCATTAAAGCAAGGAAAACTTAATCAAAGTCCCATCCAATCGTCTTGGTTGTACTTGTTGGATCCGTTGGTAGAAAAAACAAATAATAATCAAATAAAATATGACTATTATTTTCTGGAAAGATGGGAAGAAAAGATGAAGAAAATTGGCTAGTGTTTGGTGTTGGGTTTTTGCAAGAGTCAAGTGAGCACTCTTTCCTTAAAACCTTATTTGCCACCTCCCAAAGATGCTAGGAGCGTTGTGGCCTAGGCTTCCCAGGATAAAACTTGCTATGATTCAATGTTTGAGCATTCAAACAAAGAATCCGGCGAGCAAGACAATGACTATGAACACAATATAGCTAAAGAAGGAGTAGAAGCAGAGAGGTTTTGAGGCTAAAAGATGAACTTTCGTGTTCTATTTTCTGTGTAAATAACTCTACTGCCCAACTCCTCTTTTTATAGGGGTGGAGGACTTAAATAGCTTTTAATTAGGCACTTAAGGGCACCCCCACTACACCTGGTAACAGCAACCATTACCATGGGTTTCAATTCAAAATTTAAGATTGGAATTAATTCAAAGAATTAATTCCGTAACAGTAGAATTGAACAGCCAACGGTGACAAAACTGCACAGGTTCATGTAGGCCGAAACTTTCCAGTTTCGACCCCAGGCCGAAACTGGAAGTTTCGGCCATGGGTCCCAAGTCTCGGCCTAGGAGGCCGAGACCATAGTTTCGGCCCAAGGCCGAAACTGCATGTTCGGTCACTGGCCGAGACTACACTAGTTTCGGCCCAAGGCCGAGACCATGTGTAGTTTCGGCTACAAGGCCCCATGTCGAGACCACAACATATCCTCCAGTGGCGTGTTGGAAAAATGATACCGAATCTTGGCATAACTTAGCCCGCAAGGCCAGCCAATTTCCGGACGACATTCGTGCCCGTGCCCGCAGGTGCCAGCGCACACGAGCTCGGGCGTGAATCAAGCCTTTTTCAATCTCTGCTAGTTGAAATTTGATTTGCACCCCCCCTCCCCCCCGTGCGAGAGAGCCTCTATGCTATACAATTCTACAAGCTTCAAAAGAGCTTTTGTATATAAGGGGGGAAAATCTTCATTCCAAAGCAATGTGGGACAAAAAGCTCACTTTTTCCTTTCATTTTCCGACTCAAATGGGTCTACTTTGAGAATCAATATCTCATTCACCCATTATCCGTTTTGAGCGTACAATATATCGATCTCTTTGTCTCACTACGAAGAATCTGAATCCACTTTAACCTGACCCAAATTGGAAGTGGACCCAACTGATAATTGTACCACAAAATAGCCACTTAACATGCCATTTTATGCCATTTTAAGCTATTTTTTCCAACAATCCCCCACATGAATGAAAATTGATTTTCGGGGTATTTTGAAATCGGAAACAACTGTGTTCAAACGGTCGATCCCTGCATAGGATAGGTAGGGAGTCACTATACCCTTTGAACCTTCCCTTGTAAAGACATGTTTACTCTACTGGCTGTACGGTAGAACGCGATGTCTTTGAACCGACTGCTGTTTGTGTAGACGATGACATATCTCACACAGGAATCTCCCAACCATGCTTTTACTCTCATGAGTGTGCCCATTTTGGTCGTGGGTCACCGTTCCTGGTTCTGCGAGAGTTTCTAAAGAATTGTGCCCAATAATTCTCCTTTGAAGCGACCCTCACTTCTCTCTAACATAGGTGATTCTTTCTCGAGTATCCCGCATACTCAAGAATCATTAAAGCATTAACATGCTAGCCTCTTGCGGGAGTCACTGTTTTAACGAGGAGTGGTAGGGAGTCCGAGACCCCCACAGTGACGCGCTCCGTTCCATAATTTAGTTGTCCCATTGAACCTAGGTGCCAGCTAGGTTGGGTATCCACTATAGAACTTTTTAGTCCAAGGGCATTAGACCCATTCCTCGTGTCAACTTCTCCACAACTTCTCTTCCTAACCCTTTGGTCAGCGGATCCGCTATATTGTCTTTTGACTTTACGTAGTCAATCGAGACAACAACAGTTGTGAGTAGTTGTCTAATGGTATTATGTCTACGACGCACATGTCTAGACTTACCATTATACATATGACTCTGTACTCTCCCAATTGTGGCTTGACTATCACAATGCACACATATTGGAGGTACCGGTCTTTCCCAATTAGGAATATCCTCTATAAAATGGCGTAGCCATTCAGCCTCTTCACAACCTTTGTCCAAGGCTATCAACTCAGATTCCATCGTGGATCTAGCTATCACAGTTTGCTTAGAGGATTTCCATGCAACGGCTGCACCGGCTAGTGTAAACACGTAGCCACTCGTGGACTTAGAGTCCTTAATATCAGATATCCAATTCGCGTCGCTATACCCTTCAAGTACAGCGGGATATCTCCCGTAGTGCAGTCCAAGATCACGAGTATATCTCAAGTATCTCATAACCTTTACTATTGCCTTCCAGTGCATAGCACCGGGGTTACTCGTATATCTAATGAGTTTACTAACCGCATAGGCAATATCCGGCCTAGTACAGCTCATAAGATACATCAGACTACCAATAACCCGAGCATATTTCACTTGTGAAATACCTTCTCCGTGGTTCTTGGTTAGGTGAATATTTGTATCAAATGGTGTCCTAGCCACTTGACTATCATCCTTGTTAAATTTCTCAAGGATTTTGTCAATATAATGTGATTGGCTCAACACGAGACCATCAGGTCTTCTAAGATTCTAATCCCGAGGATTAAATCAGCCAAACCCATATCCTTCATGTCAAATCTCGCATTTAACATGTTTTTGGTAGACTTGATCATCCGATCATTACTACCAACGATGAGAATATCATCGACATATAAACAAAGAATGATGTAGCCGTCTATCGTTTCCTTAACGTAGACACATTTGTCACTTTCGTTTATTTTAAACCCGTTACTTAACATCGCATGGTCAAACTTCTCGTGCCACTGCTTATGCGCTTGTTTTAAACCATAGAGCGATTTAACCAATTTACACACTTTCCTTTCTTGGCCCGGAACCACGAACCCTTCGGGTTGTTCTATATAGATTTCCTCATCTAATTCGCCATTTAGGAAAGCGATTTTCACATCCATTTGATGAACTTCCAAGTTCCGCAGCGCGACTATGGCAAGTATCATCCTTATGGAGTTTATTCTCGTCACGGGAGAATACGTGTCGAAGTAATTGAGGCATTCGCGTTGCCTGTAACCCTTGATTACAAGCCTAGCCTTATACTTCTCGATGGAACCATCAGGTTTCATCTTCCTTTTAAAGACCCACTTGGATCCTAAGGGTTTACTACCCGGAGGAAGATTAACAAGTTCCCAAGTGTGATTCTGTAGGATAGAATCCACTTCACTTTTTATAGCCTCTTTCCACATTGGTCCTTCCGTAGAAGTCACGGCTTCTACATACGTTCGAGGCTCGTTCTCTATCAAACAAGATAGAAAATCAGGTTCATTTTCTAATAAACAAGTTAGAGTACCCGAATCGTACTCTAACAAGTAAGTTAGAAAATCAGGACCGAATGATTTTCCAACTCTCGTCCGCTTACTGCGTCTCGGCTCGAGCTCGGGTTCTTTCTCAGATTCCCCACTATCATTATCCATAGTTTCGTCAAACGTTCGTTTTGACGTACTTGGTCCCTCATTGGACCTACAAGGAAATATATTTTCAAAGAAATATGCGTTCCTTGATTCTATTATCGTGTTCTCGTGTACATCCGGATTATTGGACTCGTGTACTAAGAACCGATAAGCACTACTATTATGTGCATAGCCAATAAAGATACAGTCCACGGTCTTAGGACCTATCTTTACTTTCTTAGGTGTTGGCACCAATACTTTGGCAAGACACCCCCACACTTTCAGGTACTGGTAGGAAGGTTTCCTACCGTTCCACAGCTCATAAGGCGTCTTATCGAGCTTCTTGCGGGGTACCTTATTCAAAAGGTAATTACTTGTCAAAATCGCCTCACCCCACGCATCTTGAGGTAGGCCCGAACTTATAAGCATCGCATTCATCATATCTTTCAATGTACGATTCTTTCGTTCGGCAACACCGTTCGATTGAGGTGAGTAAGGTGCCGTACGTTCGTGTATTATACCTACACTTGCACAGAAGTCACCAATAGGTGACTCGTACTCACCACCTCTATCACTTCTAACCTTCTTAATTCTCCGATTAAGTTGGTTTTCCACTTCATTCTTATAAAGAACGAATTTATCAACGGCTTCATCTTTGCTTTTAAGCAAATACACATAGCAGTATCGTGTGCTATCATCGATAAATGTGATAAAATACTTATTACCACCTCTCGTTTGTATCGATCTAAAATCGCACAAATCACTATGGATTAATTCAAGTGGTTCACTTTCCCTTTCAACGGATTTAAAAGGAACTTTCGTTAGTTTTGCCTCAACACAAATTTCACACTTGTTATTTGTGTCAATTTGGAAGTTAGGAATATGGTCCATGCTAATTAATCTACGCATAGAATTAAAATTAACATGACCTAGTCTACCATGCTACAAATTGGAAGACTCAAGCAAGTAAACAGAATTAACTTTGCTTTTATTGATAATAGGAATTACATTGAGCTTAAACAGCCCATCAGTTACATATCCTTTACCAACAAACACCCCTAACTTGGACAAAACTACTTTGTCTGACTCGAACACCATGCGAAAGCCATGCTTGTTCAACAGAGAGCCAGACACAAGATTCTTCCTCAGCTCAGGAACATACAGCACGTTGTTCAACGTCAGTTCCTTCCCAGAAGACATCTTCAGAACCACCTTGCCCATGCCTTCCACAGCAGACTGAGCAGAGTTTCCCATCCACACCTTTTCACCCTCAACGGTCTCAAAGGTGTTGAACATCTCTCGGTTGCAACACAAGTGCCTGGTTGCACCGGTATCAATGAACCATTCACGAGGGTTTGAGCCCACGAGGTTCACCTCGGTCACCATAGCCGAAAGGCTAATCTCGACCTCCTTCTAACTGCTATCTCCAACAACATTGGCTTCAGAACTCTTGTTCTTCTTCCTTGGAGCCTTGCATTCAGATGCTCTGTGGCCATGCTTGCCACAATTGTAGCATTCACCAGGAAACTTGTTCTTGGTAACGCCACCTTTCGGACCTAGCTTTCGCTTGTCCTTCTTGTTCCTCTTGGAGCTCTTACCGTGCTCCACAACATTGGCCTTAGCGCCAACAACGATAGGAACCTTCCTATCATTCGTCCTGTTCCCTTCCTCAATCCTGAGTCGCTGGATCGGGTGCTCCAGATTCATCTCCTTTCGCTTATGCTTAAGGTAGTTCTTGAAGTCCTTCCAACCTGGAGGCAACAAGTGGATCACAGATCCCACTTGGAAGGCTTCACTCAGCACCATGCCCTCGTCACGGATCTCATCGAAGATTAATTGCAAATCTTCTACCTGACTTAGCACAGTCTTTGAATCAACCATTTTGAAGTCGAGGAATCGGCCAACCACAAATTTCTTTGAGCCAGCATCCTCACTTCGGTATTTATGATCCAAAGCTTCCCACAACGCTTTTGATGTGCTTATCTTTCGATATATATTTTGTATAGCGTGTCACACAATCCATTCAGGATGTAGTTTCGGCAAAGGAAGTCCGAATCCTTCCAATAGCCAACCGCCATCACGGATTGTGCATCTTGTTCCTTCAACTCGGGAACCTTCTCGGACAAGAACCTCGCCAAGCCGAGAGTTGCTAGGTAGAACAACATTTTCTGTTGCCACCTCTTGAAGTTCGAACCAACACCGGTGAACTTCTCCGGTTTTTCAGCCGAACCACTCGGTACCGAAGGTACCCGAGACATGGGAATATATCCCTCAGTGCTCCCACCATCCTGTGAACCAACGTTCACTGGTGTAGCTTGGGAATTAGCAACATTGTTTCCATTTCCTCCACTGTTATCCGCAACAACGTTATTGTTGCCGTTTCTTCCATTGTTGTCCGCAACAACATTATCCTCCCCATCGATTGGCAGTACGGGATACTCCATTTTCTTCAAGGAAATTCGGAGAAGACCACCAACGGGAAAACAAATAAATAAGGTTTTAAGACTGTTGGATCCGTTGGTAGAAAAAACAAATAATAATCAAATAAAATATGGACTATTATTTTCTGGAAAGATGGGAAGAAAAGATGAAGAAAATTGGCTAGTGTTTGGTGTTGGGTTTTTGCAAGAGTCAAGTGAGCACTCTTTCCTTAAAACCTTATTTGCCACCTCCCAAAGATGCTAGGAGCGTTGTGGCCTAGGCTTCCCAGGATAAAACTTGCTATGATTCAATGTTTGAGCATTCAAACAAAGAATCCAGCGAGCAAGACAATGACTATGAACACAATATAGCTAAAGAAGGAGTAGAAGCAGAGAGGTTTTGAGGCTAAAAGATGAACTTTCGTGTTCTATTTTCTGTGTAAATAACTCTACTGCCCAACTCCTCTTTTTATAGGGGTGGAGGACTTAAATAGCTTTTAATTAAGCACTTAAGGGCACCCCCACTACACCTGGTAACAGCAACCATTACCATGGGTTTCAATTCAAAATTTAAGATTTCCGTAACAGTAGAATTGAACAGTCAACGGTCACAAAACTGTATAGGTTCGTGTAGGCCGAAACTGGGCCGAGACCAATGTGTAGTTTCGGCCATAAGGCCCCATGTCGAGACCACAACATATCCTCCAGTGGCGTGTAAGGCCGAAACTGCATGTACATATCCTCCAGTGGCCTTTCCGGACGACATTCGTGCCCGCAGGTGCCGGCGCACACGAGCTCGGGCTTGAATCAAGCCTTTTTCCTCCAGTGGCCTTTTCGGACGACATTCATGCCCGCAGGTGCCGGCGCACACGAGCTCGGGCTTGAATCAAGCCTTTTTCAATCTCTGCTAGTTGGAATTTGATTTGCAACCACCCCCCCCCCCCCCCCCCATTATCCGTTTTGAGCGTACAATATATCGATCTCTTCGTCTCACTACGAAGAATACGAATCCACTTTAACCCGACCCAAATTGGAAGTGGACCCCACTGATAATTGTACCACAAAATAGCCACTTAACATGCCATTTTAAGCTATTTTTTCCAACAGTACTTGTGTTTATTTACTTGTTTTCTCTATATTTGTTTGTTACTTTTGGATTGTTGCTTGCTCTTTCTAGGTTTGAGACCTAGCTTCTTGGCACTTTTACAATCTTGTGATTAGCCGCGCACTATTTGACTCCCTTATGCCGTCCTTTGAGAGAACGACAACCCGAAGAAGATTACATCTTACCGCATATTACAACTATTAGCCGTATGCACATATCCAGAGCATCAGCTACTTGAATCTCACCACATCCAAAGGTTTCAACAAATATATGCTAGTTGTTTCTCAATGGGAATGTACAATAATTCAATATTCTTGCCTTTTACCAATTCTCTTATAAAATGATAGCATATATCAATGTGTTTTGTGAAGGAGTGTTGCACCAATTTTTTAGCAATTCGCACTTTGTATTGTCATAGTGAAAGGTCATACCCTTTTCTTCAAAACCATAATCCGAAAGCATCTATCTCATCGGCTCATTCATAGTAACTGAACACGAAAGCAAAAAAAAAAAAAAAATGTTTTTAAATATGTCGTCGCCACAAAATAACTATGATTTGATAATGTTTAAATTGTCCAAATGAGAGTTTATATTATATATTATTATTTTTATTTTCATGAATTCTGTTCTATGCATAACTAGTAAGTATATTTGTTAAATAATTTATTTGAACTAACTTGTTACTAGAAGTTCTTATTTATTTTTTAAAATATTTTGTATTGTTATTAATTTTTAAAATAACATCATTAAAGACACAACATTTATATAAATTACGAAATGACTTCATTTAAGATCAGGGTCAACATTGCAAGTGGACGCTGGTCCATGATATAATAATGGATTCGGAGTTAGCCTACCAGCTTTGGTCCATCTTGACACACATATTTATTCTTTTACATTATAAAAAATCACTTAACAATTTTATGCCCAAACAATAAGATCAACTATATGTATAAAACTACTTACCACACATGCATTGCGCGAATAGTCCAATGCCAAATGTGTATTTTTAAATTACTATTTCAGAGTTTATCAAAGCATCATTCGATATATCATAGTGTATATCAATGTGAGATTATCAAATTTTTCATAAAAGTAAATATTTTAAGAATGTATAACTATTACATGTGGCATAAATGTTGGATTATCTGGTGCGATAACAGTTTTAGAGTGAAGCATCATCACTGAATGTACCCAAGCATAGTTTTTGCAACATAAAACCTTATTAATTGGCGTGATCCATGCTTCCTCTTGTTGCCACTTCCGCCATAAGTGAATTTTTTATTTGATCTAGTCTCCGAGTGTGCTTCACTGCAATTGTAGTGCCTTGGCGCAATGCACATTTTAAAACATAACCAAATCCGCATTCCCCAAAAAGACAATGATAATAGGCATAGTTTCTCATTTATGATGAATATATACGGTAAATTAGGTGTATCGTTTCATTAATGCACAATGTGTGATTCTAATTAATTGACCAAAGTTCATGTTAATTTCATTTATTTTTTTATTTTTTTTTTAGAACAAACAAACATTTCATTAATTTAAAGCATCAGAACTGAGTACATCAATAAGGAAGGAAGGAGGAGAAGAGCTCCACTCCATACGATCGGCAATGAGTAAAGCATCCCTAGCAAGAAGGTGAGCTGCTTTATTCATGTTAAATTTTATTTTGTATTTTTTAATACATAGTATATGTTTAACAATTATGTCAATTTTGATTGATATGATGTTCGAACCTAAGATCTTCCATATAAAAATCAATGAGTAATTTAGCAATAATAAATAGTTAACGGAATATTTCGTTACTAAAGTTTATACTAACGGAATGAAAGAGTATTTAAGAAAAGTAAAAGATATAATAGAGGTTAAAATAGAAAAAATAAAAGAAATATTAAAATCAAAATAATATGAACCATTTATTTCAATAAACAATTACAGCAACATTTTTTTAGTGTTATAGATCTAACTTTATTGACTTTTATTAAGTTTGTAGATGTTATACCAATAGTCTTGCAAATCTTAGGTCAAATACTTTATAGTTGGTTATAAAGATGATAACCCGCAGACGCCAAGTGTACGATCTAATCGTAGAGTTTTATTATTCTAAATTATCAATAAATTGTTTTAATTGTTATTGGAAGTCGGTGTAGTATAGTGGTGAGTATTTCCGCCTGTCACGCGGGTGACTTGGGTTCGATCCCCGGCAACGGCGTAGTTTTATTTTATATTAGCACTTTAGCGCTTTTCTGGCAAGGTAATAAAAAAATTCCGACCTGCCGGATTCGAACCAGCGACCTAAGGATTTCAGTGCGATTTCGACTACAGTCCTCCGCTCTACCAACTGAGCTAAGATCGGAATTGGTTCTTTGGCCTAGAGTTATAATATCGAATCTATAATTTATTGAGAGTAGACGGAATTGTAGCACTAGCATTATATGCATAAATAAATGTGTCACTATACAATAACAATTACACAAATGATATATACATAATAATAAGAGTCAAAAAGAGTTAGGTCTATAATGGGTAAAAAAAAAATGACGATTTATCATTACCTTACTTATTGATTTCAATAAGGAAGGACTTATGTTCGAACTCCATCCCAAACAAATTGGCATAATTAGTACTCTGTTTTACTCTAATTAAATTAAACTAGTTCTTTTACGCGCTTTGCGCGAATGGAATAATGTCCAATGATTATTTTTAAATAAGTATTTCAAAGTATATCAATGCAATATTATATGGGAGATGTTCATGCATAGGTAAATAAATATTGAATTTGTTTATTTAAATCAGTAATTTAAAGTATATAAGTGCAAGATAATATATAAGAGATGGATTATATTGTCACTAAAATAAATGTTTGCAACTTTGTAAAACGCTAGTCTAAAAACGATAGTCTAAATAAATACTACTTTTGGTTTAAATTTCTCTAATTCTTCTTAATTCTCTTTTGGGTAGCATTATCATTGTCTTCATCTTTAGTACATGTCCTCTCTTTTTTTTTTATTGGTAGTGTGTCATGTGCAATTGAGTTACTGGTGGTAGCATAGATGGATTCATCTTGCAATGAGATTACGGTGTATGAAGCTTTAGATTTGCTTTGTTATGTATATGATGAGATCTTAGTTGTACTATTAACTCTTTTATCTTACAAGCAGCTATTGATATTTGGTAGTGGTAGTTTTTTCCCTACATATTTCCTGCGTTGTGAGATGTGTGTCGTAGGTTATCATGTGAAAGTACTGAACAAAATATTAATATTTATTATATTTGTATAAAATACTTGGTAAATAAATATATATAACATATTTTATATTATAAATTTGATATTTAATTACAAGATAATGTAAAAGAAGACAATGAAGAGTGTAGTGAATATAATAAATTAATAAATTTGAAGGTAATGAATCTTTGAATTGTAGAAAATAAAGATAATATAACTATTGAAATTATATCTCTTTTTAAATTTTTTATAATGAATAATTTTTTTAAATAAAGACATTATAGACATCTCATTCTAAATTAATTAAGTATTATTTTTTGTTGTAACTGTACTACTAATTTATTTAATTTAATAAGAGTAATAAAGTGGCGTACATACTTTTCATCAACAATAATGAAATCATTGATTTTTATTTTTATTTTTTTATTTTTTTTTTACATTCATTGTTGAGACAAATTGTTTTGAGAGTTTGTCAATGACAATTGTTACAATTCCTGTCAATTGAGGATGATAATAAATAATTCAAAATATATAGCTACAATAGATAGATATTGTTATAATGATTTAGTAAAAATTAACTTACAAATTTCTTTAGAAGTCTTCATATATTGATAAAATTCTGATGTGTAAACTTGTTCAATTGGAGCCAGTGGGATGTCAACATTGTCAATTCTTTGAAAAATGGTCCTACCGTTTTAGAGTCCGATGTAATTGTATTTATAATCAACAACTTTGTAGTACGTCTGACAATGATGTAAGAACAATTTTTTCCGATAAAAAAAATAATAGTATAATATTTGTAAAGCAATGTACAATTGTATCATTCTAAAAATACATACAAAAAATAGTAATACCATAACGACCTAAATCATACCAATAATGCAAAAGTATAATTGAAATATTAAGTTTTGTTCTGATCTAAATAATCAAAAGAAGATTAATTAAATGAAAAAAAACTTAACCTAAATTTGTTTTTTTTTTTTTTCTTTAAATGCATAGAAATCAAATGATTTCTAAAGTTCTTGATTTATAATCTTTGATACTTAACTTTGAATGTTATGTATTTAAAATCTTTGATGCTTAACTTTTAATACATTTTAACATGTTATAGTATATGTTTAACAATTATGCCAACTCTAATTGGGATGACTGATGAGGTTCGAACCTAATACATTTCTTATAGAAATTAATTAGTAAATTAAAAATAATAAATAGTTAATGAAATATTTCGTTACTCAAGTACAGTTTATACTAACGAAATTTAAGTTATTTAAGGGAAGAAAATAATATAATAGAGGTAAATAAGAAAAATTATTAAAAAAAATTAAAATCAAAATAATATGAACCATTCATTTTAAGAAACAATACTATTGACATTTTTTTTTGTTCTAATTAAGGGTGGTAGGGAATATCCCGACCGACATAGCTTCACCACGACCGAGAAGCCTTTGTCTTTTTCTCTTTGTCTTTGCAGGTAACAGGTCGGGCTCCTTGAGAAGAACCCGGTCGCGGGCCGACCGGGAGTTGCCCGAGCGACGGTGTCCACCGCCGAGCGGTAGCCCTTTGGCGAGAGAGCTAACGAAAGACACGTGGCGATTCTCTACGACGACAGACAGGGCACCCGGAAGGACGACACGTGGTGGCTACGTGGAGGACATGCCGAACGGCTGGAATCCTGTCCCCGGCATAGCGGCTATAAATACCCACAGTAGCTACAGTGTGGGGGACTTTTGGACGATCGATAGGTTGTTGTTAGAGAATCCCGACCGCAGTCAGTCGGTACTCAGAGCAACCAAGTAGATTGTACTTAGGGCCTTTACCGTGATCAATAAAGACATTTACTTGCTTTATTTGGTCTCGGCTTATTTCATATTGCTTACGTATAATTAGCAGTATCATTTTGGCGCCGTCTGTGGGGACCCGTGCAAGAAACCAACGTCTTGACGAGCACCCGATCACTATATCGACATGTATCCGTGGGCACACAACAACTTCGCCGACGACCAGGCGGATGCGGCGAGCTCCTCCGACCACTACGCTACCCAACAGCAGGGTCAGACGATGGACCTCAACCTCAACCTCTCACCACCGCATCCATCAAATGCATACCCGGCCGCACAACAGCCGGTGAATTACATACAACCGGGGTACCCAACACCCGGTCTGCCATACCAGCAGCAGCCGATGATGTATCCCGCCCAGTATCCATACCCGGTCCCACCTCCGCCGTATGGGTATTGGCCAGGCCAACCGATGTGCTACACTCTCCCGGTTGGTTATCCACCATATACGCCCGCTTATACAGCTCCAGCCGCCGCCCCTCCAGTACAACCGACCGCACAGGTAGAGCCGCAGCGTCAGTCCGCATCCCGGGCTCGACGCTCGGCTCATTCGCGGTTGGGGTCGGGGGGTGCTGATGCGATGGAGGTACCAGCTCAGGCCGTCCAAGCGGAGGACCCTGAAGAAGTTGCCCGAGCGGTAGCTTTTGATCGTCTTCGACCGGAAATGCGCCAGCGTTTGGGACCCCAAGACCCGAACCGCGGGCAAGAAGACGTATAGATGCAGGAGGCTAGCCAGGAGGCTTCATCTGGGTATAGCGGGTCGAGATCTCACCGACGGCGACGCGCTCGGGATACAGCCCAAGCCGCTCAAGCCGCCGAGCTCAACGAAACCCGAGGATTACTATATAACCTCCAGGCGGAAGTTGCGCAGCTCAGGAATGCGTACCCTGCAACACCCCCGGTCAACCAATCGACCCTGCACCAGACGCCTTTCACGGCAGCGGTAATGGCCCAGCCTTACCCGTTGGACTTAAAGGTCTCTGGAGAGAAGAGTTATGACGGACGGGCAGATCCTGAGGCCCATGTGAATGATTTTTTTAGCAACATGATGCTGAAGGGCGTTTCGGACGCCGTGATGTGCAGGGCCTTCTACTCGACCCTCACCGGTCGGGCGGCAGAGTGGTTCCGTACCCTGCAACCGGGGTCGATCGATAAATTTGAGACCCTGGCGATCAAATTTGTGAGGAAGTTCATCACTTCCAAAGTGGTGAGGAAGTCCTACATGTATCTCGAGAAGGCCAAGCAATTAGAAGGGGAAAGCTTGACCGATTTCCTCATCAAATGGAAAGCGGCGGTCGGGGAGGTCGAGCCAATGGACGATGCGACCGCCACCCACATGCTTCACATATCTCTCCGGGCGGGGCATTTGTATCAGGACTTCATCCTACACCCCCCGACCAGTTACGAGGAGGCCCTTCGGAGGGTCACAGATTACGCCAACGCCGGCGAGGCGAACGCCGTAAAGCGCTTGCAGGAGGTCGGCTCTTCGTCCCGTAAACCGGGGAGCATCGGTCGGGAGATGACAATCCCCGATCCCGCACCAGGCCTGGCGAGTTTACGGCCTTGAACCGATCCGCAGCGGAGGCCATGCAATACGCCCAGTCCTGCAATCTCATCAAACTCCCCCATCCCGATCGAGACGGCCCTGACAAGAGTAAGCACTGTGCTTACCATCGATGCGCCGGGCATGACACCGAGGAGTGTACCCACTTGCGCCAATTGCTGGAAGATCTGCTCAACCTGGGAAAATTGGACAAGTGTGTGGGGAAGAGAGAGGACAACAAGAAGAATGCCGATCGGAGGGATCATAGGCGTTCTCATCACCGCTCCGATCGGTCAGGTCAGGACCGAAGAGACGACCGAAGGGACGATCGTCATGATGACCGACGGGACCCTGACCCTCCGTCCGGTAGCCGCCCGTCCGGAAAGCCTACCATCCACGTCATTTTTGGTGGGCTGGAAGATGCTTCCCGACCGCGGACTAACTGCCCGGTCGCAATAGTGGATTCCCGGGAGACCGGGAAGAGGCAGAAGATGGAACCCATAACCTTCACCCTCGAGGACCAACCTACCAACAGCGACCACGGCATGGAGGCGCTCGTAGTCACGATTGACGTTAAGGGGACAGACGTCCAGAGGGTTATGGTTGACACGGGCAGCAGTGTGAACGTCCTATACTTGGACGTGTTTGAGAAGCTTGGCCTCGACAGGAAGGAGCTGACTCCGGTCGGTGTACCACTGTCAGGATTTACCGGGGCTCTCATTTACCCCGAGGGAAAGATAACGCTCCCGGTAGAGATCGGCACCCCTCCTAAATCGATCAAGACGGAGCTGGAATTTGTTGTGGTCAACCTCCATTGCGTCCACAACATTATCTTGGGCCGACCCGCCATTATGAAGATCGGTGGGATAATCTCTATGCCCCACCTGTGCATGAAATTCCCCACCCCTAATGGGGTCGGCGTGGTCCGTGGCGATGTCCAATCCGCCCGGAAGTGTTACACCCGAGCGGTCGACAGACGTGACTCCGGTCCATCTTCCCGGGTGAACACCATAGCCAAAGAGGAGGCTAAGGAACGGAAGGAGCAGCCTGAGCCTTCCGAGGAAATAGAAGAAGTTCCCCTATCTGAGGATCGCCCGGATAGGAGGATCAAGATTGGCCGAGCCCTCACCCCTGAGCTTCGAGCGGAAGTTTTGGCCATACTCCGGGAGTATGCTGATATCTTTGCGTGGGGGCCCGAGGACATGCCCGGAATCGATCGGTCGGTCATCTGTCACAAGTTAGCCGTCGATCCCGCAGCAAAGCCGGTCGTGCAGAAGACACGACACCTTTCCTCCGATCGCCGCGAGTTTGTCAGAGAAGAAGTCAAAAAGATGGCGGCGATCGAGCACATCCGTCCGGTAGTCTATCCCGAGTGGGTGGCAAATATCGTTCTTGTTCCTAAGCCCCCAGCATGGAGGATGTGCATCGATTTTACGGACCTCAACAAGGCCTGTCCGCTCGACCCGTATCCTCTACCGAGCATTCACCAGATGGTCGACGAGACGGCCGGGGCCGAATTAATGAGCTTCATGGATGCCTTCAAGGGGTACCATCAGATCATGATGCACCATGAAGACGAGAGCAAGACAGCCTTCGTGACCCCGGATGGGCTGTATTGTTACCGAGTGATGCCGTTCGGCCTGCGGAACGCAGGAGCGACCTACCAGAGGATGGTCAACATGCTCTTTGCCGATCTATTGGGCCGAACGATGGAAGCTTACATCGATGACATGCTGGTCAAGAGTCGGAACCGATCCGACCACACTCGGGACCTCCGGGAGTGCTTCCAGATCATGAGGAAGTACCAGTTGCGGCTGAACCCGACCAAGTGCACATTCGCGGTTCAGACCGGCAAGTTCCTCGGCTATATGATGACCAAAAGAGGAATTGAGCCTAACCCGGCCAAAGTAAAAGCGATTCTGGACATGCAGCCACCTTCCACCGTTCGGGAAGTCCAGCAATTGACCGGTCGGTTGGCAGCCCTCAGCCGGTTCCTCTCTAAGCTAGCCGAGCGCGCTTTACCTTTCTTCAAGGTATTGCGGAAGGTTAATGGATTCGTCTGGGACGAAGAGTGTCGAGCGGCTTTTGACGAGCTGAAGGAATATCTCATGTCACCGATCGTGCTCTCAAAGCCCGAGCTCGGAGAAGAGCTAGACGTGTACCTCGCCGTCTCCGATCGTGCAGTAAGCGCAGTGTTGTGCCGAACCGATCCGGAAGGGGTCCAGCGACCGGTGTACTATGTAAGCCACGCGCTACATGGTCCCGAGCTCCGGTACTCCCGGCTAGAGAAGGTCGTCTACGCCTTATACATTGCCGCGAAGAAGTTGGCTCCCTATTTCCAAGGTCGAGCAATTCGCGTGTTGACCGATCAGCCGATCGGGCCAGTCCTCCGAACTGCTTCATCATCAGGCCGCCTAGTCAAATGGGCGTTAATGTTGACCCAGTACGCGATCGAATACCGACCAAGACCGGCTATTAAAGGTCAAGCTCTTGCGGACTTCTTGGTTGAGTGCACCGCCCGGGATACTCGGCCTCCTGAGGTCGCGGATCCCGAGGCTGAGTGGTGGTCGCTGGCTACAGATGGGTCAAGTAGCAAGAAAGGGGCAGGAGGAGGAGTGGTGGTCACGAGCCCGGAAGGATTCAAGGTCTATTTTGCTCTCATGTACCAGTTCCACTCGACCAACAACGAAGCCGAGTACGAAGCGTTCGTTAACGGCTTACAGTGCGCTCGGGACTTGGGGGCTGAGTACATCCGAGCTCAAACAGATTCCGCGCTTGTGGTCGGGCAAGTTCTCGGGGATTATGAAGTCAATGGAGAGCGTCTGCAGCTTTACCGAGATCTTGCCATGGAGAAGCTTGCTCAGTTCCGGGGGTATACCGTCCGACACATACCCCGATTGGATAACGCCGATGCAGATATCCTATCCAAATTAGCTCAAGACGCCCCGGAACACATGTCGAAGATAGCTCGGATTTTGGTGATCCCGAGACACAGCATTCACCGTCTACCGGTCAATCCCATCCAACCGGTAGATGACAATTGGATCACCGATCTGAAAGAGTACCTCGAGCACGGTCGCCTTCCAGACGACCCACAGCGTGCTCGAAAGGCCAAGCTAAGAGCCCCAAGGTTCCAAGTCTTGGACGGTCGTCTATATCGGCGATCGTATGGAGGCCCCCTCATGCGTTGCTTGACCGCATTTGAGGCTGATTTGGTTATGAAGGAACTGCACTCGGGAATTTGCTCTTCGCATCAAGGAGGCCGATCCCTAGCCCGTCGTATCATGCTGATCGGGTACTATTGGCCGTCCCTCCAGCTGGACTGTGAAAAGTTAGCTCGGGAATGTGAGACGTGCCAACTGTACGCCCGAATGCCTGGACGACCGGCAACCTTCTATCAACCGGTCACGACCGCAATTCCCTTCGCCAGATGGGGGGTAGACATCTTGGGCCCCTTCCCTCAGCTCTCTGGTCGGAGAAAGTTCGTGATCGTCGCCATTGATTACTTCTCCAAGTGGATAGAAGCCGAGCCCTTAGCTACGATCACCTCTCAGCAATGTGCTCGTTTTCTTTGGCGCAATGTGGTTTCCCGCTTTGGCGTGCCCGTACACCTCATCAGCGACAATGGCCGCCAATTCGTAAGCCAATACTTCCAGAACTTTTTGGCCACGATCGGGACAACTCACGTCCGGTCGTCGGTGGCTTACCCGCAGGGAAACGGTCAAGTGGAGAACGCGAACCGGACGATTTTGGAAGGTCTGAAAAAGAAGTTACACTCGGCTGGTCGTAGTTGGGCCGATGAGTTGCCATATGTCTTATGGACTTATCGGACGACCCCGAGGGAAGCTACTTTGGAGACCCCTTTCGCCCTGGTTTATGGAGCTGAAGCCCGACTCCCGATCGAGGCTTGGATCCCGACTGATCGAGAAAGAACCTACAATGTGGAGGAGAATGAGCATGCGATGGCCGTAGACCTCGATGCGGTCGAAGAAAAAAGAGAGCTAGCCGCTCGGCGCATGGCCGAGTATCAGAAGCGCATTAAGAGTTCTAAAGATGTTCGGGTCAACCCTCGTTATTTTCAGGTTGGAGATTATGTTCTACGACGAAGGGAAGCCAGTCAACCTTTGGAGGGCGGAAAGCTAGCTCAAAACTGGGAGGGGCCGTACATCATCAGCGCGATCATACGGCCGGGTACATACCGACTGGAGACGACAACTGGTCGGGTAATCGAGGGGACTTGGAATTCCGAGCACCTCGTTATGTTTAGGCATTGAGCATCTGTTTTGTAATCTTTGGACGAAGAGGGGGCTCGACCTGCGTGTAGGTCCCGGTCGTCGTTTGTAATTAAATTCCTATGTTTGTACATATTTACTTAACCGCCTGCGAGCGGGAAGGATTAATGTATATACGATCGGTGATTGCTCGACCGTTTGCACACGGCGGCCCGATCGGTTATTTTCTATACCTTCAGTGCATGCAGGTCAACTTATCTTCAACCTACACCGACCGGGCGAATCTATCGACCGGTCAGATGCGCTCCACATCGGCGGACATTCGAGTCACGCCATTGATCGGGGAAGCCAGGAGCTCTCAGCATAATTCCCCGATCTGTCCAACTTCTGTCCACTATCGCACCCACTCGTGCCTCGAGGGCACAATAGTGTGGGGCTGGGATAAATGAAGTGTTGATAGGCCCATATCGCTCAGTATATCCTGACCGTGGGGCTTACTTTCTTTTCGGAAAATTCGTCAAGACCTGGAGACCGGGTAAACTTGGTCGGGTAGGTCAATATTATGACGAATTTACTTTCAAAAAATCGTCAAGGCCGGGAGATCGGGTAAACTCGATCGGATTGGCCAATTTTACGACGAACATCAGATGTGCGACCAAGACCGGGCCTTAGGTCGGGCGTTAGCAGGGTCGAGTATTGCAAGACCGGGCCTGAAGGCCGGGCGGTCGAGCGATGGAGATCAGTGTGTGCTCGAAGACGAAAGGGATAAGTTGGACAAAAAAATTTTTAATCAGCAAAAGCGCCCGGTACAAAATTCGGGACCGGGCTCCCGATCAGTATCCCTTTACAAAAAGACAGAAGCTTATCCCTACTTCTTCGCTTCCCGAGCTCCAGCAGCTTCCTGAGCTCCGGCAGCTTCCTTCTCGCTCGCGGCGGCCGCAGAAGACCCGCCTTGCTCAGCTGTCTTCTCTTTGGGGCTGAAGGGAGAAGGACCGGGATCAGCCAAGTCCGGGGGCAGCGTCGAGAGAACCAGCTGAAGGTCCTCCCCCTTGAGAGCCTGCTCCATCCGGGTACGGGCCCGCTCGAGCATCTTCCGTTGCCCGGCCTTGAAGGCCCACCGCCCGAACGAGAGGATCAGATCCTCCCCGACCTTGGTCCCCCGGGCTGCTGTGAGGAAGGCTGAGCCCGAGTCGTTGTCTTTGAAGACCGCTTGCGCCAACTCGCTCGGGTTACCAAGCTGAGCCTTCAGCTGTTTGGCCTCCTCGATTGCCCGATGGGCAACCTTCTCCGCCAGGGCCCGGTCCTCGTCGCTCTTTTTTAAGGCCTTTTGAGCCTTCTCGAGCTCGGCTTGGAGCTCTTTAACCTCCAGAAGGCGACGGGCGGCCGTCTTCTTGTGGTGGTCGGCCTCCTCGGCCAGCATGGCCCGACCCTGTAATAGTTGGGCCGCTCGGGAGATCTGCAAAGGCAAAAACAGTCGGGGTTAGCCCGGTCGAAGGCACTTGCACAAAAGATGGATAGCTAAAGAAGGCTTACCTCGGCCAGATCATAGCCGATCCTCTCGGCTACCTGTGTGGGGGTCATCTTCCCCAGATCTTCTTTGGCCCGCCCCGCATTGCCAATATGGACGAAGCGTCCCTTTCTCGCCCGACCGAAGGGCTCGGGCTGCGTTGTTCACGGCGGCGTTTCATGCCGCCCACCTCCCTCACGCCCTGCTCGGGCACCTTCTCTTTTCCCCGGGCAACTTCCACCCGGGTGATCAGGACGTCGGAGGGCTCGACAATAAAGCCCTCGCCCGTCGTCACGGTCGAGGTACTTAGTGGTCGGGCCGAGGGAATCTCCTTTTCCCCGGCGGGCTTCGCCTTCGCCTTTTTCTTGCCACCAAGGGAGATCTTGGCGGGCGAGGGAAGGGGGGCATCTTCGTCACCGAACTCTGCCATAGCTGCAAACAAAGAAATCAAGTTAGTGTGATCGAGGCATAAAGTTAAGTCGGGAGGGTTAGCTCGAGTTAAAACCTTTCTTCGTTCGCCTCGACGGTTTGGCGACCGTCACGCCCATCGGCACGGGCAGATATTTCTCCTGTAGCTCGTATGTAGGGGGCGGGAGATTAGCCGCCTCGAGACTCTCGGCCGTTCGGAAGATTGTATACTCGTGCAGCTCGCTCGAGATCCGACTGACCGTCTCCCTGAGCGCTTGCGTCTCGTCTGGCACCACTTGTTTCTGAAAGTGGGTGCTCCAAGCGCGGTCAACCGGGAGAATCCAGGGGTCGTATTTGAGGGAGAAAATCCTATTCTTCCACCCCTTGTTGTTCCCGGGCAGGCCTCTGATTGTGCACATGTCGGCTCGGGACTGTAGCATCAAGAACCCGCCCCCGTAGCTGCCCGGGAGAATTTTGACTTGGTAGATGAAGTTGAACAGCTCCATCGTGCAGGCGGCTTCATGCCGAGCGCATATCTGCGGAAAGCAGGCGATAATCCGGTGCGCATTGGGGCAAATCTGGGCCGGGACGACCCGGTAGTAGGCCAAGAAGGCGTTCAGGAGGGGGGTGAAGGGAATGGCGATCGGGGCCATCAGGGAGTCGTAATGCATCCCGATCCATTTGCCCCGATGCCGATCGATGACATTCCCTAACTTCCGGCTCGTATCAAATTCCACCCGACCTGCGAGCCTTTCAGCAATCCTAGCCGCTTCGCCTGTGGTCAATCGGCTCATTTGTTGTTCGACATTCTCGCTGTTCAAGAATTCGAACTCCGTTGCGGCTGGTGCGGCCGGCCCGGCCGTGTTTTCCTCGACTTGCTCGGGGGTGTTTTCCCGGTCGCTTCCTCGAGCAACGGCTCCCGGGTGGTCCCCAACCACCCGGGTTGGCGTGTCCTTAGCACCTTCGATCGATGAACCCCGTCTGCCTGACGAGGGTCCTTCTTCTTCCTCTTCTCCGGAGCTCCCCGATCCGCTTGAGCTGGAACTCGATGACCCGGAGGAGCTCGACGCGTCGTTTTGTTCAGAAGCCCGCTCGGGGCCTGGCGCCGGTCGGTGAATGGCCTCGGGAGAGTAGGACATGATGTCCACTTCCTCGTCGCTGAGGTACTCGACCTCCTCGTCGTAGTCCGCGATCGAGGCATTTTGGCTGTCAGAGTCCGTCATTTCGATCTACCTAAAGGTCGGTCGGGGTTAGTAAAGGACTTGAGGCGTCCGGGACAGTTAGTTGACCTAACGATTCTACTTATAAATGAAAGCGTAAAGTAAAAGAAGGGTTGAGAACTTACCGAATGGAAGAACTTTGTGAATGAAAGCTTGAAGTCTTTTAGCTCGACTGCCTCGCTAAGGTGCTCTGCTCGGGGCTCTCTGAGGGTACCGACTGAAGCAAAAGAGTGAGGAAAGTTCAAATGAGGGCCTCAAGGGCCTATTTATAGGAGAGCATTTAGGCGGGAAAGTCGTCCACTTGCGCGACACGACCAGCGCTGATTCCGAGGCAACGGTTGCAGTCGCAGAGGCCGGCAGTGGCCGACACGTGGCGGAGAAGGGAATGACAACTGGCCGGTCGGTTTAGCGGCCGACGGTTGGGCTTCTTCATCCCGGCCCATTTTTTCCCGGACGATCAAAAAGGCCCGGGCTGGGGGGCTCTTGGTAGGGAATATCCCGACCGACATAGCTTCACCACGACCGAGAAGCCTTTGTCTTTTTCTCTTTGTCTTTGCAGGTAACAGGTCGGGCTCCTTGAGAAGAACCCGGTCGCGGGCCGACCGGGAGTTGCCCGAGCGACGGTGTCCACCGCCGAGCGGTAGCCCTTTGGCGAGAGAGCTAACGAAAGACACGTGGCGATTCTCTACGACGACAGACAGGGCACCCGGAAGGACGACACGTGGTGGCTACGTGGAGGACATGCCGAACGGCTGGAATCCTGTCCCCGGCATAGCGGCTATAAATACCCACAGTAGCTACAGTGTGGGGGACTTTTGGACGATCGATAGGTTGTTGTTAGAGAATCCCGACCGCAGTCAGTCGGTACTCAGAGCAACCAAGTAAATTGTACTTAGGGCCTTTACCGTGATCAATAAAGACATTTACTTGCTTTATTTGGTCTCGGCTTATTTCATATTGCTTACGTATAATTAGCAGTATCAAAGGGCATAACATTATTGACTCTTATTGTTATTGTAGATTTAATTACCACATTTTAACTTAGATTGCTTGTACAACTACAGTACTACCTGAAGTGCTCTTTAAGTTTTCATTAATTTCCAATATAATGTGCAGGTTACATTATATTACTGAAACCTAGGTGGGGGCTCCAGATCCAAAGTTTATGCTACATAAGAGGAGTCAAGCCCATGTGCACAAAAATCAATAGTTATTGCGTGGGTGGTTGTGTGGGCAAATTATGCTATGTATGGCACACAGATGTAAAAATGATGTCGTTTTGACTAAAAACGTGCGTCTCACTTAAAAAAAAAAAAAATTTGATTCTCGGCAACAGCATTATGTTGTACATAATTTGAACTACATATCCAGAATCAATGAATTAAAATTCAGAATCACTGAACTAAAAATTCAAAATCACTGAACTAAAAATTCAGAATCACTGAACTAAAAATCCAGAATGAATAACTAAAAATACAGAATGAATGAACTAAATATCCATAATGAATGAACTAAATATCCAGCATGAATGAAAAAAAAAAAACAGTTTCGATTTTCGTCTAAATATCCAGAATGAATGAACTAAAAATCCAGAATGAATGAACAACATAATGCTGTTGAGGTGAATCGAAACTGATTTTTTTTAAGTGGGACGCGCGTTTTTAGTCAAAACGACGTCATTTTTGCAACCGTGTGCACTATGTATGGTGCACACGGTTGCACAACATAACGATTGGGTTGTGTCGACCACGGTTAAAAAACGACGTAGTTTTGTGTAATTTTTTTCCTGCAAAACATACATTTTTATAACTTATAATTTACATTATTTTAAAGTAACATAATGTATATTATTCTAACTCATAAAATACATTATATCGCCCTAGAAGTTTAATTAATCTTACACATAATGTACATAATTCTAATATATAAATTAAGTATATTAATTTAACACATAATGCATATTATTCTAACTCATAAAATACATTATCTCGCATTAGAAGTTTCATTAATCTTACACATAATGTACATTATTCTAATATATAAATTAAGTATATTAATCTAACACATAAAGCATATTATTCTAACTCATAAAATTTAACAACATCATTTTGGATCATGGTCCACACACAACCGTGTAATATAATTTGCCCACAGAAATGGACAGTGGACTGCTCTTGTGGTTTATATGAATCTATGATACAAAGTAAACAAAAACTTTGACTCCTAATAACTCAAGAATATGTAAACTAGCTACTTCACTAGTCAAAATTCATCATCTTCTCGCTTTATATTCTGTCAAAAACACTATTCAACATATACATATGAAAAACTAACAAACAAACAAACCAACCTTCAAACACTACCCATGTATAAATATACATACATAAACCACATCTATCTCATCATCAAAGTTTTCAAGAACATATAATCAAGATATTCTGCAATGGGCAATGACAAGATGATGAAGAAGCAGAGCAAGTTGAGGCAATATATCGGCGCCCCGAAGAGGTTTCTAAGCAAGGCCAGAGACTTTTATGTTGATAGCATGGTTAGCCTGGATGGAAAGCTTGCCAACAATAACATGATGCTCCCAATATCTCCACAGATCTCCCAAACATTGCCCGAAAACTTGGGATCGAACAACAAAACTGCGACCAACGACAACCTGGTAGCGCTGTGTAGATCATCGACGACGAGGAGGAGAAGCAGTAAACATGGGGACAATAACAATAAGCCTTCTTCTAATGGGAAGAAGGTCCGGTTTGAAGGAATGAACAAAAGTTACAGTAGTGTTGGACTGGGAAGGATTGACACCATTGATGAGGACAAGCCTTATGAATGTGATGAAGATCATAGTATCATGTTTGCAAGAAGCAGAAGCCATGCTGTTACCCGCAGAAATGCTGCTTAATTATATATCTATATATATTATTATCTTAAGTAGAGATCAATTCACTACACACAATTTTTTGTATTTTTTTTAATGTATGTTGTGCCAAATGCCGCCGGTTTTGTTGTTTCTTGGTTCTAATATACGTGATTATAATTGTAAATTTAATTTGTTGCCATTCACATTTTTATTTGTACCAAAAGCACACATATTTCAGTAATTATTAGTATTGCCTTATACTCCTATAGAAATCGAAATAGTGTTGATAGAGTAAATTAACTCAGGCAATAAGGCCTGACCGAGGCTTGAACTCGTAATAATCTTTCAAATGGAAGTCCAACCCGGGTACCATTAGACCACATAGTCTTGGTAAATCAAGTAATCTAATTAAACATAAGGATCAAAGAATGTAAACGACAAGTGGAGTGTTTGGGAAAGACAATGAGATCACAAACTTTGTATTAATTGCTCAAAGATTATAAGACTAATGTTTTAATAGGACAAGATCCATATCATGTCTAAACAAGACATGTAAACAACTTTTTATACAAGTTGCATTCAAGCAACGCCATGCTTGATCTGGGCGTCCTTCGAGCATAGAAGTAGTTAAAATGGCCAAGACCTCCCCAACTTGAGTGGACCCACCTTGGCCGACCTTGAGGTCGATGGCCGTGGCTTCTATGTCCTAGGTCATGTCCACACCGTGCCCTTTGGGATGGCCCAATGTATCAATCATCAGCCCCCACTCCCTAAGTTGCAAGGTTTTGATGGCGAAAGGGGGTAGTCAAGTATGAGTTTCGTTGATCCACTAAGGTTATCATAACATGAACAATGGAGTGAATGAGCTCTAGCTCAACTCTTTGCCTAATCTTCACATTTACTCTCGTTGATCACAAGAGAAATGAGCTTGACATTATAATGGTATAGGTCAACTTCTCATACTACCACTTGAGTATGTGAGGAAATGATTCGGGCCAACCTTGACCTATTTTCGGGTGAGGCGAGCCAACCTTATCATCACATTTCTTATCAAATGTGCACGGGAGTGAACCAGGCCTCTACCTTTGAATGTGGGATGGGTAGACCTTGACATCACACCTCTTCTTAAGTAAGTGGTGGGGGGGGGGGGGGGGTGAGATGAGGTTGACTCTAGAATCAAACCTTTCGACGAGTATTGAGCTTGACTGCATGCCATGAAACGAGCCCCCGATTGACTGATCTTTGGCTATCAATTCCTCGCATGGGATGTAAGTTGGCCAACTTGAGCTTGTGTTTCACTTTATGCATGAATGAAGCAACCCTAATGTTAGACCCCTTTTTTGGGATATGCTAGGGCTAAGATTAGCTTATTGGTGATCGACTTGCTTGAATATCGGGTGTGCCGACTCTAGCTCCTGCTTTGATCATGTGTTTGAACTTTTAGACTTCTTTCCTCTTCATTTAATCTTAAGTTCCCCCTTGTAGGTGAGATAGTGTATCCAACTTGCTTCCTCAACATGAATAAAATGGTTTCGGGGTCTTACGTTCGAACTCATTGTCCTTAGTTTGAACTCAATACCATGTTCCACCGACTATTAACTTCCCATTAGCGAAGGTCGACCCAAAGTTTTCTTGGACTATCCAATTCGTTCGGCTAACTCATCGCTGCCAACAATCCCACCTTGGCATGTCTTTGTACCATTGTGATGCATAACCTCGGGTAGGCACAAACTTGACTATGTGTCGCCCTAGGTTTTTTGCTAAGCTTGGCATCGACGAATGATGAGCTCGATAAGGCTTGGCTTTTTTACACCTTAGTGTCATGATTATTGGTTTATGTAGTCGGCCTTGGAGCTTGTGATTTTGATGAAATGTGCAGGCTTCGATATGGACTTGGCGGGGTGTGCATCTTTTAATCATCTCAAGCTTGGCTAGAAGTGAACCTTGGTAAGCCCAGGCCCATGAGCTCATGTTTAGCCAAACATATTCGTGATCAAACTCAACTAAGTACTCTTGTACTCATACTCAAATAGGTCTTGTATATATAATGGTATTCTCTTAGAGCTTGCTATGCCATCGGCAACATATGAACTTCGCGACATAAGGTTTTGATTCACCTCGAGCCTGACAAACATCTAATTTGGAAAGGCATGGTCATTAAGTATCCTTGGACTCAAAGTTGGTGGGGAACGAGCTCGGTAGGGCAGAAAAAACATTCAACACCTTATCGTTTAGCTTCAGGAAAACACACAACCCCTGTTATCCAAGCTCAGCCACAAGCAAACTTGACATGTGTTAACACTATGGATTCCTCACCTTGCCCATGCTCGGCAAGTAGGACCTTCCAAGTAAAATGGTCTCGACTAAGGTGTTGACCTTGGCCAAAAGAATTCATCTGTTTGACATTAGACAATGTAGGACCTTATATTACTCATAGGAAAGACTTTTATGTTCGACATTAGGCAAGGTTGGACCTCATAGTGCCCCTAAGAATATCTTAATTTTTTCTTTGCTAAAGCATTTAGTTTAGTCAAGAACAAGCTCTTGCATTTTGTGTTAGACGATATCAAACCTCGTAATACCCCCAGGAAAACCTTAGGTTTTTCTTGGCTAAGGCATTGACTACAACCAAGAACAAAGTTGGACCTCGTAATACCCCTCGATAAAACTTAGCTTTTTCTTGGATAAGGCATTGACCTTAGTAAAAAACAAGCTCTTCCATTCGACATTAGGCGAGGTTGGACCTCGTAATGCCCATAGGTAAAGTTTAGCTTTTTCTTGGCTAAGGCATTGACCTTTCCAAGTAACAAGCTTTTTCGTTCGACATTAAGTGATGTTGGAACTTGTAACGCCCTTAGGGAAACTTTTCGGTTCGGCATTAAGCTAGGTTAAACCTCTTAATGCCCTAGGAAAAGGTTAGATATTTCATGGCTAAGGTATTGACCTTAGACAAGAACAAGTTCTTCTATACGTCGTTAGGTGAGGTTGGGCCCCGTAGTGTCCCTAGAGAAAACTTTTCTATTTAGCATTAGATGAGGTCAGACTTTTTAATGCCCCTAGGAAAATCTTAGTTGTTTCTTGACTAAAGCAATGACCTCGCCTAAGAACAAGCTCTTTTGTTCGGTGTTAGGTGAGGTCTGACCTTGTAACACCTCTAGGGAAAACTTTTCGGTTCGGCATTAGGCAAGGTCAAACCTCGTAATGCCCCTAGTAAAATATTAGTTTTTTCTTGGCAAAGGCATTGACATCGACCAAGAATAAGCTCTTCCATTCTGCTTAGGCGAGGTCAGACTTCATAAAACTCCTAGGGAAAAATTTTCATTTCGGTATTAGGAAAGGTCCGAACTTGTAATGCCCTTAGGAAAAACTTAGCTTTTTCTTGGCTAAGGCATTAACCTTGGCTAAAAAATTGTTATTTCATTCAATGTTAGGTGAAGTTCGACCTCATAACGCCCCTAAGGATAACTTTTTCATCTTGAATTAGTCGAGGTTAGACCATGTAGTGCTAGGAATAGTTGAAGTCAGGCCAAGGAGGTCGACACTTGGGGTCGGACTCCCCATTGTCCTTCAAAAATAGTAAAAAGAATTTGGGATATAGAGATTATTTTTGCAAACTAACTCTTAAAAAAACATGTGCTTGCCCACCTAGAGCTAGATAGTAGTCTCCCACCTAGAGTATGACCTCGAGATTGACTAACCACAATCATTGACTAACCACAATCCAACCTCGGGGGTGAGATTGGGCACTCTGAGTGAGTTGAGCCCCACTTCAGTGTGAGTTTGGCAATTCATGAGCTTAGCTTCCTATTACGAGGCAGGTCTTTTAATGTGAGCTTGGCAATTCATAACCTTAGCTTCCTGGAGCAAGGCAAGCCCTTTGACGTGAACCTAGTAATTCATGAACTTGAATTGATTTCTCAAAGTGAGAAGAGCCATTCGGTGCAAGTTCAAAATATCATGACCTCAATTTCTTAGAGGTAAGCCATTTAGTGCGAGCGAGGTAAGTCCTTCAATGTGAGCTCAATAATCATGAGCTCTGGCACAAGCAAGTTGGGTTTAACCATAAGCCTTGTGTTTAACCATAAGCCAAAGCAAGGTGAGCATATTGCCACAAAGAACACGATCTTGGCCATAAACTAAGGTGAGTTTGTTCTTTTAACATTCGGTGTTGGAAGATGTCGGAGCTGTCAACACCCTTACAGGGCGTTTGGTTGGAGGGATTTTAAATTCCCTTCCCACTTAATTCCCACATAATTCCAAAGGCCATTAAATTCCGTAGTTTGGTTGGAGGGAATTGCAATTCCATGGAATTGCAATTCCCCCATTTTCATGGAATTAAAATCCCATATCCCCCCCTGGTATTTTAATTCCTGGGAAAAAAAGATAGTGATGAGTCAAAATTACCCCTTCCTTTTTTAACCTAAAATTAATGTCTAACAACAATAATGGACATTTTTGACTTTATACTACTTATTCCCTTTCAATTCCCATGTATACCAAACAATGGAATTGAAATTCCCAGTAATTCTATTCCTATCAACCAAACACTGGAATTTAAATTCCCACTTTATTCCCATTAATTCAACTCCCATGGAATTACAATTCCTTTCCCACATAATTCCCCCCTCCAACCAAACGCCCTGTTAGGGAATTGAGGTCAGTATATGGGATAAGACCCTCGTTTACCCCCCCACCCCTCCTGAAAATTGTAAAATTCAAGCCTTTATTTTTACAAATGAAATTCTACATTGAAAGCATATATTTTGTGGTCAGACCACCACACAAAATACTTCTACTAGAAGATTTCTTTATTCGCCCCTAGTCCCGAGCCCAACCGTTCTTGTATTGGCACTCTGGTGCCTAATTAGTCCAAGGCGAATTTGGCTTGAGGCTGCATGGTTATCCTCCCAATCCCGTTGGCCTCAACTTGCATCATTTCTATCGTGATGAGCCGACCCCCGCGACGAGTTCACCCCAAGCTCGTTTTGAGTTTCCTCCACCATGCGAGGTCGATTCATTGGTATCACACTCGACCCACCAATGAACATGGTTGTGATTGCGGTTGGTTGTGTTGATGTGGCCCCTTTCAATGCCTTGACTATGGTGTTCATTCGAATGAGTGGCACTATATTTTGGATTCCTGCCACTTGGTTGTCGAGGACGGTGTTGGCTTGTTAGATCGCAATCTCCTTGGCTTGGATGATTTGGGTCAGCTAGATTATAGTTAGTGATGAGGCAATCAAAGTCTACTTCACACCTCAAAAAAAAAAAAAGAAAGAACTTGATAAAATTGAACCGAAAGCCAAAACGCACACCCATATATTTAATATTCATATTTTGCGTTTGTAATTTGGTATTTTTGCTTCTCATGAAAGAGCCACACTTGTGTGAGAAAATCCGTGAAACGGGTTGAATCTAAGATAATTGTTTGTTACTTATGATAGAAATCATAATACTTATCATAGAAAATTTAATACTAATTTAAAATAAATAAATTGTTACTTATAATCGATATTGTAATAATTATATGTGAAATTGTAATACTATTAGAGTAAAATGATTGTTACTAATAATAAATATTGCAATACTTATAATTAAAAATTGTGATACTTACAAAATGTAATTGTAATGTAAATATTATAATACTTATGAAAGAAATTGTAATACTTATTGACTTATTGTAGAAAATTTAATACCAATAAAATTGTAATACTTATTGTAGAAAATTTAATACCAAAGAAATTGTAATACTCATTGTAGAAAATTTAATACCAAATAAACTGTAATACTTATTGCAGAAAATTTAATACCAATTTGATTTAAAAATAAATCGTTACTTATGAAAGATATTGTAATACTTATATGTGAAATATTATAATATTATTTAAGGTAAAATTAATTATTAATAATGATAAATATTGTAATACATATAACTAAAATTTTGATACTTACATACATACCCAATTGTCTATAACCTCACATTTCTCACGAACAAGAATCTATGATACGGTCTTACACAAGTTTTTGTCCCCGAAAAAGATTGAATCAGTGTCAAGCACCTCTTTCTCTAAATAAAAGTTCATAAGTTGTATCCTCAATTTTTTAAATGTAAAAAATTCTCTTAAGAATTTTTAGATTCAATCTTTATTTCTTTTTGTTGTAAAATTTTATTATGAACATTATTCTGGTATTAATAACATGATTTCTAACAACTTAATATTTATGGAATGTTTTGTAATAACTGTCAAATATAAATTATATATACTTTATAATCTTGTATAGAATAGAACGATGAATAAGATGATCCTCCTGCCATCTCCATTTTTCCCCGTGTATTTCTTCTTCTCCTTACTCTTATTTCTTTAACACTTTTAATATTTTTGTAAAAAATTCTCTAAGAATTTTTAGATTCAATCTTTATTTCTTTTATATTAATATTTTTAACAACAGAGGGTCTAAGTGTTAACGTTTAAAATCTCAAGGGTCCATGTGAAATTATACCATAAATTGTTATTACAACGTTAAGTCAAAACCGACGAGGGAAGCAACCAATTCCATATCTACGTGTGGTGGATCCGCGACGAGGGAGATACTGAGATACCTCCAACTCTTACCAGGCTACGGAAAACTTCCATTCCTAGAGAGAGAGAGAATTTTGTTAGAGATCTAGAGTGAGAAGCGAGAGGGAGCTGACCCATTGCTAGAAAGAAGATGGGGTGCTCGTTCTCGGGGCTGAATGCTCTGTACGACGCCGTCAACGGCGGTGGTGACGTCTGGATCAATGATAACCGGTTCCGGATCGTCCGCCAGCTCGGCGAGGGTGGCTTCGCGTACGTCTACCTTGTGAAGGAGATCCTCGCCGACCCCGCCAAACCCGGAGTTTCCAAGAAATTCAAGGACCCTTCTCATGCCTCTGGTACGTTCTTATATTCTCACATTTTTAATTTCTCTTATTGTTAATGTGATTGCTCTGAATTTCCTAGCTGAATTGATGTTAAATTTGTTGGATTTCTTTTCGTTTGATTTTTTCCTGTGATCCTAGGATTCGTTTAGCATCTGATTTGTTATTAAATTGTTTGTGTGTGTGTGTTATGTTTTAGGTTAAATTGTTTATCTCTGTTACTCATAGTCTAATAGGCCGTAATTCGGTTAAGTTGATTCGATCTAGTTGGATGAAAGCCTTGATAGTGTTCTACGAGTATCACTCTGTCTTGCTGAGAGTGTCGGTGGGCGGACCTAAACTTAGGGTGTGTTTGGTTCACACTTGGGAATTGGAATCGGAACAAGAACCAAATACTTGTTAATGGTAATGGGTTTTGGTGAAAATATTTTGCACGTTTGGTGGTAGGATGGAATTGGAATGATTAGTAATATTGATGATGTTTGGATATGTATGACTCTACAGTGGGGATAAAGGTTTTAAAAATACAAAAACAAAAAATCATGACAATTAATCCTAATATAATGACATCCAAAGCACCAATATGAACGTAAAAAAATCAAAACAAAAATCTAAAAGCACTAATCCAAACTTAAAAATCAAATTACCAATAAGATGGAATGCTACCCGTTTTAAATTAGGGAATGGAGTTTTTAATTGAAGGGTTTATCAAATCCCATAGTTGTGTTTCAAAAAGTTGTCAACCAAACACTAACTATGATTTTGATTCCTATTCCTGGTGTGAAAATTCATGAACCAAACACACCTTTAGATCTCAGTAATGTTAGAAGGTGGGGCCTATTAAATTTTGGCTTTGCGCTACTCCCTTCACTGGCTGCTTTTCTTTATTCTTTGGCAATGAATCACTGAAAAGTTGTGGCTTTGTTCCAATGGAAATGCATCTATTGAATTTCTATAGTGGATGCCTACTCTTATGTTCGTCAGGCTTGTGAGGGTCTGAAAGAGTGTTTTTTTTTTTTGGGATGACGAGGGAAACCCCACAACCTTTTCAGATGTAGGTAAATTCCGCCTTATGACCCTAGCCGACAAAGGATCACAATGAAGTAAACCAGCCTAGGTTATTCACAGCTGACCAACTCAAACCAAGGGGTCAAGGATTTGAACTCATGACCTTGTTGTTACAAGTGTGGATCTCTTGCCATCTTGGTTGGGGTTACCCCCTCCGAAAGAGTGTATTTGTATCGATCAGTAGATGCCAATTTGAATAATTCACCCAATTTTTTAATCTTTGAACTTGAGAAGTTATTAATGGATTTAAAGTTTAATCATGTTAGATTAGGTATGTTTTGTTTACTGATAATTCCTTTCATGTGCTATATGTTCTTAGATTTATATTCTTTGAAGTTTTACTGTTAGGATTCAATGTGGTGATACTATTATGAACTGAATATGTTTTCGTGGTTTATTGTGTAGATAATGGAACTTATGCAATGAAGAAAGTTCTTATTCAGAATAGTGAACAATTGGATTTGGTGAAGGAAGAGATCCGTGTTTCATCACTGTTTAGTCATCCCAATCTGCTTCCTCTCCTTGATCATGCTGTCATAGCTGTCAAGGTAATTTCTCTCTATAGAGCTTTCTTCTTTTAATTCCAAAATATGAACATTTGAGACAGATAAGATGTAGGAAGCATGGCAATTGGAATTTATTGCTATTTTCTTTTTGTACAGCATATCTTCAATTATCATTCAGCTTTATTAAAGAACCTATTATGTTTCTCTAGGCCTCTGAAGGTCAATCTTGGAAGCATGAAGCATACTTATTGTTTCCTGTCCACATGGATGGAACCTTGCTGGACAATGCCACGGCTATGAAAGCAAAGAAGGAGTCCTTTTCTACCTCAGATGTTCTTCAAATATTTCGTCAGGTAAACAGATTTCTAACCACAACTTTCTTGTTGCTTTTGTTATGAGTTAATACCAGCCGGGGTCCTCTGAGTATAGTGGCACCGCCATGTTTAGTCCTAAACTTTCAATTTAACTACCCGTGGTCCTTCAACTTTCAAATTTAACCATCTTGGTCCTTCAACTTTCAAGTTAACCACTAATGATCTTTCAACTTTCAAATTTTTAACCAGCCCTGGTCTTAACTTTGCCCTTAATTAAACTAATGGAAGGACCACGACTAGTTACATTTGAAAGTTGAAGGACCATGGGTGGTTAAATTGAAAGTTTAGGACTAAACATGGCGGTGCCACTATACTCGAAGGACCCCAGCTGGTATTAACTCCTTTTATTATTGTTGTTGTTGTTGTTTTCTTTATAGAAAAACTTGGGGAATTAAGTGGGTATATATGCATATGTTCCTTAATTGAAAGAAATAGTACATGCAGCTTTGTGCAGGACTCAAGCATATGCACAATTTTGAACCATCCTATGCACATAATGATGTAAAACCTGGCAATGTCCTTTTGACACATAGAAAAGGGCAACCACCTCTTGCAATATTGATGGATTTTGGAAGTGCTCGTCCTGCAAGAAAGCAAATACGGTCTCGTTCAGAGGCTTTACAGTTGCAGGTATGTCTATTACTTCCACACACATACAAAAAACACACATATATACATGGAGTATATGCTATATTTTGTATTTGCTTTTGGCCTTTTCTCTATGCATATCAGATTTCTATTACACAAGCTTCTCAAGATCACATTGTCTAATTCTATTTGGTTGATAGTTGAATATTACGGAGTATTTTTCCAGGCTGTTTCTTGTCATACACATTGCACTTACCCCATTGATCAGTAGACTAACCCTTTAAGTTCTGTGACCCCTTTCATTTTGTGGGTGTTGATTTTATAGGAATGGGCATCGGAGCATGTCTCAGCACCCTTCCGAGCTCCTGAACTGTGGGATTGCCCAAGCCATGCTGATATTGATGAAAGAACTGATATCTGGTCATTGGGTTGTACTTTATATGCAATAATGTAAGCCCGCTGCCTTCTTAACTTTAATTTTTGAATCCCAAATTTGTTAGCCTATGCTTATAAGAAGTGTATGCTTATATCTGCACCTTCAGTTCTAGACATTGTGCAGTAAATAACAAGTTTAAATTGAACATAAAATTACCAATTATTTTACACAACCATATTTGGTAGAGAAGCTTTTACACTTCACTTGAGTTGCTTGTACTGATGTATGCTGAGAGATAGGCATAGAAGGGGGAGGATAAGATCATGAAACTGTGAAAAGAAACATATTTGTTTAACTTATTAGCATTGTTGGTTAGTAAAAATAAATGTTTGATTACTGGAACTATTCAACTCAACGTATTGAGGACATCTATTATGAATCCCACGTTCTCAAATTCCCTTTCAGACAACCCTTTCCCCTATTGTTCATGTTCTTTTGATTTGAGCCCTTGATGAGAATCGAGAAATAACAGCATATTTTTGGGGTCTTGTCTATAGGTATGGAGTGTCCCCGTTTGAGTATGCGCTTGGGGAATCCGGTGGAAGCCTACAGTTGGCCATTGTTAATGCTCAGGTAAAGTGGCCAACAGGTCTTTCTGACCCCAAATATCCCGAAGCCCTTCACCAGTTCGTGACATGGATGCTTCAGCCTCAAGCAACTGTTCGCCCCCACATAGATGATATTGTGATTCACGTTGATAAGTTGATCTCGAAGTTCTCTCACTGAGAGGTGCGCTGTCGACCTAAGAGACATGCTCATAATTACTTTGCGAAAAATATGATAAGAAGCATAGGTCGTCATTGGTTAGGGACAACATACTGGAGGAGGTTTTTGCAGTTGCATTTTTCTTTTGGTTTTAATTCAAGAAATGGCCAATATCTATCTTTTGCTCTGTGATATATGAGTGCCTGAACTTCAATGTGGATTCATAAAATGTCTTATACCTAGTTTAAGTAAATGGTTACATTCATTTTTATTATAATATATATATGTTCATTTAAAATGAATTTTTATGTGTGTCTAAAAAAAAATGAATTTTTATGTATGTTCATTTTCAAGTAAACTTGATCTACAGTTTGAATTCTAATTTAATAGAACAGTATTTAGGGGAAGAGATAAATGTTTGAAACTTAACAATGACAGTATAAAGATTATGTTTAAAGTGGACATATTGTTACCGGCATTTGGCCCTTACTGTTTTTATATTATTTCATATATGCTCTATTGGGCAGAGTTTTTTTTAGGAGGGGGCTGGAGATTTAACATTTTGGGAGAAGAAGGTTACGTTAATTGAAAGGAAAGATAACGACACATTCCGAGGAAGTGTACCATACGCAACATATTTTACTAACCCTAATCCATTTAGTAATACAGTAGAATCAGTTAACTAAAACTAATTCACATTTTCTCCAAATTAAACAACTGCTTTCTCTCCAAATTAAACAACTGCTTTCTCTCCCTTTTTCATCTGTAAAGGCTATGCGATTCCATCCTCCGGCTGCCAGTTGACCCTCTAATGGAGGGTTGAGCCGGCGGTGTCATTAGTAGACTCCATCATCTGGTTGTTTTAGGAATACGCGTTAGATCGCAGATTTTCTCTGATCGTTTTTTCAGATCGTTTTTTCAGAGAAGGCGTAGAGACTCTCCAGATCTGACAGGTTTTCTATCATCTTTTCCATTTATTTTGTTTTCTTTTGATTCTACGTTATCCCTTCGTTCCTTGAGTTTGTTTTCTCTCGTCTCTCTGGCGTGTGTTTCCCTCTCGTTTCTTTGACGAGTTTTCCTCTCGTTTCTTTGGCGAGTTCTCCTCATAAGCGTGGAAAGATAAAATGGTAGTCAGGCTTGGCTATGTCTGACCAGATCTGTGAAGAAGCTCCGAGTTCATCCAACAACTTCGGCTTCAAATTTATAAAACAGTCCGCGATCCAAGTTTTCTATAACATTACTAGGAAATTTGTTTCTATGTCTGACCGTAAAGAATGCACTGTCATTCTAAGTATCATAAACATTCCTGTTTATGATTAATGAATTAGCCTTTTATTTTCAAAAAAAAAAAAAATTAATTCACATTTTATTTTTATTAAATCTAATTAAATTATCCTTAGTTATAAATTATAGATATTATTAACATTTATAATTCTTTATTAAGTTCTGATTTTTTTTTAATCAGAAACCAAATTACAAACAAATTCATAACAATATTAATCTAAAAAGTTAAATTATATCTACAATTACTTATTACCTTTAAAAAATCTAGTACATAAATCAAAATTTAGGATTCGTTTAGTAACGGAAACTGTTTTTTATTTTCTATTTTTTAATTTTTTTAATTTTCATTTATGTTTTCTATTTTCTGTTTAGAAAACTTGTTTACTAACACTTATTTTTCAATTTTTTGATTAACATTATAAATATAACACAAGTTTCATTTCGAGTGATTTTTAGATCTTATATTTAAAATATTTTAAAATATATTTGGTTTAAATAAAATAAATATAATTTTTACTTTTAAGTCCAATATATGTAAGAATTTTACATTTGATATCCGAACCAATAACATATTAAGTTCACCTAAAATTTAGTTTAAATAATATTAATATTTTTTAAGCTAATATTTAAAATATTTTGGATATATTCATTTGAATAACATGTATATAAATATATAATTTTTACTTTGAATTCTAATATAGTAATATATGTGAAATTTCAATATCAGATATCCGTACTAAACTTGTATTATGATATAACATAACTAAAAATATCCAAACTTATAATCAATTGAGTTTAATGAAAATATAAAATTTGGTATAGAGTTTAATTTTTAATTTTGATAATGTAAATAATGTCTAACTTTGAGCATAAGCAAATAAGTTATGTTTAAATAAGTAATGCAAGTACAAAAGATAGAAGATGGTGATAAGTAAAAGAAGATGATAATGAATGTAGTCATAGTAATGAATAAATAGGTAAGTAGATAATGGTGAGAATGTGGTTATCGTGACATATAGCCAAATAGATGATAGATGATTATGTTTTCTATTTAAAAAATAGTTTTTAATAGTTTTCCAGTTATCAAAATAGAAAACTATGTTAGTAAACATGTTTTCTGTCTTCTGTTCTCCAATTCTTCAGTTTTCTAGAAAGCAGGAAAATTTTTTCAATTAGTAAACGGGTTTTTACACGGCTATGTGTGTACACGGGGCCGCCTACCCTGCCCTGCATGCCTAGCTTGGTACGTGCATATGGGTTGCCTCTAGAGTATCACAAGCCCGCACGACTATGTGTGTACACAGGCTGCGTATCCGGCCCTGCAGGCCCGCTTGATATATGCATGTGGGTTGCCTCCAGAGCATTGCAAACTCACACGACTATGTGTGTACGTGGGCCACCTACCCTACCCTGCAGTCTTGGTACGTTGTATGCATGGACCACCTACCATGCCTTGCAGGCTAGCTTGCTACGTCCATGTGGGTTGCCTCCAGAGCATCGCAAACCCACATAGCTTAGTGTGTACACGGTCCGCCTACCTTGCCCTGCAAGCCTGGTACGTTGTATGGGCATGTGGATTGCCTCCAGATCATTGCAAACCAACATGGCTATGTGTACATTATGGTACGTGTGCCGCCTTACCCTGCCATGCAAACCTTGTGTGATGTGTGTACGCGGGCCGCCCTACCCTGCCCTACAGGCCCGGTATGGTGTGTACTTGGGCCGCCTACCCTGCCCTACAGGCCCAATATGATGATAATGTTTACTGTTGCATCTCCTATCTAGACTACGGAGCTTCCAACTCGTGTTGGGACTACTTATCTTGTCTACAAGTCCACTACCGTGTCCATTTTTATTTTTTGGCAGCTTGTTTAGCCTGCAAGCCCAACCAGGAATATATGTTAACGGTTTTCCAATGTAGAAATGTTTTTTCTTACCTCCCCGGGGTGCTTACAATCCAACCAATGTGTTGTTATTTGTTCTAGGGCCGCCTATCTAGTCTATGGGCCCTTAATGGTCGGGGCAAGGTCAATAGACTCAACGATGGCCTCATCGTGAAAGGGTTCGGGCTCTCTTAATGTCGGGTTCCCTCATTTTGTCCCTAGTTGCGGCCTCGGGCCCCTTGCACTGGGGAACTTTCCTTGACGGTGCCATCTTCCTAGCTCGTGGAGTACTGAGTTAGGTAAGATGGCATTTGCTTGAGTGTTCCCGTCAATGGTCGGTTGTTGGGCCGAGCCGCGCTGTGCCCACTTGCTGTTGATGTTAGCTGTCTCCTAAGCTAAGGGTTGGAAGCTAAGTCTGACCACCGGGGACCTTGGTTGGCCCTGCTAACAGTAGTGTCTCCTCTGACAACTATAATGTTTGTCGGACCTCTCATATCTTCTAGGCGAGGAGCTGACCCTCGCGGACAACCCCCGCATTGCTTGTTAAGGCGTTCCTACGAGTTTGGAGAACATTTGCTTTCTGACTCGACCATTTTGGCGTATCTCGAGTTTGGTTGCGTAAAGAAAAGGGTAGAAAGTAGGAACGCGTGCTTTTTGTAACATTCCTCACATACGGCGCCAATGATGGACCTATTATAAGCCCGAGATATTGCCATAATATTGTAGTCATGTGGAATCGAACCTTGGTGTATAAGTTAAAAGTTAGGGCCACAAACCACCAAGCTAAGAGTGCTATAATGATCCAAGGGATGATGTTCTTAAGAGGGAATACGGGTGCCTTATATAGTGTAGAGGGTCTTCCCGTTGGTTGACCCATGTACGTCGGCTAGTCTTCAATCTTAGCCTTACATGTGTCCCCCACTACTTGGATGCCATCGATCTTTACACGGTTAAATAGAGCATCCTACCTTTTTGTACACAATATCTTGATGGCTTGGGTAGTTGGTACTTGTGTTGTTATGCTAGAGGTTTAAGGTTTGAAACTCGTAGCAGTATTTCCTTTGTTTATTTTTATATAGGCTTCCTTCTTCCTTAGCAATAAAAAGGGACACCCCCTTGGGCCAATAATTTCACAATAATATGGACCCCCTGGGGTCCCTTGTCCCATTAGGTACAAATGTCTTTTGGAGGAAAAAAAAAATGCTAATTGGATGATTTTACCCTTGCCTAAAATGGACTTTGGCTGGAAAAGTTCATGGAAGAACCAAAATTTAAAAGGCTGGGATGGTTGAGGGCAAAAATGATAGCATGAGACTAAATGTTGAATTTTTACAAAAGACAGTGGATCTCCACTAGAATTAACTCTTACAAAATTGATCCCATTTTTTTTAATTTACTAAAATTCTCAACCATTGTTGAATCTTGATAAGCAATTGTGATCGGTCCTCAGGACTTTTAACAGGAGAATTTTGTTCTCATTTGATTATGCACCCATAAATAAATAAATAAATAAATATATATATAAATATAAATATATATATATATATATAAATATAAATATATATATAAATATATATATATATATATATAAATATATATATATATATATATATATATATATATATATATATATATATATATATATATATATATATATATATATATATATATATATATATATATATATATATCAAACAAGGTGATGTAACATTACTATATTCGCATTACCTAAGTAATCTTTTTTTTTTTTTTTTTCGAAAATATTACCTAAGTAATCTTAAATAAATGGCTTTGTAAACACACACACACACACACACACACACACAATCTGTGTTCTTATATATATAAACTTTAGAGAATATATACTACCTTGTAATAGATTTGATAGTACTCAAAGATATAAACTCTAAATTGGTTACAACATGACCGATTTTTAGATTTTTGTGACCCCGTTCTGGTAAATAAATGAGGGTCTACCAATAATAAGGTGGTAAAATGTTGCTGTGCGCAAAGAAAAAAAAAACAAAAAACATATTATGGAATAAATTACAATAATAATAATAATAATAATAATAATAATAATAATAATAATAATAATAATAATAATAATAATAATAATAAAATAGTGTGCGCAAACTCGCAATGCAAAAGGATTAAAAAAAAGGGAAGAAAAAAAACAAAAAACATATTATGGAATAAATTACAATTATAACAATAATAATAGTGTGCGCAACTCGCAATGCAAAAGAATTAAAGAAAGAGAGATGTTACTACAATGTAATAGAGTCAGTCGAGTAAGTAGCATTAAAAAAAAAAAAAAAAAAAAAAAAAAAAAAAAAAAAAAAAAAAAAAAAGATGTTGAAAGTTGGAGTAGCTCTCAAGTTTCAAACCTCTAACCTCCAATTTGAAATTTGAAATTTGAAATACAATAAACACATGTTCCTACCATTCCTCCATGAAACCTTTTAAGTTCAATTGAAAACTTTTAGTTTTTATTTCTAAACTAGCTAGGTGAAAATTAAATATTGGACCCTCTAAAATTTAGAGGCCCTACGGTACCCAGCTTGCACAACCTAAAATTCGGCCCTGTGTTACAATTAGGGGATGTTTGGTTCATGGAAAATGTTTTCCAAAGGAAAATATTTTCCTTAAAGTGGAGGAAAATGTTGTTTTCTAGTGTTTGGTTCATGGAATTCATTTTCCAATGGAAAATGAATTCCTCAAATTTGAGGAAAACAAAATCCTTGGTTGGACCAAAGGATTTTGTTTTGCATGGAAGATGGGAAGAAAAAGTGATGTGGGTTGCCTATTTTACCTTTATTTTTATAAAAAAAAAAATTATATTACTCTTATTAATTTGTAGGGACATATATGTCTTTATACTCGTTATTCTTTACAATTCCAAATCTAACCAAACAATAGATTTAGTATTCCCAGTAATTCTTTTTCCACCAACCAAACAATGAAATTCATATTCCTAGGAATTGTTTTTCCATGGAATTTCAATTCCACTTCCTTTAAAATATTTTCCGCGAACCAAACGAGCCTTTAGTGTTAATAAAGTGTGCGTACAAGATTTTTGGACAATCCTCTGATTTTTAAACACTCCAAGAAGAGCTCAATCACTCCAAGAATAGCTTACATGGTGATCCTTAGTGGAAGGGATTTTAGACTTTTATTTATAAGCTTCAAAGCTTTACATGATGTCTCGAGGATCTTTCCATGATGTTATCCCTAGAAATGAGAGCTCTTATTTATTCTTTCAAAGGCTGAACCCTAACCCTAAGGGCCCCCCACACCCCGACCCGACAGAGCATTTGGGAGGATGTAAATCATGCTAACTCAACTGAACATGCACTACTGGAAATTATGGAATTTCCGACCACCTGAAAGTGATCTTAAATCAAATTTAAAGTAAAAAGTGGTCGGAAATAGCTATAAAGGTTTTTCCGAACACCAAAAGTGGTCGGAACAAGGCTTTTGACATGATTTTTGATCATTTTCAGGTGGTCAGAAATTGCATAATTTTCAGCAGTGATAGAACCACAGAGGCTAGACCGGTGCTCACTGTGCACAAGGAATTCCCCTCACTTTGAGAAGAGAGCTCTTATTTATAATTGTAGGATATGTTCGAACTCTTTTGATATTATCTAATTAGACAAATTAATTAATGTCAATATTATTATTCCAAAATGTATTCAAATATATTAATAATAAAAATAATCTATCTTTATCAAATTTTTAGTGTCACTTGGACCAAATGTCCTTCATAGATTAAATTAATTTTGTAGAATCTTTCTACATTTTTGTAGATGTTGTAAGATTCTACAAAAATCTCATATCATAAATATTTATAAATTTTTATTGATTTTTATAAACTTTTTTTTTTTATTTTAAAAAGTTTACAAAAGTTATTAAAATTCTAAATCGAATATATCCTTATAAATTTTCACTAACTTATATTAATAGTTATTATTTATAATTTTCTTACATAAACATATATAATATGTCATTTTAGTAATTACGATTGTGCATTTGAAAACGATCGAAAGTACAGATGGCGTGCAAATTAACGGAATAGAAAAGGAAGATGACATCGACAAGGGTTAACTACTTAACCGTGTTGTGGGCTGACTCATTAACTTTTTTAAGATTCTCTATCTCCACCTTGAACGCATTTTCTCGGTTGGTCAATATTTTCTGATCGACAATAAAGTCCATTAGCCAAAAGACGTCTTAAAAAATCAACTACCTCCGAAGCAATTGAGCTTGCAGTGATATAAGTCGAAAGCAAACGTCCCTACTTCGCCACCCCTTTACTCGGTATGGACTCATAACTAATTAGAATTTGTTCAAATGGAAACCTTACAGGAAAAAGAATAAGACTAAGGTGAAAATGGCGTACAGATTTACAGAATTGAAGAGGTCGAGGGCAACGACTTGAGGAGGTAATTAGATTATTATCATTGAATATTACTACACATCAATTTTGAGATAATTTATATGAAATTACTAAGATAATTTTATAATGTTAAGGTAATTTTATTACTTGAAATTAAACAAGGTAATATAACATTAATATATTCACATTAACTAAAGAATCTTTTTTTTTTAATTTTATTTTTTTTAGATATATTACCTAGGTAGTCTTAAATGGCTTGAACCAAATGTTCTTTATAGATTTTAAATTAATTTAATAGAATCATTCCACATTTTTTGTAGATTTTATAAGAATCTATAAAAATCTCATATCACAAATATTTATAAATTTTTATTGACTTCTACAAACTTTTAAATTTTAAAATGTTTACAAAAGTTATTAAAATTATAAATTGAATACATCTTTACAAATTTTCACAAACTTCTATTAATAGTTGTTATTTATAATTTTCTTACAAAAACAATTTTAATATACCATATATTTTTTATAGATGTTAAATAAATTTATTCGTCGATCTAGTAGCTAGATCTAACAGGTGAAAAATAAAGAAAAATACAATGGCATTTCAGTATTTACGATTGTGCATTGAAAACGTTTGACAGTGCAAATGACGTGCAAATTTACGGAATAGACAGGAAGATGACATCTACTAGGGTTAATCGTGTTGTGGGCTAACTGGTTAGATTTTTTAAGATTCTCTATCTCCACATTGAGCGCATTTGTCGGTCGGTCAATATTTTTTGATTCACAATAAAGTTCATTAGCCAAAAAGACATCCAAAAAATCAACCACCTACGAAGCCATTGAGCTTGCAGTGATACAAATCGAAAGCAAATGTCCCTGCTCCGCCACCTCTTTACTCGGTATGGACTCGGAACTCATTAGAACTCGTTTAAATGGAAATCTTACCGGAAAAAGAATAAAATTGAGGTGAAAATGGTGTACAGATTTACAAAATTAGAAGGGAAGAGAACAACAACCCGATGAGGTAATTAGATTATCTTTGAATATTACTACACATCCATTTTTGAGATAATTTATATGAAATTTTTAAGATAATTTGATAACTTGTTAAGGTAATTTTATTACTTGAAATTAAACAAGATGATATAACATTACTATATTCACATTATCTAAGGATTTTTTTAATTATTTGTTTTTTTTTTTTTTGGAATTATTACCCAGGTAATCTTAAACGGATTGAACCAAATGTCCTTTATAGATTTTAAATTAATTTCTTAGAATCTTTCTAATTTTTTTTAGACTTTATAAGAGTTTGTAAAAATCTCATATCACAAATATTTATAAATTTTTATTGTCTTTTATAAACATTTTAAATAGTTTACAAAAGTTATTAAAATTCTAAATCGAATATATCCTTACAAATTTTCACTAAATTATATTAATAGTTATTATTTATAATTTTCTTACAAAAACATTTATAATATATCATATATTTTTATAGATGTTAAATAAATTTATATGACAGATTGGATGTGTGTGTGTGTCTATATATATATATATATATATATATATATATATATATATATATATATATATATATATATATATATATATATATCGGTTTCATGGAAAGAACCTCCTAGGTGAGAAGTTTAGAAGAGCGCTCATATGCGGCGGGGTCTTACGGTGCGGCGGTGCGGTCAAATTCCAGAATACACCAACAGTGTTAACAATATGCACCAACAGTGTAATAAAAACACACCCCAATGAAATGTAATAAAACATCACAAAATACACCACAGACTCAAAAAAACACACCATATAACTCACCACCCCCAATGGTGTATTTCCGAACAGTGTATGGTGTTTTTACTCACACCTAATGGTGTGTGTTTGGTGATGCAGGGCTCTGTTTACTCTGTTTTGTGTGGTGTATTTCCTAACGTTGATGGTGCATATTTGGTGAACTATTGGTGTTGCCGCACCGTAAGAAATAACCGTACCGTAAGACACTGCCGCACCTGAATCCGCCTATATATATATATATATATATATATATATATATATATATATATATATATATATATATATATATAAACTCTAAATTGGTTACAATTAGTGTTAATAAAGTGTGCGTACAAGATTCTGATTCTTCAACACTCCATGAAGAGATCAATCCCCAACCCAAAGGGCCCCCACAGAGCATTTGGGAGGATGTAAATCATAGTGACTCAACTGAACATGAACCATAGAGGTTAGACCGGTGCTCAGTGCGCACAAAGAACCCCCCTCACTTTGAGAGGTTGCTTCCACACTGCCGCTGGTGAGACTCGATCCCTGGTCATTCTTCCAAAATTTCACCTCTATAACCAGTTGAGCTACCCATGCGGGCATCAAAGCTTTACATGATGTCTCGAGGATCTTTCCATGATGTCATCCCTAGAAATGAGACCTCTTATTTATAGTTGTAGGATATGTAAAGTTTCGATATGTCCAAACTCTTTCGATATTATCTAATTAGACAAATTAATTAATGTCAATATTATTAATCCAAAATGTATTCAAATATATTAATATTAAAAATAATCTATCTTCATCAAATTTTTAGTGTCACTTGGACCAAATGTCCTTCATAGATTAAATTAATTTTGTAGAATCTTTCTACATTTTTGTAGATGTTGTAAGAGTCTATAAAAATCTCATATCACAAATATTTATAAATTTTTATTGATTTTTATAATTTTTTTTTATTTTAAAAAGTTTACAAAAGTTATTAAAATTCTAAATCAAATATATCCTTATAAATTTTCACTAACTTATATTAATAGTTATTATTTACAATTTTATTACATAAACATTTATAATATATCATTTCAGTAATTACGATTGTGCATTTAAAAACGAATAGAAGTGCCGATGGCGTGCAAATTAACGGAATAGAAAAGGAAGATGACATCGACTAGGGTTAACCACTTAACCGTGTTGCATTGTGGGCTGAATCGTTAGGTTTTTTAAGATTCTCTATCTCCACCTTAAGCGCATTTTCTCGGTTGGTCAATATTTTCTGATCCACAATAAAGTTCATTAGCCAAAAAGACGTCCTAAAATATCAACTACCTCCGAAGCCATTGAGCTTGCAGTGATACAAGTCGAAAGCAAATGTCTCTACTCCGCCACCACTTTACTCGGTACGAACTCGGGAATAATTAGAATTTGTTCAAATGGAAACCTTACAGAAAAAAGAATATGATTAAGGTGAAATTGGCGTACAGATTTACAGAATTGAAGAGGTAGAGGACAACGACTCGAGGAGGTAATTAGATTATCATTGAATATTACTACACATCAATTTTGAGATAATTTATATGAAATTACTAAGATCATTTTATAACTTGTTAAGGTAATTTCATTACTTGAAATTAAACAAGGTGATATAACACTAATATGTTCACATTACCTAAAGAATCTTTTTTTTTTTTTTAGAAATATTACCTAGGTAGTCTTAAATGGCTTGAACCAAATGTTCTTTATAGATTTTAAATTAATTTAATAGAATCTTTCTACATTTTTTTTTGTAGATTTTATAAGAATATATAAAAATCTCATATCACAAATATTTATAAATTTTTATTGACTTCTACAAACTTTTAAATTTTAAAATGTTTACAAAAGTTATTAAAATTATAAATTGAATACATCTTTACAAATTTTCACTAACTTATATTAATAGTTGTTATTTATAATTTTCTTACAAAATTTTTTTTAATATACCATATATTTTTATATATGTTAAATAAATTTATTCGTCGATCTAGTAGCTAGATATAACGGTTTAAAAATAAAGAAAAATAAGGGAAAATGCAATGGCATTTCAGTAGTTACGATTGTGCATTGAAAATGTTCGAAAGTGCAAATGGCGTGCAAATTTACGGAATAGATATGGAAGATGACATCTATGAGAGTTAATCATGTTGTGGGCTGATTGGTTAGATTTTTTAAGATTCTCTATCTCCACCTTGAGTGCATTTCTCGGTCGTTCAATATTTTATGATTCACAATAAAGTTCATTAGCCAAAAAGACATCCTAAAAAATCAACCACCTACGAAGCCATTGAGCTTGCAGTGATACAAATCGAAAGCAAATGTCCCTGCTCCACCACCTCTTTACTCGGTATGGACCCGGAACTCATTAGTACTCGTTCAAATGGACATCTTACAGGAAAAAGAATAAGATTAAGGTGAAAATGGCGTACAGATATACAAAATTGGAAGGGAGGAGAACAACAACCCGATGAGGTAATTAGATTATCTTTGAATATTACTACACATCAATTTTTGAGATAATTTATATGAAATTTCTAAGATAATTTGATAACTTGTTAAGGTAATTTTATTACTTGAAATTAAACAAGATGATATAACATTACTATAATTTCACATTACCTAAGGAATCTTTTTTTTTTTTTTTTTTTGGAAATATTACTTAGGTAATCTTAAATCGCTTGAACCAAATGTCCTTTATAGATTTTAAATTAATTTCTTAGAGTCTCTCTAAATTTTTGTAGACTTTATAAGAGTTTATAAAAATCTCATATCACAAATATTCATAAATTTTATTGTCTTTTACAAACGTTTTAAACTTTTTTACAAAAGTTATTAAAATTCTAAATCGAATATATTCTTACAAATTTTCACTAACTTATATTAATAGTTATTATTTTCAAAAAAGAAAATATTAATAGTTATTATTTATAATTTTTCTTACAAAAACATTTATACTATGTCATATATTTTTATAGATGTTAAATAAATTTATATGACAGAGTGGATGTGTGTGCACTTGTGTGTGTGTGTCTATATATATATATATATATATATATATATATATATATATATATATATATATATAATTTACTTTTATATAAAAGTAAATTATATATTCTAATAAATTAAAATGAAAAATTCAAATTCAAAATTGATATGTGGAATTTATTCTAATTAGTTAGAATTGACGTTTTCTATTTAATTTAATATTTTCCTATTGTTGATTTATTTAATTTAATTTTATTTTTTGTTTTGTATTTCTGTTCAAAAATTTTAAAAATTAAATAAATTTTTTTTTTTTTGAAAGTTACTGGCTCTATTACATTGTAGTATCTGTTCATATAAATAATTTTATTTAATTCGACTTAATTGTAATTATTTTTCAATTCTATATTTAAATTACTAATATTTGTAATTATTTAAGCTCAAAATAATGATAATGATTTGTAGTCAAGGGTTGTTCTCCGCCGGATAGGCATCTCTTTTGGGTAGGACAACTGGTCTGGAGAGCTGCCTACTAATCCCCTAGACATTGGAGATTTAAAGCTGCTCCATTAGGCATCTCTTTGGGTGGAACAACTGGTCTGGAGATTTAAAGCTGCTCCATTCTTAAAAGGCAAGGATGGAACCCTTAACCTTTTATTAAGGATGGATGAGTCTCTTCCATTCAACCGCACTTTCCAAGTTTTATAATATAGTAATAGTAATTGCTTATTCTCAAAAGATCATAAAATAACTAGAATTATAGTATTGATTTATTCTCAAAATATCATTAAAAAAAACTAAAATTATAAGTTATCAAATAAAAAAACTAAAATTATAATAATGAATGAATTATGTTCAAAATAATGGTAACGATTTATATATGTACAAAATATAGTTTGACTTTACTAAATTTAATACATTGTTAATTTGGTATCACTTTACAATTAGGTTTTATTTTACCAAATTTATAATAATTTCTAAATATTAATTCAGAGACTAAAAATACTCAATTCGGAGAGTTTTCTCATGCTAATCTCTGATCTTTTCCCACGATGTTCTTTTATGTTTTACAGTAAGTAATAGGTCAAGCTATTCATTATGACTCCACTTTCTTAGCATTATTTTTAAAATTTGTTAGAGTGATGACGGATGACGATGAGTCATTGAGTCAAAGAGGTTTATTTATTTGGCTAGCAGAGTAGAATCAATGAGCAACAACATGAATATCATTTTACAAATAATGGTAGTTATTAATTTCTCATATGCTAAATATTGTTATGCACATTAATATTCCACTAATATATTTTTAGATGTTCTGTTATCAATTTTCTAATGAAGGTTGGATGTAGTTGTATTTAATTAAGGAATCAAGAATTTACAACTATCTTTTAGGTATACTATAAAAATTGTTATAAAAGTATATATATTTTTTAATTTGTGAAATTCACCATTTGTATTTAACTATAATACATACATATTGAATCATTGTTGCATGTCAATTTGTTTACTTCATCTAACTTTTAAAAATAATTGCGACATTATTACTACTACATATACATTTTTATCCCTACATAAATGATGTTGATTTTCAATGCTTAAAAATGTGAAAGGTAAAATATATAATTATTACTCCATCGAAATGAGACTGCTTCGGTTAACTATGCTTGGTTGAAGTTATTTTTAACCCAATTTTACATAATATTAAGTTAAGTAAGGAGTATTAGTATACAAAATTTATATAATTAGAAACTATACTAAAAGTACTATTAAACACAAAAATCAAATTTAAACATAAGAAAATAATAACGAAAGTAAACAAATAAGAAATAGTTGGTTTGACCAATGAATAGTAAATATGACTGATAAAATGGGACAAAGGGAGTATGATTTTAGCACTCTACCAATGACAAATATAAGTATTATTGCCTTCATTTAAAAGTTTTATAGTACAAATGAAGAAAAAAATTTATAAAATACCGTACCATAAATTATAAAAAATTACAAATCTAAAATAATAGAAATTATTTAAATATTACGCGCCCAAAACATATTGATTTACATTAATAATAACATATCTAAAGAAAAAGGAGAAAAGGGTCAAATAGAACCCTAAACTTTACCCCAAAGGTTAATCAGGCCCCTAAATTTTAAAAAAAGTTCAATTAAACACTCAAACATGTCAAATTAGGTCAATAAAGCCCAAAAACCGGTAAATAACCTGTTATTACATGTCATTTTAATTCCGGCCACTGGTGACAATTTCCGGCGACTGGCAACATTTTCCGGTCATTTTAAAGTTTAGGGGCTTATTTGACCATTTTTTCAAAGAAAAACTAACATAAAAATAACTAATTGAACTAACTTACATTTACAGAGTTTGAAAAAAAATATAATACTATTGGATAAATGTCTCACATTTAAATATAATGTTATTAAATTAATTGAAATTCGCATATTTAAGAATGTTGCATCATTTCGAGATCTATCAATTTAAAATGAAGAAGAATAAGAGATAATAGAACTAGAAGAATAAACTTTCAATAAATTAGTTAAAAAATATATCATGGATTTACAAATTTTGAACCACAAAGTCTATTATAAACTTATCAAACATGGACCTATTATTTAAATGATGATCTAGAGTGGTTTTGATTGTGAAAATATTTAGAAACAAAACCAAAGGTTTTTCGGACATCTATTTACTATTTATGATAATAATTTTTTTTTTTTTAAATATCACAAAAGTAGATTCTGAAACAAAACTCGGATATCGATCAATGCAAAATTTTAAAATAAGAATATTTTTTCATGCAAGGAAAAAAATTATATGAAATTTATCTATATATCTATATAATAACAAAATTATTATCAATATAATGTCTCTTTTTATCTATTTTTGTAGACATACATATATTATATTTAGAGTATTTTGTACAATATGAAAATATAATTTTTTTTTTTATAGAATTATAATTATTGGTATAATTATACACATTAATTACTACAGTGGTTACGTACACATTAAGATTTTTTTTTTTTTTTTTAAAAAAAAATCTGTCTAAACTAATATTCTTAATTAAAAATTTAAAATTATTTAGAAATTTGTCTAAATCCTACTAATTTAGTTAGGGATTACATTAATCCATAAAAATTTAAAAATTAAATTCTTTTAATTTGTAAAGTCAATTCACTTAATTAAAATTAATAAAATATAAAACATAATAAAGAAAATGAAATTATAAAATTTTAAAAATGTGTGTTCATAAATAAATCAATCAATCAATCAATATATATATATATATATATATATATATATATATATATATATATATATATATATATATATATATATATATAGGGTCGCGTTCAGGTGCGAATAAGTGCCTAGGAGAGAAATGCGAACCAATCAACGTCCGCCACGTGTCAGCATTCATTGATCGGGTGCATTTACTTTCACCTACAAGTGCACCTACTTTCGCCTGCAAGTGCACCTTGATCGGGTGCCCCTACTTTCACCTACAAGTGCACCTACTTTCGCCTGCAAGTGCACCTTGATCGGGTGCCCCTACTTTCACCTACAAGTGCACCTACTTTCGCCTGCAAGTGCATGTAATTTTGCCTTGATAACATTCATTGATCTGAGTTCGTTCTATTTGGCATCTTTTTGTTCTTGCGTGTAGTTCAGGGAGTAGTACCCCTGAAAACCACCCGCAAACATTCATGCACCTAGGTGCAACTAGGTATAACTATAGATGCACTTAGTATTGATGCTCAGTATAAATTTTACTTGCACCTATAATACATTTTACATGCACTTGTAAAACATTTTACTTGCACTTCAATGTTCAATTATTTACAAAAATGTCACCGCGTTTTTTTAAAAAAATCAGTGTTTCTCATCCATTAGATCAGACCTGGATAGGTGGACGGATATCAGGCAATATAATGGCGCTCCATTCGCACCAGAGTGCAATTATATATATATATATATATATATATATATATATATATATATATATAATTTCTTTATAATTCTTCCATACATATACTTATGCACTATATTAATCATACAGAACTGAAATGCTAATTTTTTAATTTCTAAATCTAAATATTTTAATTATAAATATATTTATTATAAATTATAATTATAGAAATTATATTATAGAATTTACATATATAGATATTAATAAATATTATTTGTATATACAATGTATTATATATACAATCATATAAGAAAGTGCATCCGTTTAGAGTTTAAATTTACTCATACAATTTTTTTTTTTTTGATTTCTAGGTATAATAATCTTAGTTATTATTCATATTGTTAGAAATATAATATATATGAAATATAGTTAGAAATAAATTAATTTAATTATGTAAATTTTCTCTATAAATTTATCTAAATTTGTACATGATTAAAGATTACATTAACCATACAAAATTTTTATTTTAATTTTGTATGCTATGAAAATAGATACTTGACTAAATATATAAAAGTTCAACTATATTATTATATTGTACATTTTAATATATTTTCATTTTTATTTAAATTTATAATAATTTTTTTTTCATGCATCGCATAGGTAAAATACTAGTTTACACTCTATATGTTTTGTTTTAGAGTATTTTGAATTTTGTCATTCTCTTATTTTATTTTATTTTTTGATAGTTCATAATATATTTTTCTATTTCTGTGCAAGTTATCTTTATATGAACATTAATGCCTTAGTTTTGTAAAAAACAATTTGACAAAAAAAAAAAGAAAAAAAAAAACAGACCTATTTTTATTTCATTTGCATGAGTTTTATTTTATATGCTGGATTCAATTTTTAATTTTTTATACAGATTGAATTTGGCAAAGCCTCACGCAAATTTATGTTGGTGGTGAATGTTAGGAATAAAGTGTAATGGTTTTGATATGCCAAATTTGTATTTGTAGATCCCCCAATTTTGTTTTATAGGTCTAGTAAAGTCTTAGACCAAGATCGGGAAATTATTTAATTATGAAAAGAGAAAAACAGAGGAAGATGGATGAAAAATAGAAGAAGAAGATATAAAGCCTAGAATCAAGAATTTGTCTGGAGAAAATGACAAATTGAAGAAGAAGATGAATGATATGAAATCACGTCAATGCTACTCAAAGAAGATATCCCAGAAGAATTTTCGTGAAGAAGATTAATATTGGAAGAATGCATGAAATTGACTTGGAGATCAAGCATCTATGGAAAGAAAGGAGTACATCAAATATGATTGGAAATTTAATCAAAAGCTGTACGGACGAAGTGGATGATGCTTAATATATTATGTGAAATGGCTCAGGTTCAAAACTCACCATTAACAATTTTACAAGGTAAAATTTGAGAAGCCAAATTAAATTAATCTGATGGAGTTGGGAAGCAATTTCAATGCAATTGCACTTGGGAGCCAATTCAAAGGAATTGGGAGCCGATTTCATAGCAATTGAAATTGGGAGCCAGTTTCAGAAAAATTGAAATCAATTGAAGCCAATGTTGGGGACCGATTCAAAGAAGACATGGAGATCAAATTGAATTGAGATGAAATTCAATACCAGGAGAAGTCAATTTCGAAGTAAAAGTCAACAATTCAAATTGGGAAGCAATTGAAAGCAAATTGAATTGAGATGGAAAGCAAATTGAATTGAGATGAAAAGCAAATTGAATTGAGATGAAATTCAATATCAGGAAAGTCAATTTCGAAGTCAACTAAAAAAATGGGATTCTGTGTAATAAGTTTTTGATATTCAGCAACCCCTGTTAAAAAATAATTGCAAAAATCCAAACATTTATCTATCCAGCCATGGGGTAGATCAGCAGCTACTCCCCCGATACGAAAAAAATTATGCATCATTCGCATACCGGTGGCAGCTTCGAATAGGTCATATATCAACTCTCTTTCTCGAAAAATATAGAAGAAAGGAGTCTGCGCCCCAATATCCGCCATAAATGGACCGAGCCATAACAAATGGGAAGCTATACGACTTAACTCCAACATAATGACTCTGATATAGCTAGCTCTTTTAGGTACTTGAATATTGCTCAATCGTTCAGGTCCATTTACGGTTATTGCTTCTGTAAACATAGTAGCTAAATAATCCCAACGTGTGACATAGGGCAAATATTGTATAATTGTTCGGAAAGTAAGTCAAAGTCAACAATTCAAATTGGGAAGCAATTGAAAGCACCAGGAGCAGTTCAAAGTCAATTTGGAGCCAATTACAATGGAGAAATTCAAATTGGGTGCCAATTACAAGCCATTCAAATTGGGTGCCAATTACAAGCCAGTTCAAAGTCAATTTGGAGCCAATTACAATGGAGAAATTCAAATTGGGTGCCAATTACAAGCCATTCAAATTGGGTGCCAATTACAAGCCAATTGCCAATTACAAGCCAATTGAAATTTGGTGTGGAAGTTCAAAGCCAGTTTGAAGTCTAAGAACACCCAGACGTGAGAATGAAGAAGATGAAGATGAACTTACAGTGAAAATATTCTCACGAAGAAGATGAAGATGAACTTACAGTGAAAATATTCTCACAAGGAAAAATACTAGTTTAACTAGTATGGGATTAAATTGATGAATATTTTTTAAATCCCAAATATACAAAGACCACTTCAGAGCTAATCAGAGAAGCCGTTCTACACCCAGATATTTCCACTCAACGTAAAACCAGAGGAAATATCAGATGAAGTTCAAGAACCCATTTACATGGAGATGAACCTCTAACAACGGCTAGCTTATCCTTTCTGACATCCTTGCAGAAGATAAGATAAGATCTCTGACAAAAAGATACAAGATTTCAAATGAGAGCGTCTCTTTCCAACGGACAAATTCTCATTACTAGCTATAAAATGATGAAGATATGAAGACTTGAAGAACGGTGAAGTGTGAAGAGCAATAGAGCAAGAGCAGAAAATTCGAAACTCATCAAGAGGATCGAATAGAGCAATTAAGCTTGAAAGAGCATAGAGCAAAAATCTCATTTGGTACAGAGCATACCAAAAATCTTCAAGTGAAAAGTGAGAAAAGAAAAAGAACTCAGAGAGCTTCAAAAGAGAAATATTCTGAGAGTTCTTAAACAGAGCAAAGCAGAGCAAAAATATCAAGTGCTTTACTTGATATATTCAAAGAAAGAAAACACTCAGAGCTATCAAGAGAAATCATTCCAGAGTGTTTATCTTCATCAAAGAGACCTGCGCATCATTGAAGATCATCTACAGAGTCTCAGAAGTTGGAAGCAAGACAACACTTGTTTTGGAGCAAAACAAGAGAAGGGAGGAAAGTAGCACGGAGCTGTGAAATCCTGGATTGTCACACGGAGCTGTGAGATCAGAAGCAGCAGTGTCGGAGGCACTGGGCGTGATTGGTGTGGGCTTGGTGATCAAAGCACCAGATCACGGGATACGTTTCTACCGGAGTGTGGAAGACGGGGGGAAAGTAACGCGGAGTCGTGAAATCCTGGGATAGTAGCGCGGCGACGTGAAACCCGAAGCAGCAGTGTGGTGTCACTGGGCGTGATTAGTGCGGGCTTTGTGATCAAAGCACTAGATCACGGAAATTCATTGTATCTTGGAACCAAGGAGTGGTAGATATAGTGAATTGCTCTTGGAGATAAGAGCAAGTGGAGTAGGAGGATTACACCACCTCGCGAACCACTATAATTGTCTTGTGTTCTTTACTGCTTTCTTTACTTACCGCTCTTTACATATTCGCTCTACACGAGATATACTGCTCACACAATCTCACACACATTTTATGTTTATTTATTTCCGCTGTGCACCATACTCTAACAATCTAGTTAAGAGTTTTGGTTTATCTCTGGCTTAGCAATTGTTATGCTGTGCGAAAAAGTTTGAAAGTCTATTCACCCCCCCTCTAGACTTTCACCTTACCTCTTTTGGGACCAACAATTGGTATCAGAGCGGGTGCCTATCCGAGTCAGAATTTGTCTCTAACTGATACCAACAATTGATATCAGAGCCTGTAGCCTATTTGAGTCAGTTTATACCAACCTTTGGTATTAAAACACGTTGCCTAACCGGGTTAACTGTTTTTGACTGCTAGGCTGATCCATTCTACAAAGTGTGTGAATTGGATTAATCTTTCATATCTCTCGTGATGATGATGAAGAAAGATTTAGCTCAAAATCTATTATTCTCTCTTGATAAATTTGATGATTGGAAAGTTCGTATGTAGGTACACTTATCGGCCTTACACGATGAAATGTGGGAAGTTATTTCCACTGGCCCTATCGAAATATTAAAAGTCAATACGGCGTTTGTCCTATCCCCGGGTGCTCCACAGTACGTACAAAAGCCAAAACCGGAATGGACACCGGACGATAGAACGCGGAATAATCTTGACAATATTGTCAAGGATATTCTATTCAAAGCCGTTGATGATACAATATTTCCGAAGATCCGAAAGTGTGCCACTGCTAAAGAAATATGGGAAACTCTCATCAAGATTGGCGAAGGAGATGAACAAGAAAAAGACAATAAGCTCACAATCGCCATGAAGAAGTTTGAAGATTTCAAAATGCTCTCAAATGAAAGTGTTGCAGACATGGAAGCTCGAATGATCAAAGTTCTTGGAGAGATTAATGATCTTGGCAAAAATATTAGCCAAAAAGAAATTAATCTCAAAATCCTACGAGGCTTACCATCTGCATGGGATATGAAGGTTACGGCTATGCGCGATCACCGAGATCTAAGAATGTTGTCTACAGACAAATTGTTTAGTGATCTAAAGGCATATGAGTTCGAAATGAAGGCCAAAGATGATGATGTTCATGAAGCTCGAAATGCTGCTCTAATGGCCGAACAACCGTCAACCTCCGGGTCAGTAGAAAATAATGTTGATTTTATGACTGACGAACAATTTGCTCTTTTTGTCAAAAAGTTTAGAAGGTTTATGCGAAAAGGAGACAACAAAAATTCTGCTCGTGGAAAATTCATCTCTCGCATAACACAAGAAGAAAAAGTCGAAGAAAATAAGGATTTGTGCTACAAATGCCGCAAACCTGGACATTTTAAAATAAATTGTCCGTATCCGATCGTTAGCAAGTATCAAGGCAAAAATGTTGAATCTACGCCGAACAAATCCAAAAGCAAAAGGTTCAAGCGCGACAAAAGAAAAGCTCTCGTTAGCAACGAACCAAACAAAAATGATGATTTGGAAGATTCATCATCAAGCGATGAAAGTACATGTTCGGATGATGATACGGCGCTAATATGCAAGTCAATTGAGTTGAGTACAAGTGAAGATTGTCTTATGGCTCTTGAAGCAGAGGAAGAAGAGGTAACTTCTAATTCTTTCAATTCTGTTAATTCTTCTTTTTCTCGTGAATCTATTGACAATCTAATGCGAGAATGTCAAGAGATTATGCTCACTCATCCTCAACTCAAGGAGCGCAATAATATTCTAATTCTTGAAAAAGAAGAAATGAATAAAAAATTGCAAGATGCTTTACTTGAAGTGAGTAAATTGAAGAATGAAAATATTCATCTTCAAGAAGAGTGTAAAGCTAGAGAGGTTAGAGAACATAATCTTAGAGCTACTATTGCTACGTTCACTAATTCGTCTAAAATAATAGATAAAATGGTGAGCATGCAAAAGCCATCAGGAGATAGAACCGGAATTGGTTATGACTCCACATGTTCTCAAACCCCTCAAAATCTGACTAATTCTACTACTACTTTAAATAATAAAGTTCAAGTGGTAAAATTTGTTAAAAGTCAGAATAGCACAATGAGACAAGGACTTGGCTATCAAACAAATGCAAAGTTGAATGTTGAAAGGCCGAAACAATTTAATTATACGGCAAAACAACAAAATTTCTTCAAGCAAAGATATGCCAAAGAGTCAAGTGCAAAAAGATTTCATAGAAAAGAGGGAAGCCTTTCTAGAAATAAAGTTGGGAAATTTCATCCCACTCAAAAAGATTGGTTGTGCAATAGATGTAATATTTCTTATAGACCAAAGCAACCATTCTCTTCCCAGGTGCCAAAATATAAAAGTAATTTTCAAAACCTGGCGCCAAAAATATTTTCTAAAGTGAGTTATGATTATCGTGTCTCTAATGATTACAAATCGCCTCATCTTAATTCAATAAGATCAAGGTGGGTTTGGTTACCAAAAATTACTAACAGTAAAGGACCCAAGGAAATATGGGTACCTAAAGTTAATTAATCTTTTTTGCAGGATGTTTGGTACATCGATAGTGGTTGCTCACGCCACATGACTAGAAATAAATCATATCTAGTGAATTTCAAAGAAATCGATGGACCAAAAGTTATATTCCCGAAATCAAAATTATGGAATTACAAAAGGAGTTGGCACGATCAAGAAAAATGGTTTGAAGATTGAAGATGTTTCTTTCGTTGAAGGCTTAAAATTTAATTTGTTGAGCACTAGTCAATTTTGTGATAAAGGCTATCTTGTAGAATTTTCTAAAGATAATTGCCTAATCAAAAATGAGATTATTTTATCTGGAAAACGGCGAAAGAATATGTATATTGTTGACTGGAGCACAAGCAAAGATTCAGTGTGCTTAATGGCCAGAAATTCAAATGAAGCTAATTGGGAATGGCACAGAAAGCTCAACCATTTAAACTTCAAGACTATCAATCAGCTTGCAAAGAAGAATCTAGTAGAAGGCATGCCAGATATTATCTTCAAGAAGGACCAAGTGTGTGATGCATGCCAACGCAGAAAGCAAATCAAATCATCATTCAAATCAAAGACACACGAGTCAATGTCAAGACCGCTAAGCTTACTACATATGGACTTATTTGGACCGGTTGATCCAATAAGTGTAAGTGGTAAGAAATATACTCTCGTTGTTGTTGATGATTTTTCCAGGTACACTTGGACCGTGTTTATCAAGAAGAAAAATGAAGTTGAGCAAGTTCTACCGAAACTGTTGAAGCAACTACAAAATGAGAAAGAATTGCAAATATAAAAAATACGAACGGATCGTGGAACCGAGTTCGTGAATGGAGTTATACAAGCTTTTTACAATTCACATGGAATTTCTCATCAATTATCTGCCGCAAGAACACCGCAACAAAACGGTGTTGCCGAAAGAAGAAATCGGACGCTCAAAGAAGCCGCACGAGTGATGATTAGTGCTACCGGTCTCCCGAAACGATATTGGGCGGAAGCTATCAACACTGCTTGTTACACGCAAAATCGAAGCATGATCCATAAGCAGTACAAGAAGACGCCATATGAGCTTTATAAAGGGAGAAAACCAAATATTGATTATTTTCATATTTTTGGATGCAAATGTTTTATTCATATTAATGATAAATTGCATCTAAAAGCTTTTGATGAGCGTGCAGATGAAGGAATTTTTCTAGGATATTCAGCTACCAGCAAGGCATTCAGAGTTTTGAATAAAAGATCAATGGTGGTTGAAGAATCCATACACGTGGTATTTGATGAAAAATCACAGATCAATAATGATGCACTGGACGAAGAAATTGCACAAAATGGTAACAAGTGTCATATTGATTTTTGTGATACTAATGATACGTGTGAAGATGATGTTTTGCAGGGAATGGATGAGTTGGAAATTAATTCTCTAGAAAATCCCATCCCTCATCTAGAAGAAGTTGGAAATTATTTTAATAATAATTTTGGTGGTGATGCCTCACGTGGGAATGAGGATGCAGTACGGGTTCCAATGTGTGATCAAGTTGCATGTGAAGTTGGTAATCAATTTCAAGAAGAATTAAATGTGGAAATTCGAACCAATTCTCCTAGTACACAACAAATGGATCCACCCAGTACCATGCACCCATTTCAACCAGATTTAAGATGGCTCAAAAACCACCCTCCAAAATTAATTATTGGGAATATTCATGAAGGCGTGAAAACAAGGTCATCTACCATGGAAGCATTGTTCACGTGTTATCTATCTCAGATTGAACCAAAAGAAATTGACAAAGCTCTCAATGATCCGGATTGGATAAACGCTATGCAAGAAGAGCTCGATCAATTCAAAAGAAATGATGTTTGGGAACTTGTTCCAAGACCGGCAAACCACAATGTTGTAGGAACCAAATGGGTCTTCCGGAACAAAGCAAACGAAGAAGGCGTGATTGTTAGGAATAAAGCAAGGCTCGTCGCAAAAGGATATTCTCAAGAAGAAGGAATTGATTTTGATGAAACTTTTGCATCGGTAGCCCGACTTGAAGCAATCAGAATTTTCCTAGCCTACGCCGCACACAAAGATTTCACCGTTTATCAAATGGACGTGAAAAGCGCATTCTTGAATGGTCTACTCGAAGAAGAAGTTTATGTCGAACAACCCCCAGGTTTTGAGGTAAAAGGCGAAGGTGATAAAGTCTACAAACTTAAAAAGGCATTGATGGGTTGAAACAAGCACCTCGAGCTTGGTATGATACTTTGTCAATGTTCTTGACAAGCTGTGGATTCACCAAAGGCCTTGTTGACAAAACTCTATTTAGAATTCAAGATGGTGATCATATTTTATTAGTGCAAATATATGTTGATGATATTATTTTTGGAAGCACTAACAATTCTTTGTGTGAGAAATTTTCGAAGCTTATGTAGAATAAATTTGAAATGAGCATGATGGGTGAATTGAATTACTTCTTGGGCTTACAAGTCAAACAACTGAAAGAAGGAGTATTCATTAATCAAGCAAAGTACACCCGCGACTTGATAAAGAAGTTTGGCCTTGATGGAAAATCATCGATCAAAATTCCAATGAGCACATCAATAAGGCTAGACAAAGATGAAGATGGAAAGGATGTCGATCAAACAAAATATAGAGGAATGATTGGTTCACTTCTATATCTTACTGCAAGTAGGCCGGACATTTCTTATGCTGTGGGCGTGTGTGCAAGATTCCAAGCAAATTCAAAAGAAAGCCACCTCACCGCAACAAAGAAGATCATACGATATTTGAAAGGCACAATCAATGTTGGATTGTGGTATCCAAAAGGTACAGATTTTACTCTAACAGGTTTTTCAGATGCGGATTTTGCAGGTTGCAAAATAGACAGAAAAAGCACTTCCGGGACATGCCAGTTCTTGGGGGAAGGCTTGTTTCTTGGTTCAGCAAAAAGCAAAATTCCATCGCAACTAGTACCGCCGAGGCCGAATATATTGCTGCAGGAAGTTGTTGTGCGCAAATTTTGTGAATGAAGCAACAATTGAAGGATTACGGAGTTAATTGTGATGACGTTAGTATTTATTGTGATAATACTAGTGCAATCACTATCACTCACAATCCGGTGCTTCACTCAAGAACCAAACATATCGACATTCGACATTACTTCATAAGGGATCACGTTGAAAAGAAAAATCTGAAGATCGAATATATCTCTACGGAAAACCAAGTTGCTGATATTCTCACAAAGCCTTTATGCGAAACGAGATTTTCTACCTTAAGGCACAAGTTGGGAATGATCGAAATGAGCTAAGTATCACTTGACTTAATCTCTCTATTTAAATTGATACTTGTGCTCAAAATAAATTGTTCTATATGAATAAATTGTTTTATGTGTTTATATGCATGTTTTTACTCGAAATTTTTATGTGATAAAACTGCAATATGTGTTAGGATCTTATTTATGTATTTGCATGTATTATTTAACGTGAGATCATATGCCATGCAAATTAATTTGATGAAATGTGCAATTCGTGATTTATTTGATAATTTGTATAAAATTGCATGTTTTAATGTGTTAATCAGTTTTTGAGTATCTGTTCATGTTTCTGTAAATAAACTAACTTGTTTGCATGAACAATTTGCTCTAAAAATGATTTACCGTGTTTGTTTAATAATATATGTGTTATGTGCAAAATGTGATTTAATGTGTTAATTGTATATGTGTTTCGTATATATGCAGTATATATGACATAATTTGCAATAAAATGTTTTAGAAATTTAGAAGTTAATATTTTTGTTAGTTTCTAAATTTTTTTTAAATCTGATTTGTGTGCTTTTTATATAAAGTTGTTTTTAATTATAATTTAGGAATATGTGTGTTAATTTTGTTAGTTTCCAAAATGTGTTTAATTTTTTGATTGGAAATTACCGTGTATGAGTTTAATATAATTGGTATGTGTGATTAATTATTTGTGGAGTAATTTTTGCTACTAACGAGATGTTTGAGTGTTATTATGTTTGTGGTACACAAATTTGAGAAGGAAATCAAGAGATAAAGGAGGAAAATTAGAGTTTAATTGGGCATCAAACCTCCACCCATAAACTCCTACCCTTTCTAAACCTCCACCAAACCTAAACCTCCCCCCATAATCCTCCCTTAGATCAAATCTTTCCAAACAAGATTTACACCCTCTCTCAATCGACACCCCCATCTCACCTGTCAGAAATCTACTCTCTTAATCGATCCCCACAAACAAATCTCAAGGAGATCAGAACCCAAATCCTTCCTAAGTGTCTCTTCAAATCTCCACCCTCTACACCTTACGTGCATTGGGTATTTCTAAAGAGGTGTGAGCATTAAATGCTATTGTCTGCTCATGATGGCATTTTCTCTTTCCTCGTAACACTCTCTATCAGATGACTCATCTACCCTAAACTCACCCAATCGACACACCTCAACCAAAGGGTACAATTGAGAAGTCTCATCTATCTCTCTTAAATTCGAAAAACCCCTTCGAGTCATCCTCCTCATATAAACCCCTCTCTTATATCTCAAAAAAAACTCTTTCAAGACCTTCAGAAAATCTGAAAACTCTCTCAAGCTATCTCTCCTCAATCAATCGATCTGATCATCATGGCCCAATCTGGAAGAAAGCAAACTAATCCTATTTTCGCCCTTTCTCAACAAGTGATGAATGGGATGATACTCAATCCTGAGTTTTTCAAACTAGGTTCTACCGACAAGGACACGGCCGAGAAAATTCTTCAAGCTTTAAAAGACTGTGGACTGTTTGATTTCTTCACCTACAACTACTTTGGAACCTTTGAAGAAGATGTAGCCGAATTTTATCTACATGCAGTCGTTGAAAAGGACTCGATTAAATCTAAAGTTGGAGGATCAGAAGTTTCGATCACAGAAGATCACATACACAAGTGCTTCAACTTTCCTGAATCTCAGATAATGCCAGAATCTCACAGCTATGTTGTTCAAAATTTTTGGAACGAGATTCGTGGTCCTACAGCTCCAATTTTCTCTGATGTATCCGCTCATAAGAATGTATTGAAGTTTGAATATGAGATGTTGGTGGACATGATTTACAAGATTCTTGAACACAAACTGGAAAGTACTGAAGATTTGACTGCATCGACAGTGTGCCTGATGGACGGAATCATGAAAGGAATAAAATTCAAATGGGCAAAATTTATCTACAGGAAGATGGTTATTTTTGTTCATGCTGCCAAACCAATGAAGAAACCTGCTGTAGTGGATCGATTCTATCAAAATGTTGGATATGGTCTCATCATTGGAGAACTGCTAAGGAAGGAGACAATTCCAATGAGAAAACACAAAAATATTGGAATTTACAGAGCTCTCTTCAGAAAATTCAGTCCTAATTTTGGAAAAAGGTCAAGCCAGAGAAGAGGACAAGAAGGTGGGAGTTCTACAAGTTCAAAAACACCTCAGATTTCCAGACCGAGAAATAGAAAAGCAATCTCAACCTCAAGTAATCAAATGGGATCAAGCAATAGATCAGGAAGAGATCAAGAAGCCATCAGTACGGCTATGGCAGTTGTTCCGATCAAATATGCCGAACCAAACGTGTTGGCCGAAGGAGTTGACGATACTACAAGAATGGAATTTGCAGGAGTTGATGTGCAAATTTCGAATGATCTACAAAGAAGACTCTCGAGTCAATCTGCAGCCGAAGGAAGTGTAGGACCTATAGTTTTTGACTCAGATCTCATTCAAGATGATCCGGAACTGTTGAAAGAATTGATAATGGTGCAAACTTGGAGAGAATGGAAACTTGAAAGATATCATTCTTTCATGTCAAAAATCACCCCAGATTTGATACGGAGTGAAGATTTTTCCTTGGAATGGTGCGGAACGAATGTAATGCTAGATGCACTCAACATGGATTTAAATCAAGTCTATCACATGAAGCTACACGAGAAGGCAGCCAGACAAAAAGGAAAAGCTCCAATAAAGGGAGGCAGTACGGCTCAAGACCGTTTAGCCGAACAAGAACGACAGAATGAAATTTCACTTCAGTTAGCTCTGCAAAGGTCAGTTTATGACACACATCATTATCCAGGTAACACATCTCTTGTGGATAATAAAATTTTTGATGAAAGAACTGAAGGGACGGCACTCATTGATGTACCAATCATAAGTACTGAAAATCATATGGACATACCTGTGAAAGTCCATGATGCTTCTTTATTAATATCTTATCTGACCCCCACAACAACTAATGTGAATCTGGAGTGCAATGACCAACTTGTGGGATCCAATGAAGCCGAAGTGTCAGTACGAGAAGTGTTAGAAGAAAGAAGAAGAGATATACCAGTGGAAGTTGCGGTAGAAGTTGCTACTGAGAGTAGACTGCAAATCACAGAGGATTTATCCAGTGTATTGCCGGTACACCATACCGAGTCTACCATGCCTACCATGGACCCTGTTCTAGAAAATGAAGAATTTTTTGCAGACAATTACACAAGAACAGAAGTCCTAGAAGAACAAGTTGGTGATCTAAATCAAGAAGCCGAATCACCTGAAGAAGAAGGGATGCAACTTATTGATACAGTTGTTCTCACAGATCCGAATAGAAGTCCATTCGGATCCCCTCAAAACTTTATGCAGATGAATGATCAAGATGATGGCATATTTTCATCCTTATTTGCCAAAGTAGCCGAATCCAGTGATGTTGTTTGTCAAACAATTGGAGAAAAATTGGCTGAACAAAATCAAAAGATGGATCAACAACACACGGATACACGAGTCAATCTGAAGGAATTAATGGAGCATCAAAATATTTTGAAGACCCAGATTGACAAAGCAGAAAGAATTTTGAAAGGAGAATTGACAAAAGGCTTACTTGAAGTGATTCAGCTCATGAAGAAGGAACGTGAAGCAGCTGAAAAGATTAACAACGAACGTCACTTAAGACAAATCAAAGCGATTCAAGATCAAGAAAGCCGAATCAACAAACTTGAAGCTGAACTCGCAGTTACAACAAACAAGCTTGACAACGTGCAAACCGTTTCTATTGAAACACACAACAGTGTTGAAACTGTGAAGGCAAATCAAGATCGAGATTTTAAGACCCTTGCATTTTTGGTTGATAACGCCAAAAGGGGGGAAGAAATTCTCAGTCACATGGCTTTGCAACAACAAGAATTTATTCTTGGAAGTCAACAACAGCCAGTAGTGTCTACTCAAGGTAGAGGCCGAAGCTGCGGGCAATCCTCACAAGGACCATCTCAGATTGGTTTTGCTCAGTTCGCGAATCCTAGTCTTGGTACGAGTACATCAAAGGTTGCTGAACAGCGTGGCTGGTTCGAATGCTCTAAGGGTACTGCCACTCAGACAACAATATGGACTAAGGAAAATCTACCAAGCATGATCAAGAAATGGCCTGCAGCCGATCAAGCCCAATGGATCTCGGAAAAGAATAAAGAAGAAGAAGGCAAAAGGAAAAGAACCGAGATGTGGTATGAACTAAGAGATTTCACCGGAAATATGGGCATGAATCTTGGAGAAGAAAGAAGCTTCGAAGAATGTGTCTTATGGTGGGAAAACGGAGTTCTTCCGGGCAACAATATCAAAGAAGCTTATGGACACTATATGGCCAGACAGCTTACAAAGAAATTTCAGAATGCAAAGTTCAAAGATGATTTCTTCAAGCGCAGAGAACATGTCAAAGAAATTTTGAAGAAAGACTCTGGTGTGAAGAAACCCAGAAGGTAATCTGAAAATTCTCTTGAGCTGATATTTTCTCTATTTTCGAACCTCTGTTGCGTTTTTCTCTATAAATTCGAAATATATCAATAAATATTTCCCATGGTCTATTTTGAGTCTTTAGTTTTATTTGTTTAATGTAATTAGACTTTCGTGAATTAAAAGACAAGAAATATGTCAAACGCACGACAAAATTAATAATTGATGATGATCAAAATAAAATAATTCAAGATGCGTTTAGGAGCTTGTCTAAAAATTTAATTCACAAGTTTCTTTTGATTGTGTCTAGAAAACCATCTGTTAAACTCATCTTGGCTTTGTCAAATAAAATTGAGTAAAAAGATTATTTTTCAAAGACTTAAAGCCAATGACTGAGTATAGGTTTTGGCATTATCAAAAGGGGGGAAATTGTTAGGAATAAAGTGTAATGGTTTTGATATGCCAAATTTGTATTTGTAGATCCCCCAATTTTGTTTTATAGGTCTAGTAAAGTCTTAGACCAAGATCGGGAAATTATTTAATTATGAAAAGAGAAAAACAGAGGAAGATGGATGAAAAATAAAAGAAGAAGATATAAAGCCTAAAATCAAGAATTTGTCTGGAGAAAATGACAAATTGAAGAAGAAGATGAATGATATGAAATCACGTCAATGCTACTCAAAGAAGATATCCCAGAAGAATTTTCGTGAAGAAGATTAATATTGGAAGAATGCATGAAATTGACTTGGAGATCAAGCATCTATGGAAAGAAAGGAGTACATCAAATATGATTGGATATTTAATCAAAAGCTATATGGACGAAGTGGATGATGTTTAATATATTATGCGAAATGGCTCAGGTTCAAAACTCACCATCAACAAAATTTTATAAGGTAAAATTTGAGAAGCCAAATTAAATTAATCTGATGGAGTTGGGCGCTAGTTTAAGCTTTGGGCGCCGATTACAAGTGGAAATTGGGAGCCAATTTCGAAGTCAAAAAGCAATTGAAATTGGGAGCCAATTTCGAAGTCAAAAAGCAATTGAAAGCACCAGGAGCAGTTTGAGAGCCAATTTCAAAGTCAATTGGGAGCCAATTACAATGGAGAAATTCAAATTGGGTGCCATTTACAAGCCAATTGAAATTGGGTGTCAATTACAAAGAAGAAATTCAAATTGGGTGGAAGTTGGGTGTCAATTACAAAGGAGAAATTCAAATTGGATGGAAGTTCGTGAGAATGAAGAAGATGAAGATGAACTTACAGTGAAAATATTCTCACAAGGAAAAATACTAGTTTAACTAGTATGGGATTAAATTGATGAATATTTTTTAAATCCCAAAGATACAAAGACCACTTCAGAGCTAATCAGAGAAGCCGTTCTACACCTAGATATTTCCACTCAACGTAAAACCAGAGGAAATATAAGATGAAGTTCAAGAACCCATTTACATGGAGATGAAGCTCTAACAACGGCTAGCTTATCCTTTCTGACATCCTTGCAGAAGATAAGATAAGATCTCTGACAAAAAGATACAAGATTTCAAATGAGAGCGTCTCTTTCCAACGGACAGATTCTCATTACCAGCTATAAAATGATGAAGATATGAAGACTTGAAGAACGGTGAAGTGTGAAGAGCAATAGAGCAAGAGCAGAAGTTTATAGAGGCGGAGTAAACTCGACGAGTTGAAAAACCTACGAAGGCTGTCCGGCTTAGTGATCAAGGAAGTCTTTGTGTAATTTTACTAACGAATGATAGTGCAATCCTTCCATAAGTTGTGGAAGAAGAGTGGAGTAGGCAAAGTTGGCCGAACCACTATAAAACTCTCGCCTCTCTATCTCTTTACTTACGCTTTTCATTTCTGCATCATATCGTTTTTCTCACTATTACCGAAAGCTCTCGTTATAACAAAACCCGTGCAAAGCAAATAAACGAATTTAACATTTTCGCTGCGCCAAAACACCGAAAGGTTGTTTTTAGGGCAAAACACGAAAAGAGTCTATTCACCCCCCCCCCCCCCCTCTAGACTCTCGCTACAACTCTATCGGGACCAACAAGTGGTATCAGAGCCAAATACCTTGAATGGTAAAAGCTTTGCATTTACTGCCTGGTAGATCCCCTATCAAATTTATGAAAATTTGCATTTTTTCAGCTTTGCACAAACCTTTTGTAAAATGGAAAAGGATCATGCTAACCGCTCTAAGCAGCTTGCTTTTAGCCTCTCTAAATTTGATGACTGGAAGATAAGAATGCATGCCCTCCTCTGCTCCATACATGACGAGATGTGGGATGTCATAACAATTGGACCAATTACAGTTATGAGGGCGAACACACAAGTTGCAGCTCAAGGGGCCGGTGCTGAGCAGATGATACTGAAGCCAAAAGATCAATACACCTCGGAAGAAAGGACAAGAGCAAACCTAGACAATGTAGCACGAAACATCCTCTACAACTCTCTTGACGACTCCTTGTTCCCCAGAGTCCGAAAGTGCAAGAATGCCATGGAAATATGGAAAGTTCTGATGGAACTGGGAGAAGGTGATGAACAGGAGAAAGACACCAAACTGACTGTAGCTATGAAGAAGTTTGAAGACTTCAAAATGCTGCCAAATGAAACAATCATGGACATGGAGCTGAGGTTCACCAGACTCATGGGAGATCTGACAGATCTCGGGAAAGAACTATCTGAGAAAGAAAAGAATATGAAGATTCTTCGTGGTCTGCCAAAATCTTGGGAAATGAAAGTCATTGCAATGAGAGACAATCGAGATATGAAAACGACGAGCACAGCAAAGATTTTCAGTGATCTTAAGGCGTACGAGTTTGAACATGAACCGAAAGATGTCGAAGAATCAGAAACGAGAAATGTAGCTCTCGTGGCTAGCCAACAAGTAACAACATCTAACAGGTCAAAATCTAACTCTTGTGATTTCTTATCTGATGAACAGTATGCCCTATTCATTAGGAGAATGAAGAGGTTCATGAGGAAAAACAACTTTCAAGACTCACACCGTTCGGGCCACCGAAAGCAACACGAAAGTTCACCTCAAACCTCAAAGGCAGAAACCTCGGACTCGCAATTGCTGTGCTACAACTGTCGTAAACCAGGACACTTCAAGGCCAGTTGTCCTCACCCAATAGTGAGCAAACATCAAGACAGCAACGCTACCAAAAGCCCATCCAAGGAGACTAGAGAGAGATACAAAAGAAATGACAAGCCGGAATCATCAAGCTCCAGAAATGAAAGAAGAAGAAAGGCGATGGTAGTAAACGAAACTTCTGACACTGTTGAGGCCGAAAGTAGCTCCTCAAGCTCGAGTTCAGACGACGAAAGTACTGAAGAGGAAAAAGGACTACTATACCTGTTTAGCCAAGAATCAGAAGATCTATGTCTTATGGCTGGCGAAGACGAGGTAAATTCTCACTCATCCTCTTGTTATTCAGCTGAGTCCAGTTCTGTAGGGAGTCAAACCTCCAACGAATCTGTTACCGAAATGATGAGGAGGTTCAAAGTGATCAAAAGCACATACTCCAAACTTAAGGAGGAGAACTCTCAGCTCATGATTAGCTACAATGAGCTAAGGCAAGTTCGGGTTGAGAACATAAAGCTAGCCATTGCTAAGGAGCAACTTGAGAAAAATGTTCTCGCTCTTAAGGAGCAGTGCACAGCAAGAGAAAAGAGAGAGCAAGAACTGCTTGAAGTCTTGGATAAATTCAATAATTCATCCAATTTAATAGATCGAATGATGAATGAATCTAGACTGCCCGGGGAAAGAACGGGAATTGGTTTTGACCCTAGCTCCTCTTCACAAGCCGGCTTGATCAAACCCACGAATGCATATTCTCACGAAAGCTTTCAAGCTGCGTTTGTTCAAGGTCCAACCCAGGTGTCTGAGCCTATGACGGAGGTTAACAATGTCGCCACACCACAATCAACAAGCCTACCAAAAGGAAAGGTTGTACAACGAATTGTGGACCCTCGAAATGAAAATTCCTACAACGGCAATCCTAGACAAAAATATGTCAAAAGGAATGGACCAAATGGCAATAGACAAAATCTAAACCATAAGAAAGGTCAGCCTAATAAGAATTTTCAATCAAGGAATAGGCCGAATGTTGACCAGAGGCAATATCGTCCAAAGCCAACACATGAGAATCCTGATCAAGGAAACTCGAGAAATTGACAAGTCAGACAAAACGAAAGATCCTTCAAAGGATCCGGTTATGGCAATGGATGGACTGGGCCAACAGAGGAAGATTGGTTTGATTATCCAGAACCTCTATCAAAAGCTGAATTTAAGATAACTCATCTGCGCAAACAAAACAATTATCTCAAGTATTACGAAAATCCTCCTCAAGAATATTTTCGCAAGAGATATAATGCTAAAACTTTTGCCAGTATTCATTATGATTACTACACATTTAATGGGTACAGGGGGCCAAGGATGAGTCGAGGAAACTCTAGGCTCATGTGGATTCCAAAGCTGACATCTAACCCTCAAGGACCCGAAAAACACATAATCTTTCTTGCAGGACAAACAAGTCATATGGTATGTCGATAGTGGGTGCTCAAGACATATGACTGGTGACAAAACAATGTTGAGCAATTTCAAGGAAGTAGATAGACCTAAAGTCATATTTGGAGGAGAAAATAGTGGCAAGACTCGTGGAAAAGGAGACATCATCAAACAGGGAATAACCTACAAGATGTATCATATGTTGATGGACTAAAGTTCAATCTTCTAAGCACAAGCCAATTTTGCGACAAAGGATACAAAGTCGAATTCTCTAAAAACGTGTAAAATCGTGAACACGAAGGATGACAAAATCGCGTTAACTGGTCAACGAAAGAAAAACATGTACGTAATCTCGTGGAATTCTTCCAATGATAACGTTTGTTTTGTGGCTAAAAGCAATGCAGATCTCAGTCAAGAATGGCACAACAAGCTAAGTCATCTAAATCTAAAGACAATCAACAAACTTTCCAAAAGAAATCTCGTGAGAGGTTTACCCGAAGCATCATACACAAAAGACAAAATTTGTGAGGCATGTCAAAAAGGGAAACAAATCAAGTCATCTTTCAAAACTAAGGATGTGGACGGAAACTCTCGTTGTCTAAGCCTTCTACATATGGATCTCTTTGGACCAGTTGATCCAGCTAGTATAAGTGGAAGAAAGTATACTCTCGTCATAGTAGATGAACACACGAGATATACTTGGGTGCTTTTCTTGAAGAAAAAAGAATGAAACAGAAGTTGTTCTACCCAATCCCTTGAGGTAACTTCAGACAGAAAAGGAAGTCAAAATCATTCGGATAAGATCAGATCAAGGAACTGAGTTCGTAAACAAGATCATAAAAGAATTCTGTGCACAGAATGGAATCTTTCATCAACTCTCGGCAGCACGAACTCCTCAACAAAATGTAGTAGCCGAAAGGAGGAACAGAACCCTGAAAGAAGCAGCACGAACAATGATCGCTTACTCAGGACTGCCAAAGCGATTTTGGGCCGAAGCTATAAATACAGCATGTTACACACAAAACAGATCCCTGATCAACAAATCCCACAACAAGACGCCTTATGAACTATGGAAAGGTAAAATACCGAGTATTGGTTATTTTCATGTTTTTGGTTGTAGGTGTTTCATACACAACAATGGAAAGAATCATTTGAGAACCTTTGATGAAAGAGCAGACGAAGGTTTGTTCATGGGTTATTCCTCAGTAAGTAAAGCATTTGGAGTTCTAAACAAACGAACAATGGTAATTGAGGAATCCATTCATGTCAAATTCGATGAACAATCTGAAAAGAATCCAGCTGGAATTGAATCATCAAGTAATCCACTTCAAAACCCTCAATCAAATGAAGAAGGGATCTCAGATGATGAAGAAGATATACTATCTTCCTACACGAAATATCAACTAAAGATCTCTGAGCCCGAAACTACAACACAAGAAATCGGTAACGTACAACAAGTTAATCCTGACGTTCAAGCACCATCCGAACCTATGATCTACGTTCAGCTCCCTTATATTCCTGAAATGGATGCACAAACTTAGCCAAATACTCTTGAGCCCGATCTCAGATGGTTAAGAGATCATCCTCCAAATCAAGTGATAGGAAATGTTCAAGAAGGTGTACGAACAAGAGCCCCTTTACACGAAAGCATGATGGCATGTTTCTTATCACAAATGGAACCCAAGTCCATAGAAGAAGCCTTAAGTGATCCTGACTGGGTAATATCCATGCAAGAAGAGCTTCATCAGTTTGAACGAAATGATGTATGAGAACTTGTGCCGAGACCAACACATCAGATTGTTATTGGAACTAAATGGGTTTTTAGAAACAAAATGAGTGAAGATGGGCTCATTGTTAGGAACAAAGCTCGTCTTGTAGCTAAGGGGTATTGTCAAGAAGAAGGAATCGACTTTGATGAAACCTTCGCCCCCGTAGCTAGAATTGAAGCCATACGAATATTTCTAGCCTTTGCAGCTCACAAAAACTTCAAGGTCTATCAAATGGATGTCAAAAGTGCGTTCTTAAATGGGCTTCTTGAAAAAGAAGTATATGTTGAGCAACCGCCTGGTTTCGCAATTAACAATGAACATGAAAAAGTCTATCATCTCAAAAAGGCCCTATATAGCTTGAAACAAGCTCCAAGAGCCTGGTATGATACACTTTCACACTTCCTTATCAACTGTGGTTTTATGAAAGGAGCTGTAGACAAAACACTCTTTCGTATCAAAGATGATGATCATATTCTTCTAGTACAAATCTATGTTGATGATATCATTTTTGGGAGCACAAATCCTGCTTTATGTGAAAAGTTCTCAATACTCATGCAAGGCAAGTTTGAAATGAGCATGATGGGAGAACTTAACTACTTTCTGGGATTGCAAGTAAAGCAATGCTCAGATGGAATTTTCATTAGTCAAGCCAAATATACCAAAGATTTAATCCGAAAATTTGGAATTGATGGAAAAACATCTGTCAAAATTCCTATGAGCACATCCCTTAGAATGGATATTGACAACGAAGGAAAAGATGTGGATCAGAAAAACTTTCGTAGTATAATTGGATCTCTTCTATACCTAACAGCAAGCAGACCTGACATTTCGTTTGCTGTTGGTGTATGTGCAAGATTTCAAGCCAAACCGAAAGAAAGTCACTTGAGTGCTACTAAAAAGATCTTAAGATATCTTAAAGGGACACAAAGTGTTGGACTTTGGTACCCGAAAGAAGGATCTTTTGATGTAGTTGGCTATTCGGATGCCGACTTTGCAGGATGCCGAATTGATAGAAAAAGCACCTCAGGAACTTGTCAGTTCTTAGGAGGAAGACTTGTGTCATGGTTTAGCAAGAAACAACACTCTATTGCTACCAGTACGGTTGAAGCCGAATACATAGCAGCTGGAAGCTGTTGTGCTCAAATTTTATGGATGACACATCAATTAAAGGATTATGGCATAAATGCACGAGAAGTGAGCATTAAGTGCGATAACACGAGCGCAATTGCTATCACACATAATCCTGTTTTACATTCACGAACTAAGCATATTGATATCAAGTATCATTTCATTCGTGATCATGTTGAAAGAAAGGACATATCTCTTGAGTATGTCAACACCGATGATCAACTTGCAGACATACTCACGAAACCCTTAAGCGAGGCGAGGTTCTCCTCTCTAAGGCATGAGATAGGAATGATTGAGATGACATAAATCCTTGAGAATCAAATCTACAAAGATTCTCATAATATTCCTCGATATTCCACCCAAAAGATGTGTATTCATATCACACGAAAGGTCTCTATAAAAAGAGGTACATGTTATCATCAAATTCTCATAATTAACAAGAGATCTAGTTTTTGTCTTTGTATGTGCAGATATGAGTACAGGAAGTGAAACGAAGACAACGATCACTGAGAAAAGAAAGGAAGAAACCGAAATCTTTGATGATCCTCTAGTAAACGAGGAGGATCTAAACAAATTTCTTGCATACTCTCAGAACATCCAAACTATGTTACGAGATCCAACGGAAAATGAATCGCGAGAATCCTTTCACTCCGTCGGCAATGCTATAGGGTATGCAAAGGAAGATAGCGTGTTGGAACGGAGTGATAGTTTTGACTACTCACCATCAAGCACTCCTCCAAGAATACCGTCCCCTCTCAAATCCACAGCTAGCAGCAAGAAGAAAAAGGCCTGAGAATCACATTAGGCCACAAGGATAAGCTGTGCTTTTGTTATATTTGACTACATTTCGTTTCTTAAATAAATCGTTCCAATTACTCATTTCTCATGAATTTCCGATAGCGTCCTCAACACGTAATGAGGAGTCAGTATCCAAAATATTATGACAAGATACACACGCAACATTTGTGCCTATAAATTGGAATTCTTCTTGAAAAACTTCTCTCACACATTCAGTTCTTTAGTAAGAAAAATTTGCAGGTATGGATAAGGGTACAGGAAAAGTGGATGTGGCCGAGGCTTGAGCTATTCGACATAATCATCATCTTCGGGAAGCAGGCAAACTGACAAGTGCCACAATAACGAAGATAGTAGAAGATGGTGATAGGGTCCATGTAACATTCACCATGCCAAACTCGGCCACCCCGAGAGAAAGAAAAATCCAAGACAAAGTTGTCAACGAATCTCTGGCCATGAAAGACAAATGTCTGGCACAGGCAAAACATCTGGCTAACGAAAGGAAGAAGGCTTTGATCAATGCTAACAAGCACTCATCTCACCCACACACTTATCATTGGTATCCAGTTGCTGAGGCTCCACAAAAGAGTGAAAAGTCTTATGAAGACTTCAATCTAGTTCACTCTCAGTCACCAGCTAACCAAACTTCACCCACCCTCTTTCTAGAGGAACTGGACGAGTATGCAACCAAGACAAATGTGTCTGATGTGACTGATGAGTTGACTCGTCTGGAGCTTCACGTGCCTTATCGTTTTCTTTGAGCTATGTTTGTTTCTATCTGTATGGCCTAATGTATCTTTGCATGATTCCCTTCTATGAAATCATCTATCTTTATTGGCTTTATTAATTACTCTTTTAACCATGAATCTTTTATGTCAGATTATCTCTTTCGGGTCAAAGATGGAATTATGTCATAAAGTATTATCTCTTAAATCGTCTCAAATGAAAATGAAGACATGAGTTTAATGCTAATTGGCTCTTCAGGAACCATAGACTCTCCTATTGATTAACATTTGGATAAGGCATTAATTCTCATCTCAAATTGCTATAAAAGGAGGACATTGGTTTTGCTAAAATGCATCCCTCTTATCACCAATGGCTCCTAAAGCCTCAATCACCAAAAAGGTGTCAAGAAAGACCCGAGCTCATCTAGAAGAGGGTGAACGAGGCAATCATAATCCTGGAAACAATCCTATCAATCCTCTGAACATTTCATCCGACTCTGAAATTGAGGATTTTGATGAATTCATCAAGAGAGATGCTGATGGAGATGTAAGATCTTTCGATCCCAATGAGGAACCCCCTCTAATTGTTAAAAAGGGCTTCTTGACATTGGAAGCTTGGAACGATACCACTATGGATAGAGATCTCAGGGATTTCTATCGACATTATGATTGCAAATCTGAACTTGTGGGGTATGTTGAAGGAGAATCTGATGAAGAAATACATCTTGACGGTGGACCATTGCGTCCAAAAGCCCCTACATCAAAGAGAGCCACTAAGGTCACCAAGGGCGAAACCAGTAACACGAAGAAGGGAAAGGGAAGGAAATGAAAATTTCTTTGTCGTAAGTTCAATAATCGTCTTTGAGCTATGTATTTCTGTTCATCCATGTCTCGTGTTTTCTCTTTTAATTAATGAAGATTTTCGCCATGAATCTCTGACTACCTGACATTTACATATCTTGGATTCATCACTCTGACCCTAAAATTATGACATTCTTGAAAATATTCATTCAAAGTCTTCTACATCATTAATGGTCAGTTGAAGAAATACATGGTCATTAATTGCAGCATTGAATGCTGTGAGCAGTTTCACAACGTTATCTCTTCAAAATCTACCTATAAAAGGGGGATTATATTTCACTCTTCTCTACCATTCTCATCTTCACAAATGACTCCTAAAAAGCCCTTTACAAGGGGAGATTCCCGCAAACAACGAGAACTCGCCAGGAAAATAAGAGAAGAGCAGGGAGACATGTATCCAGGCAATAGCCTTCAAGCACCATTAGAGATCTCATCTTATACTGAAACATCATCTCTGTATGATGATATGGTTGGCTTCATTGTTGAAGAGCCCGAAGAAAACCCTCCAAGAGAAGTTGTCCCACCAATTCAGACAACCCCTGATGATCCCAGTAAGTACTACGATCAAGACTACATGGATTATCTGAAAGAAGAAGAACTCAAGTATGAACCGAAAGCTGATGAGCCAAAGACTGAAGAAGTACCGGAGTCATCTTCGGGCTCCAACTTTCTGCGTACCGGAAAATGGTACAAACGCATGTGGGCTGATCTGAAAAAGCCGAAAGCTGAGTCATCTGAGGGCAAGGGAAACGAGAGAAAGAAAAACTAAGGGGTCGTTTACTTCGTTTTTCTGTTTTTCCATTTCCAGTTTTCCATTTTTCCATTTCTCCAGTTTTCTTTCTCTATTCTTCCAGTTTTCCATTTCTCCAATTTTCCAATTTTCATTCCCATTTCTCTAATTTTCTGATTTTATTAAATATGATCATCCCATATAGCATTTTTACATTTCTACAATAATAATAATAATAATAATAATAATAATAATAATAATAATAATAATAATAATAATAATAATAACAACAACAACAACAACAACAAAAAATATGTGTGCATAAGAATGAAAAAAAAGGATAAAATGGAATAATAATAATAATAATAGTAATAATAATAATAATAATAATAATAATAATAATAATAATAATAATAATAATAATAATAATAATAATAATAATAATAATAATAGTAGGGCAAACAAAAACTAAAGCAAAGGCTTTGCACATAACAAGACTCGAACTGGCAACCTTTGCGCCAAGTGCACTATTCACCCGTGTCTCCTCCCATCCCTCCATTTAGAGAGATCCAAATATCTTTTCTCCAAAATTGTACATGAAGTGGAAAAATGGAGATGGAATAAGGATTTGGAAAGAGAATTTTGGTAAACAAGTTTTCCATTTTCCATTCTTCCACCTCTCCAATTCTCTGTTTTTCCAGAAAATCCTCCATTTTTCCATTTTGGTAAACGACCCCTAATCCTTTTGGATTATGTGTCTTATTATCTGTATCTGTCTTTCTCGTTTTAATGAATAATAAAATCTTGGTGTTAATTATCTTGAATCTGTTAAAGTGATGAACGAAACTTTATTTGTTTTGTTCATTCCTATCAAAGTACATCTCGGCCTAAGCATACCTTTCTTGGAAATGAATATATTCCCTCAAGCGTGCTCTTCATATCTATGACTAGTCATTCGGATCACATCTTTTGATGCATCTATCTCTCTATATAAAGGACTCTCTCGGGAAGTATGGATTCACACTTCTCATCTAATAGCATCATGGATAAAGGGAAAGAAATAGCTCTTATAACTAGAAGCTGGCCTGAGTTCAAAAATGACTCTCGTCATAAACCCGAAAGTTCACTGGTGAAGGGATCATCATATGACAAATCTGCCAAAGCACCAAGTGTTTCTCAAGGGATGCAATGGGAACGGATCATGAAACAATCATAGCTGAAGTATTTGCACATGAGGTGCAGAAAAAGGAATATTTTGACAATGCTCGAAAGAAGAGGACTGCCATGGAATAAAGTATCATGGTTTGTAACTCACGAGAGATGTCGTTACAGTTGTCACTATTCTTGTTTCGTGTAATAAATTTTCTCTCGGACAATGAACTTTCGTTGTATGAGATTTGTTTGACTTTATTTGTCTTACAAATCTTTTGTGAGATTTATCTTCTTTCGGTTTACAATCGTGTTTAAGACGCTTCCCATTAACTCTCTCATCTGAACCGTTTACACGTTTCATCATGGGGATCGTGTGGCCAAGGAAAATGGTCCACTACCCCACGACGTCTGACAAATGATGTGATGGGCATTTAATGCTCGTACAGGCACTTGAGTGGAATTCTCTCTCCACATTTAATATGGAATGATCAAAACTGATCTGAGCATGATCTTATCACTTTCCCATAAGCTGATCAGTTACCATTTGAAGAAGTAGAACCGGTTGAATATTTGAAATTCAAATAATCCACCATAAAGATGGGTTGACCCGTATTTGAATACCCGGAAACATATGGAACCCTACATAAACCCCCTATTCTCCATACTTCACCTTTTTCATTCACTCTCCATTTCAAAACCATACTGCCATCTCTGTACTCATTCAACACTTCAGAATGACGGCGAAAACCCAAGATACCCTCCTCAATGAAGAACCAGAAACCCCAGCCCCTTTGGAAATTCCTTCCTTCCCTATGGAAGATATACAATTTATCGAATCTAGGGCTCCACTTATTGTCAGAGGAAGCATGTGGGACGCTCATGGGTTCCTCGAATATGTTCTTGATCGCAAGTTTGGAGAAGACATCAACAACCTGCTTACAGATACTGGGTTGTACAGGTTTATCACTCATCTCTATACTTTATGGTATCCCATTGATGTTGCGCAATTTTACATGAATGCAACTATCTCTTCCGATTCTCTAACCATCACGTCTAGAGTTCATAATCATCAAGTGGTTATAACATCAGAGGACATACGAGCAGCGTATGGATTTCCTCAGAGAGATGAAACATATAAAGGCAACCTCTCTTTCTACCACTATGACCCCAGTGAGTTTTATGATATCATCAAGAACAACCATGCACCCTCGAAAATGGAGATTACATGGCCTTTGAAGAAAAAGTGGTTCCGTCTGGACTATGAGTTCACTGTGGACATCTTCAATAAGATCGTCGATCACAAAACGTCTGGAACAGATGATGTCACAAAGGAGAAGCTCAAAATGCTGCATGCATTTCTTAACAACCACAAAGTTGACTGGTCAAAAGTTATCTTCAACAACCTTGTTCATACCGTCATCTTCAACAGAAAAAGTCCCGGTGATATCACAAAGAAAATGGGATACGGATTTTTGGTTAGTCATTTACTTGTCACAAAGGAGGTTCTTATGAGACCAGGAATCAGGCCAGGACAAAAAGCCTGCCACATGAAGCAGAAGCCCTCCGGTTTTGACAAGCAGAAAGCTTTGGAGCTGGGAATTCCTTTGGAAATGGTGAAATCCAAACGAAAGTCAAGGACACCGAAAGAATCAGAAGATGACCAACCAAAGCCGAAAAGACAAAAGAAAGAAAAGCGATCCTCTCGGATTAAGTCAAAAGAGGAAGCCATCAGCACACCCACACCTACTCCCATCTCTCCAAAATCTCCCACAGAGAAGAAAATTCTTACCTCAACTATAACTCCTCCAGACACAATTGTTGTCGAAGATTCCTCTGATGAAGAAAATTTGGCTTTGTCGAACCTTGGCAAACCAGGACGTTTTCGTTCTCCTGTCAAAACGAAGTTTGGTTCATCTTCCTCCCAGAAAGAAGACGAAACATCGAGAGAAGCATTCTCTCAGGGGGGAAGAACATACGAGAGAAGCACTTTTCCATGGGGAAGGTCAGCCGAACGAAACTTCTCTTGCGAAGCCCTCTGATCAACAAGCGCCAAATCTTGGCCAAAGTTCTAAACAAGCCCTTCATCCACAAGAACCCATTTCAGCAGAACGACATATTCAAAGTTCGACACAAGAACCTGCTGCCATGGACACGGAGGCCGGTCACTTAAGTCTTCCACAAGAACCTGGCTTGCCAGAAAAGACGAAAGAAGTGGCTGCTGAACTGACTGAAGTCTTGTCTCTTCCACAAGAACCTACTAATGCAGAGCAGGTAACGACAAATCTGACACAAGAACCTGCATTGGTAGATGAGACAGCCATTGTACAAATTGACACTCCCACCATTCCAAAGCCATCAACACCTGTTCCCGAAGTCACAACAAAACCACCAGTTGCTGCACCCATTCCTCCATCTCCATATCAACTGCTTTGTGAGTCTATTGAAAATGACTACAATCGCGTGTTGCAATGGCAAAAATGACGTACAGCCCCCTTGAACACATTCATCGAAACTTTTGAAGCCATGAAAGATAAAGAAGAGTTTGCTCTTGAGTGGCTTGAAACCAAGGATATGAATGAAGCACTATGACTTGAAAAAATAAGACATGTGTTCTCTTACAAAATGACGAATCGTACTCTCGGAAAGGATAAAGCTCCGATTTGCATTGAGCTCAACAAACCCCCCCTTGGACCCAGCATTTGAAGAAGAAATGAAGATAGTTCATTATGCCATGTTGATATCCAAAGTCAAAACCATCCTGGAGAAAGAACATCAAAATGATCCTGCCTGCAGCGTCAGTGGCTCGAAAGATGAGCAAGGTCGAGAACTTGACACGACCGAAAATGAAGAAGAAGACGATACTGACGATGTCGAAGATGCAGATGATGAGAACGATGATGATGATGATAACAATGATGATTCGGGAAATGATGGTGATAATGGAGCTAATCTAAATTATGACAGTGAATCTCCTCTCTTGGTCGGTCCTGATTATGACACTGTTCCCGAAAGATCTCCAGCTCAGAAATCACCTTCCCACAGTGATGGCACAAGGGAAGCATCACAACAAGATGAAGACGTCTCAACTAATCACCCTGAAGATCTATCTCAAGCTCTCGTTCCACATGTTCAACCCATGAACGAGACTCCAATAAAACGAGAGGAAGCAGTTGTACATGAGGGTAAACTGGAAGCCTCCCCAATCCTTCTCAGCTCGGGTAGTCGTGGCAAAAAGGATGCACCACTTGAAGGAGATCAAGTTGAAACACCACAAACCAATATTGAAGACGAATCTCCTCCAGTGTCCCCACGAGTAGTCATGAATCTCATGAGAGAAACAGTCCATGCTGCCGAAACCATACATCAATAGTACTTGATTCTTAGGCAAAGGGACACCAAGGTCTTGGAAGACTTGTCCAAGAAAGTGGATCAGTTGATGGCTGCACAAGCTCAACCTCGTCCATCACCACAAGAGCCATCTCAACCTCCACCGCAAGCTAATCCTGACCAACAATTTCACAAAGCGCGTGGCTAAGGAACTCTATGAACTTAATACCGCTGTCAACAAAGTGGCTCGCCAACAACACGAACTCAAGCACTCACACTTCAGTCTCAAAGAGCGTGTTGACTTAGCTTGCTCCAAGATAGATACTTCACAAGACAACTCATACCAACTGGGACAATATGCTCTTCAAACTCTAGAGTATGCCCAAGACATTCTGAATGCAGTTAATCAACTCTCCATCATTCCTCCTACCACTTGTGCCGATGATGCCAAAAAGGTGGAAAAGCGACATGATGATGATGATAGGGATGACGATCATCCGAGGGAAAACACGAGAGAACGCTGGGAAAACACGAGAGAACGCTCTCCATCTCTTACACCAAGAGATTCTGGGCAAAGAAGTACAAATCCTCCATCCAAGTCTCGTGGTCACCATACAAATCCTCCATCCAAGTCCCGTGGTCACCAATCTTCCCAGACAAGACATTATTCAAATCGTGGCCGTTCCCAACCCAGATCACAGTCTCTCAAGCCTCGTCAATTCTATGGCTCTGAATCACAATTTGTATTTGCTGGGCTCTCCAAGAGAGAAAAGGCAAACCGAAGGCAGAAATTTATGAAAGACAAAAAGATAACAATGGATGGAGTAGGAAACTTTGTGGAGTACAAACCTTATGAAGAAGGTAGTGGGAAACGTTTTGAGGGTTGCAATGTTCCTACCTGGCTGAAGACAAAGGACAACTGCACTAGACAACATCACATAAGCACCCAAAACGAAAGAATAAAAAGGCAAAATAGAGAACTATGGGAGAAACACGAAGAAGAAGCCCGAATAAGAGAACATGAACTGAAGGAAAGAGAGAGAGAGTAAAGAAGCTTATTGAAGATCTCACGAAAGTCACCAAACACTCTGAGCAGGGTGTCATCTACAATGCAGCTTTCAAAGTGCATGCCGAGTCTGGAAAGAGCTACAAAGAAGGAATGAATGCTTTTGAACTCATCTCTTGGTGGAAAGCTGGAGTAATTGCAGGAGCAAACATTCGGGAGGCCTACAACAATTACATAAGTCTTAACATTCGAGGAAAACACAAAGATCTAGTCAAGACAAATCCAATCAGGATCTTCAAAGAACTAATCAACAAGGAAATAGACACTTACAGAATGCTCAAGCAGCAGGAGGAAAGGGACATTCGTGAACGAGAAAAAGCTAAGCTACAGAAGTCGAATCTTCTAGATCTGTAAGATGTCTTTCCTTATGCTTATCTTAAAAAGTCTTGTAATCATCTTTTTCCTTATATAAAGTACTCGTTGTTACACATCTCGTGTCACTTGTCTGAGTTACTTGTCCCTGTCTTACTTATTATTTGCTTTTATCTAGAAAAGACATGTAAACTCTCGAGTATGGCTGACTTGTAATAGAAAATCCGTTATGGAACTTTTTATTAGCTTTATAAGAAAAGTATAGGTTTTGGCATCATCAAAAAGGGGGAAATTGTTAGGAACACTTGTATTAGGATTTTGATGATACCAATGTAATCTAGAAAGTAGACCCCTAACCGTTATCTTTTTTCATCGCCGCTTTCGTCTTAGACGAAAGTTGCCATAACTCACATGTAATTCGTGTTAAGCTAGCCAAACACACGAAGACGAGTTATGTTTAGTTGTTAGGGTTATCAAGACGAAAGAAGACGCGAAGCATGAAGCATCTACAACGAGAGTTAACCAGGAGTTGTCATTGAACACGAAAGGGCAGTCTTATTGATGACAATCCTTCAAGACATTCTTTCTCACCAATAGCAAGAAGAATGTCTCCACTGTCTGACTTGACAACATCCTAGGATCAAAAGGACCCCAACTTGTGGGACACGCATACCAAGGAGCATTAAATGAAGATGTACTATTTCCTGAAGCTAAAGGACAAAACCCTAAGGCTCTCCATGCCATCAACGGCTACAAGGTACAACCTCATTAATGGAGCATTTAATGCGGGAAGCTCCCTGGTCCTTACCCATTGGTCGTTAGGTTTGAAAATTTCATCTTCCTCCAACGGGTGGAATTTTCCTCACCTATATAAAACCACCTTCATCAACTTAGAAGGTGCTGGTTCTAATCACTTGACCTATCTATACGCAAAAGCTCTTAAATGCTCTCAGCTCTCTCAAGCTTTTGTGAACCAGTGTTAAGGTGTAAAGATACTTGAAGAAGCTCATTGATACTCATCTTACACCTTAAAGAAGTCTTGCTATTTGTACGAAGCAATCATTCCTCTCAGTCAAGACTTCATCACGTTGGAGAAATCAGAAATCTCTTTCTACCAACCTCAACTCTGAAGAAGAAGTTGATAGAGGCGGAGTAAACTAGATGAGTTGAAAAACCTACGAAGGATGTCCGGCTTAGTGATCAAGGAAGTCTTTGTGTAATTGTACTAACGAGTGATAGTGCAATCCTTCCATAAGTTGTGGAAGAAGAGTGGAGTAGGCAAAGTTGGTCGAACCACTATAAAACTCTCGTCTCTCTATCTCTTTACTTACGATTTTCTTTTCTGCATCATATCGTTTTTCTCACTATTACCGAAAGCTCTCGTTATAACAAAACCCGTGCAAAGCAAATAAACGAATTTAACATTTCCGCTGCGCCAAAACACCGAAAGGTTGTTTTTAGGGCAAAACACGAAAAGAATCTATTCACCCCCCCCCCCCCCCTTTCTAGACTCTCGCTACAATTCTATCGGGACCAACAACTCCTATTGACCATTAATAACATATTTCAAAACACTCGAGTGGTTGAGAAGTCCGTACGTCCAAAAGATAAATTATCATTCCGGACCATTAGAAAAGTACCGAAAGGTTAAAATTTTGCACCTTGCGTAGGTGCATTAAGGATGCTAACAGATTAGCAGTACGATTCATAAATGCAATTAATGCACCATTAAAAAAAATGTGCATATCACTTAGCAGGCAAATTATATCATGCACCGCGCGTCTTTTTTTTTAAATGAAAATAAACAGTGTTTGTTTTCCACCGTTTCACACCCTTTTGCAAAAAGTAACCCTGTTCTTCAGTGTCATTTTGTACACACTGCAGTTTCAGTTCAACACAACTACAGTTTCATTTCGATATAACTATAGTTTCATTCGATATTTATAGACTCAAATATGTGAAAATGTTATTTAATTTTATTTTATATACACTATAGTTTCATTAAAACACAACTACATGATCATTTCGATATAATTACAGCTTCATTGTACAATATACACTCAAATATGTGAAATGTTATTCAGTTTCATTTTATATACACTGCAGTTTCATTTCACTATAACTACAGTATCATTTTGATATAACTGCAGTGTTGGTTTAGATATACTGTAGTGTCAGTTGGTGTTTAATACACCAAACAAGCGGACTCCGTTAACTATAACGGCGGGCCGTTTCTTTACTTAAAGAAACGGCGCTGTTTTTTATCGCGGTGCATATGCACCGCGGTCTATGATATAACGACTGCACTTAGCATTCTCCTTTTAATTGCCAATCACATAGCACTATTCGTCTTCAACTTTTCGTAACTTTTGACTTCTCTCAAATATATCTATTTTGAGAATCAAATTCTCATTCACCTATTACGTAACCATTTTGAGCGTACAATATATCAATTTCTTCATCCCATTACGAAAAATACAAATCTATTTTGATCCGACCAAAATCCGAAGTGAATCCCACATATATTTGTCCCACAAAATAGCCACTTTGATTGCTATTTTATGCTAAAAATTCTAACAATTTATTCACCTTCTCTGATCATATGGGGGGTTATTATGAGTTGGTGAATGTATTTTACCTGCCCGTGTTATAGGTGTTGTCTAATTTGTTTGTGTAAATCATAAATTTACAAGTAAATGAGATTTAACACATTTATTTATGTTTCATTGAAAAATGCATAGTGATGGATATATTATACCCACGACCCGACCTGGGGTAGCAACATGGACCCGGAGCACCTTGGTGGAGCCCAAGAGCAGCACGGACCCGGGGGACCACGGAGGTGCCTAAGAGCAACACGGACCCGGGGGACCACGGAGGTGCCCAGGAGCAGCACGGACCCGGGGGACCACGGAGGTGCCTGAGAGCAACACGGACCCGGGGGACCACGGAGGTGCCCAAGAGCAGCACGGACCCGGGAGACCACGGAGGTGCCCAAGAGCAGCACGGACCCGGGGGACCACGGAGGTGCCCAAGAGCAACGCGAACCCGGAGCACCATGGAGGTGCCCCGACCCGAGCCGACCTACGTGGAGCTCGGGTCGGGGAGCTCGATCCTACCCGAGCTCGGCACCACCCGGGCTCGGGACCCGACCCGACCCGGTCCACCCGGGCCCGGTCAAACTTGAGATCTAACCACCCCCGATTTAAGGGGAGGTGGTTGGGGGGTTTGCTTGTATAAAAACCCCCCTCCATGTCCTAACAAAGGGCAATTCATTCCACATTATACGATTATTACACACTTTTATCCTACCGAATCTTTGTAATAGCCAAATACTACGGCAATTAATATAATATACGGTCCACCGCGACCTTCACGATATCATTCTATATTATTTGTTTATTATTCTTATTATACGTTCTTATCCGGATTTAGTGATTTGGGTATACCCCGGGTAATTAAATCCATCATTGGTGCTCTTGTTGAGAGCTGCTGTATAAGCTTAAGCGCTCTCCCCACTATCGTTCATCCCCAGCGATGGCAAGATCGAGATCCAACTCTCGTCATACCAATGGTTCCCGCGGCACCCAGCTCGTCGCGAACGGGAATGGCCCCAACGGGGCCCCCGCCCCCAGCATCCAACCAGCCACCTCCGCCAGGTCGGGGGAGGATCTGAGGGCCCAGCTCACCAACCACCGTAGCAGTGGTGCGCCACCAGCACCCCCCGCCGCCCCCGCTCCAGCTCGCACACTCATCCAGGAGGGGGTGGCGGTCTTCGAACAAGCTTCCACCGCGCTGGCGCGCGTCGCGGCGGGCCTCCGAGCAGAGGAACAAGCCGCCTTAGGCACCACCGGAGGGGCGCCGGCGTCGCCCCCGCCTCCTCCCACCCGGGGGCACAGTGGCCCGAGCACCCGGCCACCCCAGGCACCTGTCACCCAGGGGGAGGTCAACTCGCCTCGACCATCGGAGAGGCGGGGAAGAGGGGACTCCCGCCGAGACCGCCAGCGTGACGACGATGGAAGAGCACCAACCCAAACCAGGCCCGCCCTGGAGAGGTTGGGCGACCGGGTGCCAGCCCGGGAGAGGTTGGGCCCAAGGCCTGCTGCTAATGAGCCCCCACCAGCAGAATCCTGCTCCCGCAGGCAGGCACGTCAGCAGTCAGTCACCCGGAGGTCACCGAGCCACGGACCCCGGGCCCCGCCGCGACAAGAGGCAGGCCCGTGGGGGTCCCCTGGACGGGGGACCCGAGTCCCACCTCGGCGTGCACAGGTCTCCCGGGTCGAACGATCAGGAGAAACGAATGGTAGAGCTCCGAGCTCCCATCGGGTAGAGGTTGAGCAGCTGCGGAGGAGGATGGATGAGCTCCAGAGGAAGTTCGACGAGAGGGACGGATCCCCAGAGCCCCAGGATGTGTTGTCCTCTCCGTTTGCAAACGCCATCATGGAGAAGCCCTTACCTCGAGATTTTCGCTTTCCCACCATTAAAGCGTACTCGGGGACCACGGACCCACGGGCACACCTGACCAGGTACAGAGCCGCCATGATGATCACCGAGGCGACAGACGCCATCCTGTGTAGGGGGTTCTTCGCCACCCTGGACGGGCAGGCGCATGATTGGTTCGGATCCCTCCCGGCGGGGTCCATCTCCACCTTTGCGGACCTCACCCGACAGTTCCTGTCCCATTTCGCCACCAGCATACAGCGGAAGAAGCAAATTGCCGACCTGTGTGATTTGAAGCAGGGGAGCTCGGAATCACTAGCCGAGTACCTCGGCAAGTGGAAGAAAGAGGTCATGGGAGTCGCCGACTTCGATGCGAAATCGGCCATGGTAATTTTCCGGAACAACTTGAGGTCGGACGCTTTTCACCAGGACCTCATCAGGTACCCCCCCAGGACCTACACCGACCTGATGGACAAGGCAGCAAGGTACGCTGACGCCGAGACTGCCGAGAAGAGGAAGAAGGAGCAGGAAGAAGGAAGGGGTCGAAAAGACAGGGCACCCCAGGAAGAGCGCAAGGCGCCCCGACCGCACCGGCGTGAGTACGCTGAGGGGCCCAGGATGAACCCCACACGCTATCTCACCCCGCTGACACAACCCGTGGGTACTATCTTGGCGCATGCGGAGGACCAGGGAATCGTGGTATTCCCGAAGGAGGAGTGCATGAAGATATCGACGAGGGGGGACCCCAACAAGTACTGCAGGTTCCACCGGCAGAAAGGACACGATACAGACGAGTGCATCCTCCTAAAAAGACAAATCGAGCAGCTCATCCAAATGGGCTACCTCGGCCAATACATTAAGAAGCCCGGCCAGGCGCAGGAAAAGGCCCAGGGCCAGAAGCAGAGCAATGTATGGCGGAAGGGGGGTGGCCAGGCGCCATCCACCTCGGCTCCCCCCCGCAAGAGGGACCACCACGACCACAGTTCCGAGGAGGAGGAGAAGACGACGGAGGACTCCCAGCCCCCGAGGAAACGGGCCATCTACGTCATCTTCGGGGGGCCCGAGGGAGGGGACTCGCCAGCCGAGCGGAAGAGGTGGGCGAGGAGCTTGTACGTGGGGGAGGTCACACGTACCCCCCATGAGAAGAAACCAAAGAGGGAGCCCATCACGTTCACCGACGCCGACCTGCCAGACGGGCCCCTCCCCCACCGAGACGCCCTGGTGATCAAGCTGGACATCAACAACGTGGTGGTGCACCGGGTGCTCGTAGACACGGGTAGCTCGGTGAACGTCATGTACTACGACACGTTCACCCAGCTGGGACTCTCAAGAGGGCAGCTGGCGCAGGTACGCACCCCCCTGTCCGGGTTCACGGGGGACTCAATTGAGACAGAGGGGTCGATCAGTCTGGAGGTAGAGATAGGCACCCCACCTCACACCAGGAGGTGGGAGGTCGAGTTCGTAGTCGTGAAAATCAGTTGCGCCCACAACATAATACTCGGCCGACCCGCCCTGGAGGACCTCAGGTGCGTAATTTCCATGGAGCACTTGTGTCTCAAGTTCCCGGCACCGACCGGGGTCGGGGTCGCCCGGGGGACCAAAAGGTAAGCCGCAGCTGCTACTTGAAGGCGTGCCGCCAGATTGGTCAAAAGGACCTCCGGGTACATACCATCGCCGAGAAGGCATTTCAGGAGGAGGTAGGTCGACCTCGGGCCGAGCCCGTGGTCGAGACAGAGGAGGTCATCCTCGACCTCAGCCGACCCGACCGGGTTGTGAAGGTAGGGGTCGGCCTCCCGGCCGAGCTCCGGGCATGGATAATCAACACCATCAGGAGCTACAAGGAGGTCTTTGCATGGGGTCCCGAGGACATGCCGGGCCTCAGCCGAGACGTGATCACACACAAGTTGGCCGTCGACCCCGCGGTCAGGCCAATCCAGCAGCGCAAAAGGTACCTCTCCGCCGAGAGGAGGGAGTTCGTCAAAAAGGAGGTCGACACACTGCTGGAGATTGGTCATGTTAGGGAGGTCACATACCCCACCTGGCTGGCCAACGTAGTCCTCGCCCCAAAGCCGCCCACCTGGAGGATGTGCGTGGACTACACCGACCTCAACAAGGCCTGCCCTATGGACCCCTTTCCCCTCCCCAACATCGATCAGCTGGTGGACGAGACTGCAGGGTGTGCCCTTATGAGCTTCCTAGATGCGTTCAGGAGGTACCACCAAATTTTTATGGAGGAGGCTGACGAGGAGAAGACAGCCTTCACCACGCCAGAGGGGGTCTATTGCTACAAGGTTATGGCTTTCGGACTGAAAAATTCAGGTGCCACCTACACCCGAATGGTGGCCAAGGTGTTCAAGCAGGTCCTCGGTCGCAACCTCCAGGCCTACGTCGACGACATGATCGTCAAGAGCACCGACGCCGACCTCCACACAGATGACCTTACCGAGGTATTTTCAATTATGCAACGCTTCAATTTACGGCTGAACCCCAAAAAGTGCACCTTCGGGGTGCACGGGGGGAAATTTTTGGGGTACATGGTCTCGAAGAGGGGCATTGAGCCCAACCCCGACAAGGTCAAGGCCATCCTGGACATGGAACCTCCGAGGTCCCTCCGGGAGGTCCAGCGCCTCAACGGGCGATTGGCAGCCCTGGGCCGTTTCCTTTCGAGGTCGGCCGAGAAGGCCTTGCTGTTCTTTGGAGTCCTAAAAAAGACTAAGGGCTTCGAATGGTCCGAGGAGTGCCAGAAGGCGTTCGAAGACCTCAAGGCGTACCTGATGTCGCTCCCCCCTCTGGCCAAACCCGTTAAGGGGGAGGTCCTATATCTATACTTGGGCATCTCGCAGGCCGCGGTCAACTCCGTGCTGGTCCGGGACGACGAGGGGGTCCAGCTGCCCGTATACTACACGAGCCGAGCTCTACGGGGAGCAGAGATCAGGTACACACCCGTGGAAAAGGCCATTTTTGCAGTAGATGCGACGGCAAAGAAGCTGAACCACTACTTCCAGGCCCACCCCGTGCAGGTCCTCACCAACCAGCCGCTAGACACAGTACTGAGGGCCTCGGGGTCGGCAAGCAGGCTGGTCAGGTGGGCCATGCGGCTGAGCCGGTTCGACATCCAGTTCAAGCCCGACCCGCCATCAAGGGGCAGGCGCTGGCGGACTTTATAGTCGAGTGCACTGCCCGGGAGGCAACGGAGCGGGTCAGGGACGAAGACGAGGAGTGGTGGACCCTCTCAACGGACGGGTCCTCCAGCACCAAAAGCTGCGGAGGTGGGGTCGTCCTCATAACACCAGAGGGGTTTCGGGCCTACTACGCCCTCCGCTTCGCGTTCAAATTATCCAACAACGAGGCCGAGTATGAAGCACTCCTGGGGGGGCTCCGCCTCGCACTAAATATGAGGGTGGAGAAGCTCAAAATCCGATGTGACTCCAGACTCGTGGTGGGACAGGTCACAGGTGAATTTGAAGCAAGTGATGAAAGAATCAGGAGGTACCGGGACGTGGTGCTCCAGCTACTGGGGCAGCTGATCAATTATGAGGTCCTGCAGGTACCCCGAGACCAGAACACAGATGCTGACATGTTATCCAAGCTCATCCAAGGGGCCCCGGAACATATCTCCAAGATAGCCCGAATTGAAAATTTCAAGAGGTCGAGCCTGGATGCCTACCCGGTCCTACCCGTGCAAATCCGACCTCCCTGCTGGTTGGACCACCTCAAGGAGTACAAGAAGACACGCACGCTACCTCCCGACGAGGTCGATGCCAAGCTGGTGAAACGGCGAGCCCCCACGTACGTGTTCATGGGGGACATACTCTACAAGAGGTCCTATAACGGCGCCTTGCTGCGCTGCTTGTACCCAGACGAAACCAGGTCAGTCATAGAAGAAATCCACGAAGGGACCTGTTCAGCCCACCAGGGGGCCTTCGCCATGTCCCGGAGGGCCATCTTACAGGCGTACTTTTGGCCCAAAATGGCCAAGGAGTGCGCCGACTATGCCCGGGGTTGCGAGACCTGCCAACACTTCCAAGTCACCCCCGGCCGGCCAGCCACGAGCTACACCCCCATCAGCTCGGTCATCCCCTTCTCCAGGTGGGGAGTGGACCTAGTGGGAGCTCTGCCCATGGGGTCGGGAAAAAGGAAGTACCTCATAGTAGCAGTGGACTACTTCACCAAGTGGGTAGAGGCGGAACCGCTGGCAACCATAACAAGTGCCCGTTGCAAGCACTTTGTGTACAAAAATATTTTGTGTCGTTTTGGGGTCCCGATGCAACTCATCACCGACAACGGACGCCAATTCGAGGGGCAATAGTTCGAGGGGTTCTGTGCAGAATGGCACATTACCCACAGCCGGGTAGCAGTATGCTACCCTCAAGCAAATGGCCAGGTGGAAAATGCCAACCGCACCATTGTGGGTGGCCTGAAAAAGAAACTGGAATCCGCGGGGGGAGCGTGGGTGGAGGAGCTCGACGCCATTCTTTGGGCCTACCGCACCACCCCCCGGAGGGCTACTGGGGAGACGCCTTTTTCCTTAGCCTACGGTTTCGAAGCCCGAGCTCCAGCGGAGGTAGTCATACCTTCCCGACGGGAGGAGGACTACGACCCTGACACGAACGAGGAGAACCATAGAATTGACCTCCACATGATTGATGACAGGCGCGAAGCAGCCGCGATTCGAGCTGAAAACTACCAGAGGCAGACCAAGGCATATCACGATAAGCGGGTCCGACCCCGCTATTTCCAAGTGGGTGACTATGTGCTCAGGAGAAGGGAGGCGAGCCAGCCCCAAGCCGGAAGAAAGTTTGCCCCTAATTGGGAGGGCCCGTACATTATAGCAGCCGTGGTCCGCCCGGGCAGCTACAAGCTCAAAACTCCCAAAGGAAAGAAGATAGCCAGGGTTTGGAATTCAGAGCACCTGCTGAAATTTTACCAGTAGACCTGCCACGTGAGAGGAGGGTCTTGGCGTTGCTATTCTAGGAGGGAGGTCATTCCCCTCCCCTAATAATGTCTTAGTGAGCGGCAATAGTCGGAATAAAATCGCATATTACAGAACACATTGTGCGCAGGATTCCTTTTGTTACAAAGTTGGTTCTCATGCATTTTATCTCCCTTAAAAAAAAAACAAAAAAAAAAAAAAAAAAAAAAAAAAAAAAAAAAAGAATGAAAAAATCACGAAACAGGGGGGAACGAGTGCTCACTCATGTCTTCCCCCCCCCAGCGAACCCTAAGGGGGCACGAGGCCCGACCTCGCATACCAACCCCGACGGAGGACGCACCCTAAGGGGGCACGAGGGCCGACCTCGCGTACCAACCCCGACGGAAGAGCCCAGTGGCACGGTCTTGACAGACCGTGCCCGAGCAGCTAACGCGCACCCTAAGGGGGCACGAGGTCTAACCTCGCGTACAAACCCCGACGGAGGAGCCCGGTGGCTTGGTCCGACAGGACTGGGCCCAAGTGGTTTGGCGCACCCTAAGGGGGCACGAGGTCCGACCTCGCGTACAAACCCCGACGGAAGAGCCCGGTGGCGTAGTCCGGAAGGACTTAGCCCGAGAGGCTAACGCACCCTAAGGGGGCACGAGGTCCGGCCTCGCGTACCAACCCCGACGGGAGATCCCGATGACATAGTTCCCCAGAACATTGTCGAAGAGGCTAACACATGAAAAAAAAAAAAAAAAAAAAAAAAAAAAAAAAAAAAAAAAAAAAAAAGTGGCAACACCTCGGCGTGCAGCCGAGGTCCACCTCGGCGAGCTGCCGAGGCCCACCTCGGCAAGCTACCGAGGTCCACCTCGGCTAGCTGCCGAGGTTCACCTCGGCGAGCTGCCGAGGTCCACCTCGGCGAGCTGCCGAGGTCCACCTCGGCAAGCGGCCGGGGTCCACCGCGGCTAGTGCCGGGGTGGCAAAAAAAAAAAGAACAAAAGTATTCCAAAGAAAGGCAGTAGCAGGTAAAAGGTGGCAACCATCACGTCACCAAAGCAAAGGAGCCAATTGTTCATTCAAAATATTCAAAAAACATCCAAGTCTAGTACACCACCAAGGGAGAACAAGGTCGGCTACTTTGAGCTCGGCCACGTGCGTGAGGAAGGTCGGGGCGCGGAGCAAACCGACCCGGGGGGAGCGGAGCAAGGAGGTGGAGCGGCCCAAGACGTCTCACCTCGGCCCAAGACACCTCGACTCAAGACGCCTCGGCACGAGGCACCTTGGCCATGGTGAGTTCGGCTACATTCGCACATGGAGGTCGGGTCCGGATGTTTACTCTCATTCGTTGACTCCTACTCGCAACAAAGAGAGTGGGGGACTCATGATGGATATATTATACCCACGACCCGACCCGGAGTAGCAACATGGACCCGGAGCACCTTGGTGGAGCCCAAGAGCAGCACGGACCCGGGGGACCACGGAGGTGCCTAAGAGCAACACGGACCCGGGGGACCACGGAGGTGCCCAAGAGCAGCACGGACCCGGGGGACCACGGAGGTGCCTGAGAGCAACACGGACCCGGGGGACCACGGAGGTGCCCAAGAGCAGCACGGACCCGGGAGACCACGGAGGTGCCCAAGAGCAGCACGGACCCGGGGGACCACGGAGGTGCCCAAGAGCAACGCGAACCCGGAGCACCATGGAGGTGCCCCGACCCGAGCCGACCTACGTGGAGCTCGGGTCGGGGAGCTCGGTCCTACCCGAGCTCGGCACCACCCGGGCTCGGGACCCGACCCGACCCGGTCCACCCGGGCCCGGTCAAACTTGAGATCTAACCACCCCCGATTTAAGGGGAGGTGGTTGGGGGGTTTGCTTGTATAAAAACCCCCCTCCATGTCCTAACAAAGGGCAATTCATTCCACATTATACGATTATTACACACTTTTGTCCTACCGAATCTTTGTAATAGCCAAATACTACGGCAATTAATATAATATACGGTCCACCGCGACCTTCACGATATCGTTCTATATTATTTGTTTATTATTCTTATTATACGTTCTTATCCGGATTTAGTGATTCGGGTATACCCCGGGTAATTAAATCCATCACATAGATCTGTAAAAGACAGTGATATATATATCTCAAAATTTATTATTTTGGTCGTTGGTGATTCACTATTAATTATATTCTTTGGTAATTTGGTTTATTTTAGTTGGTGAACTTTATTTTGTACATATATATATATATATATATATATAATCCGGATCAGGTGAGGACCTAATCTTAGGTGAGGACGTGAGGACTAATCTTGTGCGTTTGTTTTTTAATTTGGATGGTCCAGATTTGAGTTCTTGAGATGACATGGATTGATCTTTTTTGTTAAAGTGGGATAATAGTGTCTTTTTCTATTTTTTTTAAGTGTGAACGCATGTATAATCCTTGGCCAAATTGGTTTCCTATTTTCTTGGATCATCACCGTTGCAATTTGGAGCTGCGATTTCTTCATCTTTGATTGAGTGTTCGCCCATGCAAACTAATCAGTATTTTTTATTTTTTTCGCTTGTTCTTTTGAGTATAATATTGTCTATATTTGGATTGTCGTGTATATGTATGATTGTGCATTCGTGTGTGCTGATTGTGCAATCTAGTGTTGTAAGTTGTGCACTATAGGCTAGGGAGTTGTGCATTATAGCACATAGTTCAATGCATCGTAGAACATTGAATGTTCACTGTATGATTTTTTGGCGGGGTTTGAATGCACAACAATGAAGTTATTGATGCACAACACTCAGTATAGGAATGCACAACATTTTGTATAGGAATGCACATCTTTTAATAAGACTGATTTACCCTAAATTTATATATTTTAATATTTTAAAGGAATTTGTTTTCTTAATCCGTGTGATTTGTTTCTTTTAATCTCAATCATACATCATTCTGATTTAATGGTCTAGATTAGTCCTTACGTCCTCACCTAAGATTAGGTCCTCACCTGATCCGGACCCTATATATATATATATATATATATATATATATATATATATATATATATATATATATATATTGAATTTGGGGAGTATACTAATTCATATGATTTCATGTTCGAGTGCTATTTAGAATTGGGAAATGATTTTGATTTTAGAATTGCAGAGAATCGTTGTGGAGTTCAGCCTAGTTTGAAGTCCGTAGTTATTCAAGATTAGTTACAAAATTAAATCATCTAGATATTTACATATAGTGTCCATGTATACAAAAATTGTGAAAATGAAAATTTTCAATTTCTACAATAATCCTCATTTATGTATTTGATGTGAATCAAACCCTTAGGGGGCGTTTGGTTTAAAGGATCTGAGATTACCTTGGTAATATGAGAAAGGTAATATTAGATTCTGAGATTACCTTGGTAATATGAGAAAGGTAATATTAGATTACCATGCTAGATTACCTTCGATCCTGAGACCTCTCATCTGAGGGGCCACAACTATGCCGCTCGACCACAAGCGAAAACTACAATTTTCATCCTCTTAACACATAATCTATTGGAAGACATTGCTGTAGAAATAAATATTTGAGATTGAATTTTGTCAAATTCATATTTAAAGAAATTATTGCACGATTGTTGCACATTTATTGCACGCATAAGCCAATTCCTTAGTGTAACATATGATTACACGGAATAATTAAAGATTAACATAACAATTTTGAAATAACTCAAGGACAAAAAAAATGCCTGTTTGCCTAAAAAATTATTGCACTTGCCATCCAAAATCCTTTTGTAACATGATTGGCTTAAAGCTAAGGATGTTTGCTGACTCCATGACAGGTGAAGTGATATTGGAAATAGAATGAAAGATACGAGCAATCGGAAGAGTGATCGAAGTAATGAGAGGAGTGATCAGAGCAAATTTAAGATTAGATAATTGTTACTTTTAGAAAGAGAAATGGAAAATCAAGCGCGTGCATGTGTGTGTATATATATATATAGGGGTGGAAATTGACTGAAATGGTAAAAAAGTAAAATAAAATGGAGAAAACTATGCAACTTTAAAAATTTGAATGAATTTTAAAAAGACTCGGTTCGTTTGGGACTAAAACTTACATTCTTAATAAATATTCTCAAGAAAACTATTTCTTGATAAATACCACCTTCTTGCAAGTTTTATGCAAGGAAGAGCCATTTCCATCAACCCCCAAGTCCTACTCTATCTGCAAGAAATTTGGTTGCATATTCTTCATCACCATAGTCACTCTCCAAAAAAATTAAAAAAATAATAATAATAAAGTCCATCTACTTTTTCTGATAATCAATTAAAATACAAAAACAAGGTATACATATTCCAGCAAATTTGCAGGGCTTTGGAGCAAACAATTTTTTTTTTTTTTTGAAAACGTTTTGGAGCAAACAATTGTTTAACAGCAATCAGCAAAATGACTACCTTTCCTAAAGATCACCATGGCGACTTAGCCATTTGTGCTGTTCGAAAGATGTTCTCTCTCAATTTGGAGAGTGAGTTTAGCTTCCTTCTATTCTACAAGTCTGGTTTCAAGAGATGCTATTTGTTTATTCAGATGGTTTTCTTTATTCATAATTTCAGAATACCTAGTTGTTATGTAATACTTGAGATTGAATTCTGTCAAATCTATATTTTAAGAAATTGTTGCACAATTATTGCACATTTATTGCATGTATAAGCCTAGGGCTGGGCACTTCAGGTTTCGGTTCGGTTTTTTTCGGTTTCGGTTTTTCGGTTTTAAAAAAAATTAAACCATTCGGTTTAAAAAAGAGTTTGGTTTCGGTTTCGGTTTTGGTTTGAAAAGTTCGGTTCGGTTCGGTTTCGGTTCGATTTTGGTAGAAGTCCACTAAATAAACGTTTCCTTTTTTACCTGCCCGATTGTTCAGTTGGCTCACTTAGAGTGCCACTTGAAGTGTTTTGTTGATGACAATATAAAGAATTATCCATCTATAGTTAATATTTGAAAAATAAGAATGATTAAAATGCTAAATGTTGAGACTTACCACTTAGAGTTGAGATATAAGGACTTGAGGAGTTAAAATTATTAATTATTATAATATGTATATATAATACTAGCATTTTGTACGAGTGATGCGCGAAAATTTATGCCCAACATTAAAAAATTGATAAATGCAAGTAATTACAAATTATAGTTCAAATCAAATTTCACAATTCCTTAAATTAGTAAATTTTAATCATCGTATTTGAAAAATATAAAGATGAACAAAATTGATATTTTGTTTATTAATAATGTAAACAATTTGATATAATTTATACTTTGTTTTGACAATAAATAAAATATATATATATATATATATATAATACTAATCTAGTAACCGGTCACATATATTAGTGCGTGTGCGTGCCTATATATATATATATACACACATATATGATTTACTATTCATAGAAATTTAATTAAAATATAATCAACAATTAAACTAATTATATAATGAATTTAATAAAATGATAATTAAAGAATAGGAAAAAGATATCATAGATAATTAGATATAGGTGTATGATAATAATGATAGAATTATGAAAGTTTTAGAATTAAATAATAACGATGTTATAACGGTATAAGGGTATTTTAGTCTAACAATAATGTAGTAGGGATAATTTTGTCTATTACAATTGAAGTTTACAACATTTAATAACACAATATATACCTTTATTAACATACAAATGTAAAACACAAATGTGCCTTTAGCTTAATGGGTAAAGCTCTTGACTTTCAAACTTAGTAGTTAAGGGTTCAAACCTCACTTAAGATGTCTAAGTATATTGTATATATTTATTATATAAAAAAATAAAAATAAATAAAATAAAAAACTGATCGGTTCTTCGGTTTGGCACCCGAGTCGAACCGATCGGGTTATCCAAACCGAGTACCGATCGGTACTTCAGTTTGGGATCGAACTGAAATGCCCAGCCCTATATAAGCCAAATCCTTAGTGTAATTTATGATTGCATAGAAATAGAATAATTAAGATTAAAACAACAATTCTGCAATAACTCAAGGACAAAAAATGCATGTCTACCTAAAAAATTACTACACTAATTACTTGTGTAACATGATTGGCTTGAAGGGCCTTCGCTTTCTCCATGACAAGTGAAGTGTAATTTATGATTGCATAGAAATAGAATAATTAAGATTAAAACAACAATTCTGCAATAACTCAAGGACAAAAAATGCATGTCTACCTAAAAAATTACTACACTAATTACTTGTGTAACATGATTGGCTTGAAGGGCCTTCGCTTTCTCCATGACAAGTGAAGAGCAAGCTGCAGGTTTCTTAAACCTTTTCTTTATCATTTGTTTTGATCGTTTCTTGGTTGGGACTGTGGTATCCGTAAAGAAAAGAAAGCAAATCTTGAACATCTCAGGGTAAAATACATTGCAGCCATATTAACTGCTAAAAATAATGAGTTGTCAATGTGAATAAGGAAAAGGATGGTCTTGTCAAGAAAGAATGAATTTTTTTGAATATTAATGTTAGTTGATGTAATTAACACACTTTGGAATATGTTGGTTCTCATATAAAATAATCTTCTGGTTATATTTTGTTATAAAATTCTTTTCTTATATAAATGAAGCACATTAAGTTATATTTTGACGCACCTTAAGAGTAAGATGGACGCACCATAATAGCTCATGCAGTTCGGAATCTTAATATGTTGGATCTAAGTCAATAAACAATTTGACGCACATTTGGTCTATTAAGCGTGCACCTCATCAGTAAAATTGATGCACCTTATATGTATAAACAACGCACATTAAGTTGTATATAGGTGTGTTGGTTTGTTTATTACAAAAAATATATATAAATGTCAAATCCTTAAAATGCGTCCATTTATACTTGAATGTGCGTGATATATAAATTTAGTGTGCGTTAGTTCGCGTAGTAAATAACTTGTTGCAAAAAGAAAATAAAAAATCCAAACTCAAGTGTGCACCGATATATACTTAACATGCGTGTTATATATTTTTAATGTGCGTTAGATTACATAATACAAATGCTGACAAATAACACCAATATTTTAAGTGGGGTGTAACAGCACACTTAATGTGCGCTGATATTCTCTATTACATGTGAGTAATCTACCTGGCATTTGTGGGTATAGAATGCTCAACTTGTTCAAAAAAAAAAAATTATAAATGTCAAATCCTTAAGATGCGTCCATTTATCCTTGAATGTGCGTTATATATAATGTTAGTGTGTGTTAGTTTGCGTACTAACTAACTTGTTGAAAAAAATAAATAAATAAAACTTAAAAGCTCAAATGTGTGTCGATATACACTTAACATGCGTATTATTAATGCCTCAAGAGCCTGAAAGGAAGACTTAGGTTGCGTGAGTTTTTTTATTAAAAAGAAAAATTTTTAAAAAAAAATGAATAAGAATTCCAAAAACATTAAGCTGCGTCAAGTTAAACTTGAATGTGCGTCCCATATTTCTTTAATGTGCGTTACTTTGCCTAATACAAATGCTGACTAATAACGTTAATATTTTAAGTGTGGTGGCAATCCCCCTTAATGTGCATTGATATTCTTTATTACATGCGAGTAATTTCCAGTATAACGTGCGTGAACTCAATTCTTATTGCGCGTGGATTTGTTTATAAATTACATTTAACATAAAGTATACGCATATTAAAGTAGTCATATGCGCACATTAAAGAATAAATTCACGCACGTTATGGTGTATTGAGAGCTTAGTGTGGTACGTTAAGGTTTTGGGACTTGAGGGGCGTCCGTCTAACCTTTAATTTGCGTGCATGTATTACACAGTGTGCTTCAAAATATAACTTAATGTGCTCCATTTTCATAACCAAATAAACTGGATCAATTTTCTGAGTTGAAAATCAAATGCAAATCCACGAAAAAAGAGATACTAGATAACGAGAGAGAACGGAAAAAGCTTTGAAAAGCAAAAACAATGACAACTGCGATGCCAAACGGGCAAGAGAGGACAGAAAACTGAGTGAATCTTTGAAAAACAAAAACAATAGCGATGACAATGCGGACGACGAGAGTGAACGGCGAGTAAGTTTTTTTTTTTTTTAATTTTACTAATTTACTCCTCAGTACGCGAAATTGAATTAAAATCTTCACTATTTAAGATCAACGGTCGAGATATTTAAATGCATTAAAAACCAACGGCGCCCACAAAACCGCACAACCGCACCTAATAGTGCCCCCCCCCCCCCCCCCCCACACACACACACACACACATATATATATAGGGTCGCGTTCAGGTGCGAATAAGTGCTCGGGAGAGAAATGTGAACCAATCAGTGCGCGCCACGTGTCAGCATTCATTGCTCGGGTGCACCTACTTTCGCTTGCAAGTGCATGTAGGTTTTGCCTGCATACATTGATCGAGTGCACCTACTTTCACCTATAAGTGCACCTACTTTCGCCTGCAATTGAATGTAATTTTGCCTTGTTAACATTCATTGATCTGAGTTCAGCGGGTAGTAATATCTCTGAAAACCACCCGCAAACATTAACTACCTATAACTATTAACATTCATTGATCTGAGTTCAGCGTGTAGTAATACCCCTGAAAACCACCCGCAAACATTCATGCACCTAGGTTCAACTACTTATAACTATAGGTGCAACTAATTATAACTATAGGTGCAACTAGTTATAACTATAGGTGCACTTAGTATTGATGTTCAGTGTAAATTTTTACTTGCACTTATAATACATTGGGAAAAGGGTCAAATAGACCCTCAAACTATTGCTCAAAAGTCAATTAGGCCCTCCAACTTTTTTAAGAGGCAATTACACCCCTGAACAATGTATTTTAATGCAATGAAGCCCAAATACAGGTAAATGACCTGCTATCCCAGGTCATTACAAATCCGGCGACATTCCGACATATTTTCAGGAAAAAAAGAGACCGGCGACGGTCGCCGGTCACCCCTCCCGGAGAAGGCAACCCAGATTTGGGTTGCCTTATCCGGCGGGTGGCCTTCTCCGAAAGGGGTCTCCGTGACCGGCGACCCCGGTCACTTTTTTTGCCTTCTCCGGCGGGTTGTAATACATTTTACATGCACTTGTAATACATTTTACTTGCACTTCGATGTTCAATTATTTTTGAAAATGCCACCGCATTTTTTTTAAAAAAAATCAGTGTTTCTCATCCATTAGATTTGGACACGTGGACAGATATGATGCATTCACACTTCTCTCCTGGGTAAGTCATTCTCACGGGAGTGTAACTCTGTATATATTCCAGGATACTGGTATGTGGGATCATTCAATCCTCACTGATTTATTCCAACCTACAGATGTGGAAAATATTAAAAAGATACCTGTTTCCCCAGAATATGATGATTCCTGGTATTGACATGGAGACCCCAAAGGAATTTACTCAGTTAAGAGTGGGTATAGGCGCATTATTGGAGATTATGAGCACAATGATGGGCATTTAATAAATGGCTCACCCTGTGGAGCCTCAAAATCCCACCCAAATGGAAAACGTTTGTATGGAGAGCAATTAGCGATATCCTCTCAACTACTACAAATTTGATTATAAAGAGGGTGGATGTGGATCCAAATTGCCATGTGTGGAATCTCTCAAGAGGACACTATGCATGCTTTGGTGTTATGTGACTTTGCAAATGCCATATGGGAACAATCTAACCTTCCAATCCCCAATATTGTGACGAATGTTTTTCACATTTGGTTTTCTGATCTTCTGAATGTTCTAGACTCTAATGGAATATTACATGCAACAACAATTTTATACATATTTGGAGAACACGGAACGGAGCAGTGTGGGATGATGCCCTATCGCGACCAAGGAAGTTATTAGCCATGGCGGCTGCAACAATTCATGCATGGCGCAATGCACGGACCACCGCAAGTACCACGCCACCGCCATTAGCCGACCACCCGGGAGTTGATGGGGAATCACCACCGCCGCACGAACAGATAACCTCCCATCTCAGCGGTACCACTGCCCAGAAATTACCGAGTCGACGCCGGCTACCTCCACGACTCGGGCATGGTAAAGGTAAGGGCTGTGCTCCTCGATGCGAATGGAGAATATGTAGCGAAATTCAGTGCCCCTCTCCCGGTTTGTTTTTCACCACTCATATATAGCCGAGGCATTCACGTGCAAGGAAGCATTATCATGACTGAAGGACTGGGGCGAAAGATCAGTATACACAGATTGCCTATCATTACAACGATATTTCATCTCACCACCATCTATAGTTCGTTCGTATGTTGGCTATGCTATTGATAGCTGCAAGTCTATTACAGCTTCGTTTGATTTCTGTTCTTTTAATTTTATCCCTAGATCAGATAATTATTTAGCTCATGCTTTAGCATCTGCTGCGTTCCAGCAGCCTACTATTATGTATTGGGATCTATCCCCACCAGACATTATTGCAGCTTATTTCTAATGAAAACACCACTATATTTTCAAATATATATATATATATATATATATATATATATATATATATATATATATATATATATATATATATAATAGTGTAATATTTATGAATACTAAAGCATATACTCTCTTTCTCTCTCTCCCTCTCTCTCTATATATATACACACTGCATACACACACACACACACACATATATATATATATATATATATATATATATATATATAATGGGTGGGTGGGTGGGTGAGGGGGGCAATTGCCCCATTGTCCCCCTCTAGGTCCGCCCTGTTTGCTGTACACTTTGTAAATCAAGTTTTTCTTAAGAATTAATTAATTAAGATTTTACACGTAAGTGTACCATTGTTGAAAAGTTAACTTGCAAAGTCGGACATTTTTAAAAATTTTAAAAGTAGTCGATATATATTCACCCATTCTAAATTTCTCTCATGTTCAGACCATCATAGCTATTCATAAATTAAAAAAAAAAAAAAGCAATTCTGGCCGTGAACTGGATTGGGTTCACTATCTCAGACTGTATACATCGTTGGTATATATCAATTCAGTGGAGATCGAATATAATTGAATATGAGGTACCAAGCCACAGCTACTGGCATGGATAATGACTTACCAACTACATATTCAGATTCACCTTCCTTTTCCCCTTAGCTACTTGCAGAAGAATCAGTCCACCAATATTTCATCTGCTAAACTGACAGATCGATGGAACGAGAATAACATGTGTTAGGATCAAGTGTTTATTAGTTATCACTACGTCGAAACAAGTGCACGGCCTCTGCCTAACAATTCCCCCTCCCTCACCCTCGACCACATGCCAATGACCTAGCTCTGGTACTATTATTAAGATCAAACGTTTACCACTACGTCAAAAGCTATAACTCACAACGAAGACGCAATTTTATTTATTTATACTGACACCACATTTTCGAGAGACACGGTGCTGAGCATGACCCTTCATCGACCTAACCACAAATTGACATTATATATTATTTATCCTTTACAAAAATATTATTATCAACGATGGAATCAATCACCCAATAATATCCCCATATTCATTCCAAATCAGCCGTTAATTAATTAATCCGTTTATCATCCATCTAGCTATGAAATTAAACCAGATGAGATAGATCATCATTATCCCTCTCATTAAACAGTTAAACACACAAAACTAAAGCCTGTAGTGGGTCAAAAATGAGTGAAGTTGTAGAAACAACATTTGGGAATGGAACAGTACCCTACTTCCATATCTCTGCGGTGGTCTTGGCAATTATTGCCTCTTCAATTCATTAATATTTCTTTTTTGGTGTCAAGAAAGATATATTATTCGACGTCTACAAATTAAAGTTCATAGGTGATGAGATAGGAGAAGGAGAAAGAAAAGAAAAGAAAAAGCAAGAAATGATGGTTATAGTATGGAGTGTGGATCCAGACTCCAGAGCCTAAGATAGCTGTCTTTTCAGGATATGGATTACAAGCACCAACCACCTATTTACTCAATCGTTATACGGTGTACCATGATTCACACAGATGTCCTTTAGTACTGTTATAATATAATGAACATATTCTGTGTATAAAATAAAAGTGAATAGCAGAGCTCATATGCATATATATTGTCTAATGAACTTGTAGTATAACTAAAAGAGTTAATTCTAGGCAGAAAATTTTGGCAAGTATCTGGGATTGCCGTCTTTTGTGGGAAGGAATAAGAGAGTAGTCTTCTCTTACATTGAAGATAAGGTCAAGCAGAAAATTGGCTCTTGGAATAAGAAATTGTTATCTCAGGCTGGTAAGGAAATACTTTTGAAAAGTGTGGCTCAGTGTATGCCGACTTTTTCTTTCAGTGTTTTTTTACTACCTGAATCAGTTTGCCTATCTATTGAGAGAACCATGAACTGATACTGATGGGGTTCTGGAGGGGGCAGGGGAATTCGTTGGAAGGCCTGGGATCGTTTATGTATCCCTAAAAAGTTTGGAGGACTGGGTTTTAAGGATCTCTGTGCCTTTAATTTAGCTATGTTCGGTAAAAAGGCCGGCGTTTTTTTGACCAAACCACATTCATTGGCGGCGAGAGTTTGCAAGGTACTTTCCCACTACAACTTGTATTGATGCTACTATAGGCCATTGCCCGAGTTTCTGCTGGCGTAGTATTATGGCTGCCCATGAGATGATTTGTAGCGGTGTTAGGCGTAGAATTGGGGATGGAAAAGATACTCTGATCTGGGGCCATCCATGGTTACGTTACCTGATGATCCAACCCCTATGGTTCACACTGATATGCCTGTTCAACTTTAGGGATCAAAAGTCATTGGTTTAATTGATCAAGATACTAACACTTGGGATATGTCTATCTTATCTGATATTTTTATTCCCTCTGACGTAAGTCGTATTTCTAAAATCCCCATTAGCCCTGGTTATGAAGATTATTGGTTTTGGCAGGGAGACCTGAAGGGTTGTTATTCAGTGAAGAAAGATTTGGTGGAGAGCCCAGGGAAATAAATCGGCGCCTAGGCGCCCCCTTGGCGCCTAACGTTTTTTGCAACCTTGTTATTAGTATACAAAATTTATATATTTTGAAACTACATTAAAAATACTATTAAACAGAAAAAATCAAATTTAAAATAAGTAAAAAAATACTAAAGAAAATTAACGAAGAAGAATTGGTTTGACCAATTAATAGTAAGTAAGACAAATAAAATGGGACAGAGGGAGTATAAAGGATCTTCTGGATTGTTTATGCAACCATGTTACTCCTTTTGGTTGAATCTCAAGTGAGTTTTCATGTCACGCAGTGAACAGGGATTGCATTATGTACTCTTGGATCATGAAGGACTTTTATAAGTTTCCTTCAAAGCTTCATGGCTGAGTATCCATTTATGCAAACAAAGATGATAACACTCGGAGTGCATCCTTAATAACGGAGTGACAGGTGCAGTCCGGACTACCCGTTTGTGCACGGGGCACTAAAGTTGTGACCTTCTTAGCTCAAAGCATTGAAGATCATAATGAGAGTCACAGTTAGGCGCATAGAGCACCTAGGCGTTCATGATGATTATTCTCATATAATATGGGTGACTGTGCGGAGCTTGCCATGTGACAGCGTAGAGCTTGCCATGTAATATGGTTAACAGGGCGGAGCTTGTCATGTGATAGCGCGGAGCTTGCCAAGTAATATGGTTGATAGCACAGACATTGTCATGTAATATGGTTGACAGCACGGAGCTTGTCATGTAATATGCGAGGTCAGGCCTCAAATTGCCCCTAGGGTGTTAGCCGTGAGGTCGGCTGTTGGCTTCTCAAGCCACCTCGGAGGTTAGTGAGAAATTGTGTTATCTTATTATAAGGAAAAAGCCTTAAGAGGTCGGACCACCTTTCAAAAAGAGACTACTGAAAATATTTGACAAGTGCTCAGAGTTCCTAACTGTTTCAATCATCTTTTCCTTTGGAGTTTTGAGCTTATAGCTGCCAGGGCGGACCACAGCTGTTACCAGATAAGGACCTTCCCATTTCTTGGTGAACTTGCCTCCGGCTTGGGGTTGGCTCATCTCACGCCTTCAGAGGAAATAGTTGCCAACTTGAAGATAACGAGGTTAAACTCGCTTATCCTAGTAGGGTTTGGCTTGCCGTTGAAAATCCTCGACACGAACCATGTCAGCCACCCTTTTCTCGTCAATGAGGTATAGGTCGGTTCGGTGGTGCTCTTCATTGAGTTCGGGGTTGTATTCTTTTTAAGTACGTCTATGATGGTGCAGTTGACATTCTTGACCTTCCTATTGGCTTGCGGGTAAGCTACGACCACACGGCTATGTGTAATGTGCCACTGAGCACAAAATTTTCTAAATTCACTTCCCTTAAAATGGCATCCGTTGTCCGTAATGATCTGCATTGGAACTCCAAAGCGGCATAGTATGTTTACATCGGGCACTTGTAATGTTCGCCTGGGGTTTCAACTTCCACCCACTCAGTAAAATAGTCCACTGCCACTATTAAGGATTTCCTCCTACCGGATCCCATAGGTAGGGTCCCAACTATGTCAACCCCCCACCTTGAGAATGGAATGACAGAACTTATAGGAGTGTACTGTAGCGGGTCGGCCCAGACTAACCTAGAACTGCTGACAGGTTGAGCAACTCCATGTGTAATTAGCACACTCCTTAGTCATGTTGGGCCAAAAGTACCCCTGGAGGATGGCTCTTCGAGCCATGGTGTAAGCTCATTGGTGAGCCGAACAGGTACCCTCATGGATTTCCTTGATGACTGGCCTTGCCTCATTGGGGTATAGGCAACGTAATAGAGTGCCATTGCCATTGTAAGACCTCTTGTAGAGTGTTTCACTGAGGAGCAGGTAGGTCGGAGCTTGCGTCTTTACGAGCTTGGCCTCAGTCTCGTCAAGAGGTAGAGTACCCGTCTTCTTGTAATCCTTTAGGTGGTCTAAACAACATGTGGTTCGAGTCTGCACGAGGAGAACTGTATAAGCCTCCAAGCTCGATTTCTTAAGGTCTTCTACCCGGGCTATTTTGGAGATGTGTTCTGGGGCTCTAAAACTAAGCTTGGAAAGCATGTCGGCATCTGCGTTTTGTTCCCTCGGTACCTGTAGGATCTCGTAATGGTCTAGCTGCCCTAAGACCTATAGTGTTACGTCCTAGTACCTCCTCATTCTCTCTTCGTTAGTTTCGAACTCACCCGTCACTTGGCCGACCACAAGTCTAGAGTCACATCTTATTTTCAACTTTTCGGCTCTCATATTCAGTGCAAGTTGGAGGTCGCTCAGAAGCGGCTCGTACTCGGCTTTGTTGTTAGAAGCCTTAGAGTCACAAAGACCACTCAGAAGTGGAGGGCGTAATAAACTTAGAAGCCTTCTAGAGTCACAAAGACCACTCCACCTCCACATCCTTTAGCACTTGAGGACCCGACTGTTGACAAAGTCCATCACTCCTCCTCCTCATTCCTGGCTTAATTGCTCCGTGGCTTCTCGGTGGGCAGTGCATTCGACGATGAAATATGTGAGTGCGTGCCGTTTGATTGCTAGTCTTTGCTTTAATTGGATGTCGTACTGACTTAATTAAACACATATACCACCTCACAACTGCACCAGATGCACCACTTCTCATATCTCGACCGTCTAATCTCACATTTCAACGGTGCGTAAGAGTTCACAGGTTCACACCAAGTAGTGGTTCTCACCTAAACCAAACCATATATATATATATATATATATATATATATATATATATATATATATATATATCACATGTAACATAGAATGCACGGGTTCACAACACCCACTGTATCTAGCAAAAATCACCGACCAAGGTAAAAGTTTCCTTTACATGAAAGTGGATCGGAGAATAATTGGGTAGGTTTGGCTTTTTCTGAAAACTTATGAAGTAGTTTTTTAGGTAAATAAAAAAGTAAATTCAAAAAGTTATTTACTATATATATTTAAATTAATTTTTAAATTTAGTCAAACCACCAAAAAACTTTTTCAATCATTAAAAGTTCTTCAAAAAAGCTAGTTATGTACGCTCCTTGTATGTATATATATTACAATTTTACTAATTTTACTTTAAAATAATGTTATTTCCCTCCTGATGTCACCTCATAATTTTCACATTTTAACACAACAATAACATTTTTTATATGTCACTAGGTAAATCTAACTCATGCGTGCAAACAATAGAGAACAGAGAGAGAGAGAGAGAGAGGTAATTCACACTAAGAAAATTTTGTATGATGGGCTCAACCACTCTTTTAAAGCAACATTTATTTATTATATTCATTGGCTATCGTGAATTATCATACCTCATCTGACCTTAAAAGTGAATCTATTAATTATTAATTAATTAAATATAAAATGAACCAATTAAATATTGGTGTAAGAGGATGAAATCAAGAAGGGAAAGTAGTATAAATCTTTAGTCTTATCCCATCACTACTACGAAAAAATATTTTTAACGTCGGTTATTTTTACATACAATGTCAATTTTTTGGTGACATAATTATGCACAAAATTGTAAATAAATGATACGACGTTGTATGTTTAAAATAAAAATTAAAGAAACGAAAAATTGAGAAACAACGTTGGAATGAACAGACATTATATGTATATGAAAGTTGGTTTTAGTGGTGATTTTTTTAGTGAGTGTCGTCCTCTAGGAATAGCCCGAAGGGAATTGAGCAAGAGGGGTTAAACACAACATCATTAAGTGTTTGAAAGCTAACCAAATTGAAATGTTTTGTTGCATAGAGACAATTATAAAACAAATAAATAATTAAGTGACAAACAAGGATAAAAGATAGGACTCAGATTAAATAGCAATGTACAAATCCCTCTTAGTGTTCTAAATTCTAAGGCAAGCAAATATCAATAATGAAAGTGAAGGCGTTTAGCTAGTGCCAATGTCATTCTCATGGTCATTGGGCTATTACCTAAGTTCTAATTCCATTCTCATAGCAATTAGATTAGGTGAAGCAATAAATCAAATATCTTGTGTGCTCTATCCCTTCCAACTCCCCTTTCTCAAGAGTGAGTTAGAATTGTGACAGGTTTGGCTGTGGTGAATCCCTATTCTCATAGGTGAAGCACCATATCCAAAATTCCCTTACAAAGTTGGGCCCTAACCAAGCAAGAGTTAAAACATTTTACCAAATTCACAATCAAATTCATTCTAAAGATATTGCAAGCCCTAGATTTTCCAATTTAATTCATGTCGACATTCATACAAAGCATTCAATCTAAATCCCTAACTAGTTTAACTACTCATAATGAAATTGATAAACTAAAACAATTGAAATAATATGCAATAAATTCAAGTACCAAAGTAACTTGCAAAATAGGAGAATAAGAAATGAACCCTTCCTTGATTGAATGTAAATACGATAAATTTGAAATTGAAGTAGAAATTGTAGATATAAGTCGTAACGATTCCTTAAATCTTCCACGAATTGATGGATTTATAATGGAGGGATGTTCTATGATGGATTTGTGGAGAGAAAATCTAAGGAAAAACTAAGAAAAACTGCCAAAGCGATTCAAAATAACTCCTCCCTCCTATTTATACTAAAGTCAATGCACCAAATAACTACCTCCGGGACGCCTGATCACGATGGGGTCACGGCGTGGACACCCATCGTTACCAGGCCAAAGCTTCGCAGGTCCCAGGACGTCACGCTGCTGGTCACGCCGTGACATGCAGCGTGACATCTGGGATCCGCGAAGTAGTCAGCTAGTCACGATGGGGGTCATGGCGTGACCTCCACCGTGACCAGCAGACTACTTTCAGATGGGTAGGTTGTCACGCTGCGGGTTATGACGTGACCCCCAGCGTGACACCTGACCATTTGAAAGCCAACCGGGGTATCCCCTGTTCTGTCTTCTCCTTCGATCCGATGCTATGTTGGTTGTTGTTGTCATCGTGTTCTTCCATTTGTGGACCACCTTGCCTCAATATCATCTTGATTTGTCCTCATTTTGAGCTCTTGTATACTCCGATCTACATTTTCCTTCCTCAAGCTATGAACACCTGAAATGTGCTTCCTTCACGCATAAACACCTAACATTAACTTAAAAATTAGTACAAATGAAGCTTAATTATGGGCTAAATCAAGGCTTGTCACATCTCCCCACACTTAGACCTTGCTTGCCCTCATTCAAGACAAAACCAAGCGAAACCGGACATCATCAAAAGCAACCACACAATTCCAAAGATCAGGTAAATGAGCTATGCACAAGAAATCATAAATATGTTGTTCCTCTTCCTACTTTGCAAAGGTGGTGAAGTGAATGTAATACTCCCAATTGGATCAAAATGTAAGGACCCCAAAAACCCCAAGGTCACTCAATGTTTTTCATGGGATTTCTCTCAAACACACATATTCACAAGCACAGAAATGATTCAATCCTCAACTTCCACAGGCTTAAAAAGCCGAGCCAACTAATGGGAACGATGCACGCGGGCTCTCCAACTTTGCCTCATTTGGCCCCAAAGACCCATTTAGTCAGTGTGATGGTGTGACACAAGCCACTCCACGCGTTTTGACTTAGCGTGAGTTTCTCTCTTTTTTCTAATCACCTCTAGGAGACCTCGTCAAGTCAACCTTGTGCTAAAGTAACTTGCAAAATAGGAGAATAAGAAATGAACCCTTACTTTAATTTATCAGTATAATATAATTGTTTTTTTCTAAATAAATGAATATATAACATCAATTTTGGAATGACCGACGACGTTATATGTGAGATGTAATATCTTATTTCTATAAGTGCAAGGCATTGGTCTAGTAAATTAGAAATCTCGCTTAAAACTTGTTTTGAGCAACAATGTAGTACTACTTCAAGATACGGAGTATAATCTAACAAAGGTGAAAAACCTAAGTTATAAAAAAAAAATAGTATTAGTCTTTATAGTTTAATTTACTTTTTATTGTTGACAGAAAGCAAGAGGGGAAAATGCATGGAAGATCTAGTTGTAGGATGTAAATGAAGCAAAGCGTGAACGACCAAGATTTATAATATCTATGAGTTTGACTTGAATGCATTTGCAGCATTATCCTATTCTTCCATACTCTGCACCACACATAAATGCAAAGGCAAAAAGTGAACAACTGGCTCTGGGATATAGGATTAATTTAATTAAAAAGAATTTCATTCCAGCCATGGGATATTTGTCCTATTACCAATACCAAATTATATTCTTTTTGCAAAAACAAACATTTCGTTCTAACTTCCTAACACATGGGGGCAAACTTTTCTATCAAGCTCATTCATGATACACCCTTCTAGTCCGCATATACAGCTCAGTTGATTACATGGATGAAGTTTTAAAACAATGATCCGGAATCAAGTCTCATCCGTCACCAGCAGCAAGAGCGACCTCTCAAAGTGAGCTAGGCTCTTTATGCACAATAAACAAATGTCTAGTCTCTGTGTTCAGCTGAGTTATCATGATTTACATCATTCCAGATGCACAGATGCTCTGTCGGGGAGTGTGGGATGTGGGGGACCCTTAGGATTGGAGATTCAGTGTTTTGGGAACAATGATACACCATTCTAATATTACATCGATAATTTTTTTCGGAAAAGATAATATTTTTTGTTCATTAATTAGTTATTGAAGCAAGTATTCTTAACCCTTCACTGTTTTATAAGGTAGTGTTTGTCCATCATCAAAGGGAAGCATTAGAGTCGATCACCTTTACATTGTATGTATGGAGTTTATTAATTAATATAGGGATAAAACTATAAAGGATACAAATAAAATGCGCTATTCAATTACACCCGAAAATACAATTGAGTCATCTTACTTTTAAATGTTGTAATTAAGTCCTTTAGTAAAGAAGATTCATGCAATCCAACCAAATGACACGTTGTACTTGTAAAAAAGTTGGCTTGACTTTTAAATTTAAAAAATAATACTTTTATTTATATATAGCTTGTTGTAATTTGGCCTATCAACTAGCTCAGTTCTCGCGTGATGTTTGCACGGTACTGCTTCTTGATTGTATGTATATGAGTATATAGAATAGATAAGTAAAAGGGAGATGAAGAACACAATGTATAGAACACAATTTCCTAAGACTATCTTTTCATTAAGCCTTCACCCTCAATTTATAGGGACCATTACAACATTTCACATACTTATCATAAACAAGATATTAAGTAGAAGGCAAATGAAGAGTCTCAAGATTAATGGCCACTAATTGAAATATTTATAACACTCCCCCTTGGCCATTAAATAACTATACTCATGCCTCGTTAAAAACCTCGCTAGAAAACCCAGTGGGAAAAACTAGACGAGGAAAAGAGTACACGAAGTATATTAAACCATTGTGTTGCACCGGTTGCCTCATTAAAAACCTTAACCTAAGAAAACCCAGTGGGAAAAAAACTTAGCTAAGGAAAAGAGTACAACCATAAGCCTTCCGGGCATAATCTTCAAGATTTCAAGGGCCTTCAGGACTATCCACTCAAGTGCACCAACATCGATTGCCTCATTAAAAACCTTAGCCTAAGAAAACCCTGTGGGGAAAAACTTAGCTAGGGAAAAAAGAGTACAACCATATGCTTTCAGAGCATAATCTTCAGGATTTCAAAAGCCTTCTAGATTGTCCATTCCAGTGCAATTAGGAGTTGTCGCTCCCCCTGAAGATAACAATCTTCTAAGCCCACGCATCCCAATTTTATGAACATATTACTCCAAAGTGGATGTAGGCAGAGACTTAGTGAACATATCTGCAAGATTGTTCAGTGGGGAAAACATTCTCAACAAGAATTTTACAACTCTTCTAGAGTTCATGTGTGTAGAAGGATTTAGGTGCAACATGTTTTGTAAGGTTCTCCTTAACAAAATTATTACTTGCTTGTGCAACACAATCTTATTTGTCCTCATATGGAACATTGGGGGTAAAAATATAGCATAACCAGATTGGGACTTGGCATCATAGGGATCAAATAAAAGAGCCAGTACCAAAGTAGCCATCAAAACCACATGTTGGTTTCTCACATAAACGTCAAAATCTTTATACCTCGAAAATGCTGGAGGATATGTTAAACACAATTTCAATATTTCATTGTAGAGGGAACACTAAACTTTGCTAGCAATTTCATCGCAAATTCAATATCAGGCCTGATGCGACTATAGAACTTCTAGTTCTATAATAGTGCTCCAATAAAAATATCAAGTAATGGACTTCCAGTCCCAAAATATCCTCATTATCATCTTCGAGTCTAAATTGTCCTTTATCTACTTCAAGAGATTATTGGACAACCGTTAGTGTGATAAGTAAATAATATTTATCCATATAAAACATCTTCAAGACATTTTTCAAATAGGCTAACTGGTGTATAAAACTTCTTCAAGGAGAAGCTCGATCTTCAGGTCGAGACAATACTTGGGTTTCCAAGTCTTTTATTTCAAAACTCCGTCTTTCGGCATGAGCTGATATCACCAAGCTCTCTATGTGTTTCAATGATATTTAAACCATCAATATCGACTATGATAATAAACAAATAACTCCATTAGCAATTCTTTAACGAACACGTAATGGTACATATTTGCATATTCCTTCTTCGGGAGGAAAAATACATAGTCAACTCAATCATTCAACATGCATTCCTTCTTTAGGAGGAAAAACACTCAATAAATAATATTCAATTCTTACAAAGAATTTTGTAATTTAATGATACACGTTGCGATTTTCACTTTCCACATTCCAAAAGTGTTGAATCCATCGGGGATTTACAAATAAATATTAGCGTCTAATGACCAGTAAATTACAGTCATGACGTTCATCAACTGCATATCTAAATTCATAATTCACTGCCAATAATGTTAATTTGCGGAACGTAATGCCATATGTTATGGGAGAGAATATTTGATCAAAATTAATTCAGGGTCTCTGCGAAAACCCTTAAGCTACCAATCTCGCTTTATGTCATACCACCATATTGTTTGTATTTCTCTTTCGTACAAACACCCATTTGTAACCTACAGGGTTAACATTAAATGGTGTACGTGTTATAAAGAGAATACAGTTTTAGCGAGCTGAGCTGTACATGCCTTAATTGCTCTGTTATACATAAAAAATACCAAGGCACAACTGGTGCCTAGCTCTGGATCCAGATTCTCATATAACGAGAACAATTTATAAAGGCAATTCTGTTGTCGACAACTATAACATTTTTCATAAATTTCTCCCATATATATAAAATAATGGCAATTTCTAATTCAACCAGACTCTAGACATTTCCCAAAGATATTTTTATCTGGTCGTTCCGCATCCCCAGTATTATGATTTTCGGTGCACCTAAAATTTTACTGGGATTTTCGCCTTCTGGACGAATGTCTTCAGGACATACTTCTTTAAGCGATTTCAAGAGTGACACCATTTTCTACTAGATTTAGCTTTCCGCGGATTATACCAACATGTCTCCATGCTTCTGGCGTCAAGGAGCATTGGTAGATACATATGGTCCAAGTTGGGGAAAATATGTAGGACCTAGTCACTCTTTTTATGATCAATATATATATTGACAGATTAATTATCTTCTGAACTTCTAGTTCAGTTTACTTCTTCTGAACTTCTAGTTCAGTCTACCTATTACGTGGATTTAAATATTGAAGATCTTTTTCATCAATCATCTATAGAATTTCTCGGCATTCTATTAAATTTGAGCTCTTATCTCCCCCTAATGCCGTGAAATGATCTTCATAAAGTGTGCAATCAGCGTACCTAATTTATATTGATCCCTTATCATGGGCTCTAAGAATTTAAATAACAGACGGAGGTTTATAATCAATATATACATGCCCACAAAGGTACGCTATGGTGGTGATATAGGAAAAAGACTGCACACTGTGAATAAAACGCAGATGGGAAATGTTTGGTTTTATACCACGTACTAGGTTCTAGGGGAATAATTATGATATGCAGTAGGTGAGATTGTGATAACCACAATAGCATATAAAACCGATGTCCCCAACAAGAAAATATATAATCAGATATGAAAGCATACATATCAAATGATATTATAAGGGTACACAACAATCATAGGGAAGCTATGAAGCTTGTCAAATAAAATAGATCTTCAAGATCTCCCAAAAATCCTTATCCTCAACTTTACATTAGTTCACTCACTGGTTTGGAAATTGCTTTGCGCAAATTCACATGATATAATTCACTCCCCCATTTGCTTCGGACAAACTAACATGAAATGATTTATTCCTTCGTTTGCTTCGGGCAAACTGATATGATATTATTTTCTTCTATCTTTCAAATTAATAACATATAAATCAATCATATCATGTAAGGCATAAGTCAAGGATCATTTTTATAAAGGGGTATAGTATACTACCCCTTAAATAACACAAAATTGCACTAAGCCATACTCGGAGATGGATTCGACATTTTGACAT